>NC_090022.1:302719393-303029393 GCF_037176765.1 Anolis sagrei
TGCACCTGAGGAACCAACCTGGACACAGCATATGATTTGAGGACACAGAAATACTGGACCACTCTCACAACACCATGTCAGGCTACACAGAGAAGCCATTGAAATCCACAAGAAGCAGATGGACAATGTCAACAGAAAGGAGGAAACCACAAAATGAACCAAATCTGGCTACCAGGGCTAAAAGAACTCTAAAATGATAACAGTAAATAAAGAACAACACTCAAAAATAGGGGAAGTCCAGACAAGAAACAATCAGGGACAGCTAATCACCTCCCAACAAAGGATTCCCCCAGGCAGGAGCAAGCCACACCTAGAATCCTAGAGTTGGAAGAGACCTCGTGGGCCATCGTGCAGCCCAATCCCATTCTGCCAAGAAGCAGGAAAATTGCATTCAGAGCACCCCCGACAAATGGTCATCCAGCCTCTGCTTCAAAGCCTCTAAAAAAGGAGCCTCCACCACATTCTGAGGCAGAGAGTTCCACTGCTGAACAGCTTTCATAGTTAGGAAGTTCTTCCTAATGTTCAGGTGAAATCTCCTTTCTTTCCTGTAGTTTGAAGCCATTGTTCCATTGCATCCTAGTCTCCAGGGCAGCAGAAAGGAAGCTTGCTCCCTCCTCCCTATGATTTCCCCTCACATACTGATCCATGGCCCTAATCATGCCTTCTCTCAGCCTTCTCTTCTTCAGGCTAAACATGCCCAGCTCTTTAAGCCGCTCCTCATAGGGCTTGTTCTCCAGACCCTGGATCATTTTGAGTCGCCATCCTCTGGACACATTCCAGCTTAGAGTCAACATCTCCCTTCCATGGAGGTGCCCAGAATTGGACACAATATTCCAGGTGAGGTCTAACCAAGGCAGAAGAGAGCATGGGGAGCATGACTTCCTGCATGTAGACACTAGATTCCTACTGATGCGGGCCAAAATCCCATTGGTTTTTTTGTTTTTTGTTTTTTTTTGCTGCTGCATCACATTGTTGGTTCATGTTTAACTTGTAGTCCATGAGGATTACTATTTACTCTTAGAATCCTACAATCCTAGAGTTGGAAGAGACCTCCTGGGCCATCCAGTCCAACCCCATTCTGCCAAGAAGCAGGAAAATTGTGTTCAAAGCACCCCCAACAGATGGCCATCTAGCTTCCGAAGAAGGAGCCTCCACCACACACCTTGAAACTGCTAGGCCATTAAATGCTAATCAAGTTGGCCAATTGAAACATTCATACCTCCTCCAACAGACAAGACTTCTTTCTCCCACCCTGGACCTTCCACAGATATCTAAACCCAATCTTCCTAGTTTCCAACAGACCTCACAACCTTTGAGGATGCCTGTCATAGATGCAGACAAAACATCAGGAGAGAATGCTTCTGTTAGGAATTGTGGGAGGTGAAGTCCAAAACACCGGAGGGAGGTTGGCCCGTGCTTGATGTACAATGGCAATCAGGCCCGTAGCCAGGATTTCGTTTCGGGGGGGGGGGGGCTGAATTTTTTTCAGGGGGGGGTGGGGGGGGGCTGAGTTTCGGGGGGGGGGCTGAGTCTGAGTGAAAGGGGGTCTAGCCTAGCAAACCTTTTGTATTAGACCACATCTGGAATACTGTGTCCAATTCTGGGCCCCACAATTCAAGAGAGATATTGACAAGCTGGAATGTGTCCAGAGGAGGGCGACTAAAATGATCAAGGGTCTGGAGAACAGAGCCCTATGAGGAGCGCTTAAGGAGCTGGCATGTTTAGCCTGAAGAAGAGAAGGCTGAGAGGAGATATGAGAGCCATGTATAAATATGTGAGAGGAAGCCACAGGGAGGAGGGAGCAAGCTTGTTTTCTGCTTCTCTGGAGACTAGGATGCAATGGAGCAATGGCTTCAAACTACAAGAGAGGAGATTCCATCTGAACATGAGGAAGAACTTCCTGACTGTGAGAGCCGTTCAGCAGTGGAACTCTCTGCCCCGGAGTGTGGTGGAGGCTCCTTCTTTGGAAGCTTTGAAACAGAGGCTGGATGGCCATCTGTCAGGGGTGATTTGAATGCAATATTCCTGCTTCTTGGCAGAATGGGGTTGGACTGGATGGCCAGGAGGTCTCTTCAACTTTTTGATTCTATGATTCTATGATTCTATCATTACCCCAATACCCCCATGCATATGGATATATTGAGTATGGTGATCAGATCATGATATGAATAAACATAACAGTTTAAATAATGCACCAGTAAGGCCTTTTCGCGAACCACCATGAGAATTTCGGGGGGGGGGGGGGCTGAAGCCCCCCGAGCCCCCCCCCCCCCCCGGCTACATGCCTGATGACAATAAAGTTATTATATTCTATTCTGAAACTGCTTTGTATGTCTGTTTTAGAGTTAGTTTTGTAATATATACAGAGGCAGCCCTAGATAATTTTCAACGGTAAGCAAACAGTATTTTGCCCCCCCCCCCCCCCACCAATCACTGATATATATTTTCTGTTCGTCTTGTGCCATATTTGGTTCAATTCCATCATTGGTGGAGTTCAGAATGCCCTTTGATTGTAGGTGAACTATACATCCCAGTAACTACATATGTCAAGGTGTATTTTCCCCCCAAGAGCGTCTCAAGAGCGCCCCTGGGCATAATCAACTATACTGCAAATGCTTACTTTGCGTAATGGGTTGAGCCGCCCCTGGATATATAGTAATTGCAGTGCCTTGTGTTACGTAAAATCTGCTTCCTTGGAAGGGTTTGACAAAACTTTGCCTGAAACTTGGCATAAAAGGGAAAACTTTATGAGAAAGCAAATGCAGGGTGTGGGCCACCTTCACATGCCCTTGTGATGCCCACTGGGAGCTCCGCCTTGCACTGTGCACGTTGGCACGTTCGGGCAAAACAATCGGGCAATACAGATCCTTTGAAGCCCTAATTGAGAAGGGAAGGCGGGGGGGGGGGGGGGTAGGGGGGAGAGGTTAGAAATAAACATAGACAATAATAATAATAATACAATCTTTTATATATATATATATATATAGAGAGAGAGAGAGAGAGAGAGATCCTTTGAAGCCCTAATTGAGGAGGGAATGTGTGTGTGTGTGTGTGTGGGGGGGGGGGGGGACAAATAAACATAAACATAAACAATAATAATAACAATCATACATATATATGTGTGTGTGTGTGTGTATATAATATATATACACACACACACACACACACACACACATACATACAGATCCTTTGAAGCCCTAATTGAGGAGGGAATGTGTGTGTGTGTGTGGGGGGGGGGGTAACAAATAAACATAACATAAACAATAATAATAACAATCTTATACACCACACAATACATATATACATACAGATCGTTTGAGAGGAGGGAAGGCAGGGGAGGGGGGAGAGGTTAGAAATAAACATAGACAATAATAATAATAATACAATCTTTATATATATATATATAGAGAGAGAGAGAGAGAGAGAGAGAGAGATCCTTTGAAGCCCTACTTGAGGAGGGAATGTGTGTGTGTGTGTGGGGGGGGGGGGGGGACAAATAAACATAAACATAAACAATAATAATAACAATCATACATATATATGTGTGTGTGTGTGTGTATATTATATATATACACACACACACACACACACACACATACATACAGATCCTTTGAAGCCCTAATTGAGGAGGGAATGTGTGTGTGTGTGTGGGGGGGGGGGTAACAAATAAACATAAACATAAACAATAATAATAACAATCTTATACACACACATACATATATACATACAGATCGTTTGAGAGGAGGGAAGGCAGGGGAGGGGGGGAGAGGTTTAGAAATAAACATAGACAATAATAATAATAATACAATCTTTTATATATATATATAGAGAGAGAGAGAGAGAGAGAGAGAGAGATCCTTTGAAGCCCTAATTGAGGAGGGAATGTGTGTGTGTGTGTGGGGGGGGGGGGGACAAATAAACATAAACATAAACAATAATAATAACAATCATACATATATATGTGTGTGTGTGTGTGTATATATATATATACACACACACACACACACACACACATACATACAGATCCTTTGAAGCCCTAATTGAGGTGGGAATGTGTGTGTGTGTCGTGGGGGGGGGGGTAACAAATAAACATAAACATAAACAATAATAATAAACATTCTTATACACACACATACTTATATACATACAGATCGTTTGAGAGGAGGGAAGGCAGGGGAGGGGAGGGCATTACAAATAAACATAAACATAATAATGATAATAATAATAATAATAATAATAATAATAATACAATCATATATGCAGACATACAGATCCTTAGAAGCCCTAATTGAGGAGGGAAGGCAGAGGGGGGAGAATGATTAGAATAAACATAAACATAAATAATAATAATAATAATAATAATACAATCTCACAGACATACAGATCCTTGAAAGCCCTAATTGAGGAGGGAAAGGGAGGGGGGGGGAGAGGTTAGAAATAAACATTAGTAGTAATAATAATAATAATAATAATAATAATAATAATAATAGGTGAGCCTGGGAAAAAAGGTTCCGGCAAAAGGAGGAGGAGGAGGAGGAGGAAAGGCTTTGTCAGTTCCACTTTCAGTTTGCAGAGAAAGAGAAATGAAGGGCAGAGGTGGGGAGGGGGAGACGGTCAGGACCCCCCCCCTAGCCTCTTGAGGGGGGGGGGGGCTTCTCCCACCCCTCTCTTAAAGAGACAGGCCAAGCAGACAGAAAAGACGGGCAATGAAACCCGCACAAGAGCGGTGGTTGTTTGGCGAGCAGGTGCTTATAATATAATATAATATAATATAATATAATATAATATTATATTATATTATAATATATTATATTATATTATCATGTAATTCAATATAATACTACTAGTAATAATATTATATTATAATTATATATTTTATCTTACATGTAATATCACTAATAATATTACAGTATAATGGTCAATATATAATACTAATATTATGCTATGCTAATAATAATATAATATATTGTATTTACATATGACTTGTAAGTCACTCTGAGTGCCCTTCGGGGTGAGAAAGGTGACATATAAAGGTCATAAATACATACAATAATAAATAAATATTGCTGCTGGGTATAGACTGCGTTCTGTAAGATGAAGTCTTTGGAGTGAGCTAAACAGGAGACCAACCTGCTCTTGTTTTTTCTCTCTTTCTTTTCTTAGTCCAATCCCTTTTTTTAAAAAGGAGTATTTAAAAAGAGGGAAAGGAGTTCACTGTGATCATGATCCTTGGGTGGCTCCTTTCCAGCCTGGCAGAAGGGTCAGGCTAGATGGCCTTTGGGGTCCCCTTCCCTGGGTGGCTTTTAGGGTCCTTATCCCAACTCTGTGCTGCCATGGAAGACAGTCTAAGGGGCGTGGGGAGGGGGCTTCCATCTCTCCAGGGGAAGAGATGTCATTGTATGGCTCCTTTCCCGCCTGGCAGAAAAAGGGTCAGGCTAGATGACCTGTCTGAGGTTCCCTTCCTGGGTGGCTTTTAGGGTTCCCTTCCAACTCTGTGGTGCCATGGAGACAGTCTAAGGGGAGTGGGGAGGGGGCTTCCATCTCTCCAAGGAAGAGATGTCATTGTGTGGCTCCTTTCCCGCCTGGGAGAAAAAGGGCCGAGCTAGATGACCTTTGGGGTTTCCCTTCCTGGGTGGCTTTTAGGGTTCCCTTCCAACTTAGTTCTATGGAGACAGTCTAAGGGGAGTGGGGAGGGGGCTACCATCTCTCCAGGGAGGAGATATTATTATGATTATGATCCTTGGAGGGTTCCCTTTCCCCGCCTGGCAGAAAAAGGGTCAGGCTGGATGACCTTTGGGGTTCCCTTCCAACTCTGCTTCTATGGAAACAGTAAAAGGGGCGGGCGGGTGGGAATGGGGTGGGGTGGGGGGCTACCATCTCTCCTGGGGGAGTGATGGAAGTCCTGGAGAAGAAGGAGAAGAGGTCATTGTGATCCATGATCCTTTCCCGCCTGGCAAGAAAAAGGGTCAGGCTAGATGACCTTTGGGGCTCCCTTCCTTGGTGGCTTTTAGGGTTCCCCTCCAACTCTGTGGTGCTAGGGAGACAGTCTAAGGGGAGTGGGGAGGGGGCTACCATCTCTCCAAGGAAGAGATGTCATTGTGTGGCTCCTTCCGCCTGGCAGAAAAAGGGTCAGGCTGGATGGCCTTTTGGGTTCCCTTCCTGGGGGCCTTTTAGGGTCCCCATGCAACTCTGTGGTGCTAGGGAGGCAGTCTAAGGGGCGTGGGGAGGGAGCTACCATCTCTCCCCAGGAGAAGACGTTATATTATGATCCCTGGATGGTTCCTTTCCCGCCTGGCAGAAAAAGGGTCAAGCTAGATGGCCTTTGGGGTTCCCTTCGTGGGTGGCTTTTAGGGTTCCCTTCCAACTTTGTTCTATGGAGACAGTCTAAGGGGTGTGGGGAGGGGGCTTCCATCTCTCCAAGAGGAGATGTTGTGATTATGATCCCTGGATGGTTCCTTTCCCACCTGGTAGAAAAGGGTCAGGCTAGATTACCTTGGGGTTCCCTTCCAACTCTGCTTCTATGGAAACAGTAAAAGGGGTGAGGGTTTGGGGGGGGGACTACAATCACCCTTAGGGGAGTGGTCGCAGCCTTAGAGAAGAAAGAGGAGGGAGTTCATTGTGATCATGAGCGTGAGGGGGCTCCTTTCCCGCCTGGCAGAAAAAGGGTCAGGCTGGATGGCCTTTGGGGTTCCTTTGCTGGGTGGCTTTTAGGGTTCCGAACCAACTCTGTGGTGCTATGGAGACAGTCTAAGGGGCGTGGGGAGGGGGCTTCCATCTCTCCAAAGAAGAGATGTCATTGTGTGGCTCCTTTCCCACCTGGCAGAAAAAGGGTCAAGCTGGATGTAGTTCCCTTCCTTTGGGGTTCCCTTCCTGGGTGGCTTTTAGGGTTCCGAACCAACTCTGTGGTGCCATGGAGACAGTCTAAGGGGTGTGGGGAGGGGGCTTCCATCTCTCCAAGGAGGAGACGTTATGATTATGATCCCTGGATGTTCCTTTCCCACCTGGGGGAAAAAGGGTCAGGTTAGATGACCTTTGGGGTTGCTTTCCAACTCTGCTTCTATGGAAACACTAAAAGGGGCAAGCTTGTGGGGAGGGGGCTACAATCTCCCTTAGGGGAGTGGTCGCAGCCTTAGAGAAGAAAGAGGAGGGAGTTCATTGTGATCATGCTTCTTGGGTGGCTCCTTTCCCGCCTGGCAGAAAAAGGGTCAGGCTGGATGGCCTTTGGGGTTCCTTTCCTGGGTGGCTTTTAAGGTTCCCAACCAACAATGTGGTGCCATGGAGACAGCCTAAGGGGTGTGGGCAGGGGGCTACCATCTCTCCAAGGAAGAGATGTCATTGTGTGGCTCCTTTCCCACCTGGCAGAAAAAGGGTCAAGCTGGATGGCCTTTGGGGTTCCCTTCCTGGGTGGCTTTTAGGGTTCCCCTCCAACTCTGTGCTGCTGTGGAGGCAGTCTAAGGGGCGTGGGGAGGGGGCTACCATCTCTCCAAGGAAGAGATGTCATGAGATGTTATGATTGTGATCCTTGGATGGTTCCTTTCCCGCCTGGTAGAAAAAGGGTCAGGTTAGATGACCTTTGGGTTGCTTTCCAACTCTGCTTCTATGGAAACACTAAAAGGGACAAGCTTGTGGGGAGGGGGGCTACAATCTCCCTTAGGGGAGTGGTCGCAGCCTTAGAGAAGAAAGAGGAGGGAGTTCATTGTGATCATGCTTCTTGGGTGGCTCCTTTCCCGCCTGGCAGAAAAAGGGTCATGCTGGATGGCCTTTGGGGTTCCCTTCCTGGGGGCTTTTAGGGTTCCCCTCCAACTCTGTGCTGCTATAGAGGCAGTATAAGGGGCGTGAGGAGGGGGCTTCCATCTCTCCAAGGAAGAGATGTCATTGTGTGGCTCCTTTCCCGCCTGGCAGAAAAAGGGTCAGGCTGGATGGCCTTTGGGGTTCCCTTTCTGGGTGGCTTTTAGGGTTCCCATCCAACTCTGTGGGGCTATGGAGGCAGCCTAAGGGGCGTGAGGAGGGGGCTACCATCTCTCCAAGGAGGAGATGTTATGATTATGATCCCTGAATGGTTCCATTCCCACCTAGGAGAAAAAGGGCCAGGCTAGATTATCTTTGGGGTTCCCTTCCTGGGTGGCTTTTAGGGTTCCCCTCCAACTCTGTGGTGCTAGGGAGACAGTCTAAGGGGCGTGGGGAGGGGGCTACCATCTCTCCAAGGAAGAGATGTCATTGTGTGGCTCCTTTCCCACCTGGCAGAAAAAGGGTCGGGCTAGATGGCCTTTGGGGTTCCTTTCCTGGGTGGCTTTTAGGGTTCCCTTCCAACTCTGTGGTGCCATGGAGACAGCCTAAGGGGCATGGGCAGGGGGCTTCCATCTCTCCAAGGAAGAGATGTCATTGTGTGGCTCCTTTCCCACCTGGCAGAAAAAGGGTCAAGCTGGATGGCTTTTGGGGTTCCCTTCCTGGGTGGCTTTTAGGGTTCCCCTCCAACTCTGTGCTGCTGTGGAGGCAGTCTAAGGGGCGTGGGGAGGGGGCTACCATCTCTCCAAGGAGAAGAGTTCATTGTGATCCATGATCCTTGGAGGGTTCCTTTCCCGCCTGGCCGAAAGAGGGTCAGGCTGGATGGCCTTTGGGGTTCCCATCCAACTCTGTGGTGCCATGGAGACAGTAAGAGATTGGGAGGGGGAGAGACCCTTCACCACCACCCCCTCCTCCCTCCTTTTGAGGTCTGCAAACTGGATCTCCTCCGTTGGGAGGCGGAAAAGCCGGTAAGTTTAAATAGAGGGAAGTAAGGGGTCTGTGAGACCCCCGCCCCAAAATTGGGGGTCTCAAAAGGGGGAGCCACAGTGGGGAGCCAAAGGGGAGGGGGTGAGGGGAACCTCAATGGAGGGGCCTGAGGGAGGGAGTCCATAAGGGGAGGGGTCCCTTCGCCCGCCGTTGGCCCACCTGGGTGGGGGTCTTCCTTCTCCTCTTCTTCCCTCGAAGAGCCCCCCGAGTCTGCGTCGGAGAAGGCGAGGAAGGGGGGGCTGGGCCCCAGGAGGAGGGCCAGCAGCACCAAGAGGAGCCCCGCGCCCAGCATCGCCCTCCACGCCTTCCTTGCACCTGAGCCAGGTACACAGGCAGGCAGCCTGACGGGGAGGGAGGGAGGGAGGGGCGTGGCCAGGGAATGCCCCGCCCAGCCTAGGCAGGGACCTCCAGTGGCCATCCAGTCCAGCCCCCTCCGGGCACAGTCCAGCCCTCCAGAGCAGGAGGCTCCACCGGGCTCCCAGGCTCTTTAATGCCCCGATCGAATTGGAAGGGACCCCCAGAGACCATCCAATCCAGCCCCCTTCCTACCATAAAGGTACAACCAAAGTCTTCTGGACAGAGGGCCACCTTTTCCCTTCCTGATGTTTGCTATTTGTTTTAATTCTTCTTTGTTGATTTCTCCCTTTTCCCACTTCTTGTGCATGTCTCTTTTGTGTCTTAGCACAGTTAGAAGTTCTTTGGACATCCATTCTGGCTTCTTTGCACTTGTCCTATTTTTTCTCTCTTTATTGGCACTGTTTGTAATTGCACCCTGAGTATTTCACTCTTGAGGAACTCCCATCCATCCGTAACTCCTTTGTCTTTTAGTATCTGTGTCCACAGAATGCTGCTCAGCGTTTCCTTCATTTTTTGGAAATCAGCTCTCCTAAAGTCCAAAATGTGGGTTTGACTTGTCTTAGTTTCAGCCTTCCTTTGTACATCAAATTGCAGGAGCACATGGTCACTAGAGTTGAAGGGACCCCAGAGACCATCCAATCCAGCCCCCTTCCTGGCATAAAGGCACAACCAAAGACCTCTGGACAGAGGGCCACCCACCCAGCCTTTATTGAATCCCAACTCTCCCTACCAAAGAAGGAGACCCCCACCAGGCTCTGAGACATATATATCCCACTAGAGTTGAAGGGACCCCAGAGACCATCCAACCCAACCCCCTTCCTGGCATAAAGCCCTCCTGACAGAGGGCCACCCAGCCTTTATTGAACCCCATCTCGCCCTACCAAAGAAGGAGACTCCGGCAGGCTCTGAGACATATATATTCCACTAGAGTTGAAGGGACTCCAGAGACCACCCAATCCACCCCCTTCCTGGCATAAAGGCACAACCAAAGACCTCTGGACAGAGGGCCACCCAGCCTTTATTGAACCCCATCTCCCCCTACCAAAGAAGGAGAGACCACCAGACTTTCAGGCACTCATATAGATTCCACTAGAGTTGAAGAAACCCAGAGACCACCCAATCCAGCCCCCTTCCTGGCATAAAGGCACAATCAAAGACCTCTGGACAGAGGGCCACCCAGCTTTTATTGATTCCCAGCTCTCCCTACCAAAGAAGGAGACCCACCAGGCTCTGAGACATATAGATTCCACTAGAGTTGAAGGGACCCCAGAGACCATCCAATCCAGCCCCTTTTCTGGCATAAAGGCACAACCAAAGCCCTCCTCACAGAAGGTGGGAGTTGAAGTCCAAAACACCTGGAGGACCAAAGTTGGCCCGTGCCTGCCCTAGCACCTCTATTAAATGAGACACGATGAGGTGAGGTGATCAAATGTAATAGGTTTATTTGGACATGTTTTTCTGTTGGGTCAACAAGGAAGAAGTGCCACACTCTGAGATCGCAGCTCAGAGTGTGGGTTGTATAGTTGAAAGTTTTCAGACTTTTTCATTCACACGTTTCTTCTCCTTTGTTCTTTTCTGCTTCTCTCCTTATCAGCATTTTACAACCGCAATTCGACAACAACACAACGATTTCTCAGGTCATCAAGCTCCTTTTGAACTTTCTCCCCTTTGTTGTTGTGACTATCTCCACCTCAGGCTCTCTCACACTCCGCTCTCTGCCTAAACCTTTTGCTGACTTAATGATTTCCTATATTTCTTCATTTCTCTTTTTCCCAGTCGCTACGGTCTGGTGGCCTCTCCTTCTGTGGATGACCCTCTGTCGGGAGGGTTTGGGTTGTGTCTTCCTGTTTGGCGAAAAGGAGTTGGGTTGGATGGCCTTTGGAGTGCCCTTAAATATAAAGTGTTTGAGATTTATAGAATCCTAGAGTTGGAAGAGACCTCGCGAGCCATCCAGTCCAACCCCATTCTGCCAAAAAGCAAGACAATCATGTTCAAAGCCTCCCCAACAGATGGCCATCCAGCCTCTGTTTCAAAGCCTCCACCTCACTCCGAGGCAGAGAGTTCCACTGCTGAACAGCTCTCATAGTCAGGAAGTTCTTCCTAATGTCCAGGTGGAATCTCCTTTCCTATAGTGACGTCTACAGGTGTCTCCTTTTTGAGGGGAGGGTTTCAACAAGGCTGGATGGCCATCTGTCAGGAGGGCTTTGATGGTGTGTTCCCTGCACTTTAATTTCGTATATTTTTAGGTTTTGTGTTGTATACAAAGCCACTTTGAGTCTCTTTTGCAGAGAGAAAAATCAGGTATAAATAATAATGACAACAACAACAATGGCAGAAGGGGGCTGGATTGGATGGTCTTTGGGGTACCCTCAACTCTAGTGGAATATAAAGTTCCTGGGAGTCAGGTGGTCTCGCCTTCTGGGGGAGGGGTTCCCAACAAATATTAGATGGCCCTCTGTCAGGAGGGCCTTGGTTGTGTCTTCCTTTATGTCAGAAGAAGGTTGGGTTGGATGGTCTCTGGGAGTCCCTTCAACTAGTGGAATCTATATGATTAGCTATACTGCTACACTTACAAACGCTTGTTCCATTTTTTTTACTCTTTTTCAGAAGGCCAGGAGGGAGGGGGCCAATCTAATATCTCTTGGGAGGGAGTTCCACAGCCCAGGGGTCACCACTGAGAAGGCCCTGTCTCTTGTCCCCGCCAGGCGTGCTTGCAAGGAAGGCGGGATTGAGATCAGAGCCTCCCCAGACGATCTTAAATTCCTAGATAGTTCATAAGGAGAGATTTATTTGGTGTGTGAGTTGAGTGTGACATCTGTAGACAGTCCATGTTTCGCAGGCATACAGCAGGTTTGGGAGGACAATGGCTTTATAAACAAGCACCTTAGTCTCCCTATGGATGTCCCGGTCCTCAAACACTCTCTGCTTCATTCGGGAAAATGCTGCACTCGCAGAGCTTAGACGGTGTTGTATTTCAGTGTCAAATGTTGACATCTGTAGACAGTCCACGTTTCGCAGGCGTACAACAGGTTTGGGAGGACAATAGCTTTATCAACAAGCCCCTTGGTCTCCCTACAGACGTCCTGGTCCTCAAACACTCTCTGCTTCATTCGGGAAAATGCTGCACTTGCAGAGCTTAGACGATGTTGTATTTCAGTGTCAAATGTTGACATCTGTAGACAGTCCACGTTTCGCAGGCGTACAACAGGTTTGGGAGGACAATGGCTTTATAAACAAGCCCCTTGGTCTCCCTACGGATGTCCCGGTCCTCAAACACTCTCTGCTTCATTCGGGAAAATGCTGCATTTGCAGAGCTTAGACGATGTTGTATTTCAGTGTCAAATGTTGACATCTGTAGACAGTCCACGTTTCGCAGGCGTACAACAGGTTTGGGAGGACAGTAGCTTTATCAACAAGCCCCTTGGTCTCCCTACAGACGTCCTGGTCCTCAAACACTCTCTGCTTCATTCGGGAAAATGCTGCGCTTGCAGAGCTCAGATGGTGTTGTATTTTGGTGTCAATGTTGACTTTTGTGGAGAGGTGGCTGTCAAGGGAGCAGAATTGGTCAACATTTTCTAATGTTACCCCATTAACCCTGTTTTGTGGCACTGGAGAGGGATTGGCTGGTGACTTTTGCTGAAAGAGCACTTTCATTATCTTGATGTTCAGTGAAAGGCCAAGCTTTTTTGTATGCTTCGGCAAAGTAGTTTAGAGTGGCTCATACGTCTTCTTCTGAATGTGCACAGACTACGTTATCATCAGTATACTGGAGTTCTATAACAGATAAGTGAAGTGAAGTGAACTGATATTGTTGTGACCTTAAAAACTCTGGCATAGACACTGAGAACTGGGAAGCCCTGGGCCCTTGAGCGCTCCAGTTGGAGGTCAGCTGTGACCAGCAGTGCTGTAGATTTGAAGAGGCACGAATAGAGGGTGAAAGAGAGAAACATTACAAGAGGAAGTCGTGTCAAGCCAACCCTGACCAGGACCACCTTCTGCCTGGAAATCAATGTCCTCTCTGTGGGAGAAGATGCAGGTCAAGAATAGGGCTCCACAGCCACCTACGGACACACCGCCCGGACACTGACCCTGGAAGACAATCCTACTCGGACAACGAGGGATCGCCTAAGTAAGTAAGTATTGGTTGGGTTTATATATCTGTGGAATGGCTGGGGTGGGGCAAGGAGCAACAGAGAGGAAAAAACCAGGCACAGATTAACACCTCCCAGCAACAGATTTTCCCAGGCTCAGGCAGGCCTTCAAATGCTAATGAAGGTGATCAGCTAAACATTCACACCTAACTGCAGCAGGGAAGAGCTCCTTGCCCCACCCCAGTCATTCCACAGATATATAAACCCATTTTTCCTACTTCCAACAGACCTCACAACCTCTGAGGATGCTTGCCATAGATGCAGGCGAAACGTCAGGAGAGAATGCCTCTAGAACATGGCTCTATAGCCCGAAAAAAACCCACAAGAACCTAAGTAAGTATTGTTGTGACCTTAGTTTTGCCTGTCGGTCTGCTATGTCCCAACAAGACTGCCAGTCACTTTATATCCCACTAGAGTCGGAAGGAGCCAGGAAGAAACACACTATCCAATCTCTCCTGACAGAGGTCCACCCAACCTTCCCCGCCCAGGCGACGAAATGCTTCTGGAAAATTATCAGGGAAGGGAATTCCCTTTAGAGGGAGCGTCCCGCCCCAGCAGGTTCAGACCTGTAAGCCAGGTGGGTGAAGCCTTTAAGGAGCCTGGTGCAAATCCAGATGTGTTATCCCAGCGTGGAGGGCCAGAGGTCCAGTTCTGGGCACCACAATTCAAGAGAGATATTGACAAGCTGGAATGTGTCCAGAGGAGAGCGACTAAAATGATAAAAGGTCTGGAGAACAAGCCCTATGAGGAGCGGCTTAAGGAGCTGGGCATGTTTAGCCTGAAGAAGAGAAAGATGAGAGGAGATATGACAGCCATGTATAAATATGTGAGAGGAAGCCACAGGGAGGAGGAGGGAGCAAGCTTCCTTTCTGCTTCCCTGGAGACTAGGACGCAATGGAGGAATGGCTTCAAACTACAAGAGAGGAGATTCCATCTGAACACGAGGAAGAACTTCCTGACTGTGAGAGCCATTCAGCAGTATAACTCTCTGCCCTGGAGTGTGGTGGAGGCTCCTTCTTTGGAGGCTTTGAAACAGAGGCTGGATGGCCATCTGTCAGGGGGGCTTTGAATGCAATATTCCTGCTTCTTGGCAGAATGAGTTTGGACTGGATGGCCCAGGAGGTCTCTTTTGATTCTAGGATTCTATGAATCAATGATTCTAGGTGCAGAGGAAGGAACCTGGGGAATGAATGCCGGCACTGCAAAAAGGGCAAAGCAAGGGGAAGAATATCCTCCCAACTGGACTCCCAAAAGGAAAGCTATTGTGACCTGAGACAAGATCAATCCAATCCCAAACAGGCATCACAAGGAGGGCTTTCTATTGACAGTCATTCCTACTTGAGAAAGAAAGAACGCAATAGACTGGCAAGCAGGATTTGGTGGTGGAACTACACAGCAGAAAAAACGAAATGCAAAGAGACAGAATGGGGGACAATGCCTGGCTCGAGAGCAGTACGTGTGAAAAAGATCTTGGAGTCCTCGTGGGGAGGAAGATGAACATGAGCCAGGAATGTGATGTGGCGGCAAAAAAAGCCAATGGGATTTTGGCCTGCATCAAGAGGAGCATAGTGTCTAGATCTAAGGAAGTAATGCTACTCATGCTCTATTCTGCTTTGGTTAGACCACACCTAGAATATTGTGTCCAATTCTGGGCACCACAATTCAAGAGAGATCTTGACTCTAAGCTGGAATGTGTCCAGAGGAGGGCGACTAAAATGATCAAGGGTCTGGAGAACAAGCCCTATGAGGAGCGGCTTAGGGAACTGGGCATGTTTAGCCTGAAGAAGAGAAGGCTGAGAGGAGATATGATGAGGGCCATGTATCAATATGTGAGAGGAAGCCACAGGGAGGAGGGAGCAGATCAAGGGTCTGCAGAACAAGCCCTATGAGGAGCGGCTTAAGGAGCTGGGCATGTTTAGCCTGAAGAAGAGAAGGATGAGACAAGATATGAGAGCCATGTATAAATATGTGAGAGGAAGCCACAGGGAGGAGGAGGGAGCAAGCTTGTTTTCTGCTTCCTTGGAGACTAGGACGCAATGGAGCCATGGCTTCAAACTACAAGAAAGGAGATTCCATCTGAATGTGAGGAAGAACTTCCTGACTGTGAGAGCCGTTCAGCAGTGGAACTCTCTGCCCCGGAGTGTGGTGGAGGCTCCTTCCTTGGAAGCTTTTAAGCAGAGGCTGGATGGCCATCTGTCAGGGGTGCTTTGAATGCAATATTCCTGCTTCTTGGCAGAATGGGGTTGGACTGGATGGCCCAGGAGGTCTCTTCCAACTCTTGGATTCTAGGATTCTATGATTCTAGCTGTATTCTACCTCCTGGAACCAACTACATTATTATTGTGCTTTTCCTGCCCAAGCCACTCTCAACACCTTCGCAGAAGCATACACGAAGCTTGGCCTGTCACTGAACATCGAGAAAACCAAAGTGCTCTTCCAGCAGTCACCAGCCGTCCCCTCTCCAATGCCAGAGATACAGCTTAATGGAGTAGCATTAGAAAATGTGGACCATTTCCGCTCCCTTGGCAGCCACCTCTCCACCAAAGTCAACATCGACACCGAAATACAACACCGCCTGAGCTCTGCAAGCGCAGCATTTTCCCGAATGAAGCAGAGAGTGTTTGAGGACCGGGACATTCGTAGGGAGACCAAGGTTCTTGTCTATAAAGCTATTCCCTTCCCAACCCTGCTCTACGCCTGCGAAACGTGGACTGTCTACAAACGTCACATGCAGCTCCTGGAACGATTCCATCAGCGCTGCCTTCGGAAAATCCTGCAAATCTCTTGGGAAGACAAGCGGACAAACGTCAGTGTGTTGGAAGAAGCAAAGACCACCAGCATTGAAGCGATGGTCCTCTGCCATCAACTCCACTGGACCAGCCACGTTGTCCGGATGCCTGACCACCGTCTCCCAAAGCAGTTGCTCTACTTCGAACTCAAGAATGGAAAACGGAATGTTGGTGGGCAGGAAAAGAGATTTAAAGATGGGCTCAAAGCCAACCTTAAAAACTGTGGCATAGACACTGAGAACTGGGAAGCCCTGGCCCTTGAGCGCTCCAGCTGGAGGTCAGCTGTGACCAGCAGTGCTGCAGAATTCGAGGAGGCATGAGTGGAGGGTGAAAAAGAGAAACGTGCCAGGAGGAAGGCACGTCAAGCCAACCCCGACCGAGACCGCCTTCCACCTGGAAACCATTGCCTTCACTGTGGGAGAAGCTGCGGGTCAAGAATAGGGCTCCACAGCCACCTATGAATCCACAAGGAAACCCATCATGGAAGGCCATCTTACTCGTCCAACAAGGGATCGCCTAAGTAAGTAAGTAAGTAAAGTAAAGGTCTCTTCCAACTCTATTACTCTACTAGCTAAACCCAAGTTTGGTCCAGATCCATCATTGTTTGAGTCCACAGTGTTCTCTGGCTGTAAGTGAACTACAACTCCCAAACTCAAGGTCAATGCCCACCAAACCCTTCCAGAATCTTCTCTTGGTCATGGGAGTTCTGTGTGCCAAGTTTGGTTCAATTCCATCGTTGGTGGAGTTCAGAAGGCTCTTTGATTGTAGATGAACTATAAATCCCAGCAACTCCAACATTCCCAAATGACAAAATCAACCCCACCAGTATTCAAATGTGGGTGTATCTGGTATTTGTGCCAGATTTGGTCCAGTGAATGAAAATACATCCTGCATATCAGATATTTACATTACAGTTCATAACAGGAGCAAAATTACAGTCATGAAGTAGCAATGAAAATAATGTTATGGTTGGGGGTCACCACCAGATGAGGAACTGGATTAAGGGGTTGCAGCATTGGGAAGGTTGAGAAACATTGGCCTAGAAGAATCCTCCAACCTGTGTGACTATGGAGCAGAACAGACAACTCTGCATCTGTATGCTTGTCCCCAGTGTCCTGCCTCATGCACAGAGGAAGAATTGTTGGAGGCTACAGACAATGCAGTCACTGTTGCCTGTTTTTGGTCAAAAGATATTTAGCCACCTGTGCTCCTTCTATTTATACTAATTTATGCAATGCTTTTGATATGAAAAATACCCTGCTTTTCAGTTTTATACTAATTCATGCAATGCTTTTGATATGAAAAATACCCTGCTTTTTGTCTCCCAAAGGAGAGTCAAAGCCCCTTGACATCAAAGCATTAGCATACAATTTAAAATATAAAAATGTGCAAACATTAAAACAGTACTAAATGTAAATAGTATTTTAAAAATCAGTTAAAATCAATTAAAAACATATTCAAATTTAAAAGCCACAGCACCTTCTCCCCTTGCTCCAAGTGCATTATTTTACCTAGGGTTTGATCCTATTTAACTATACCATCTTTCACTTGTTCTTCCTCCCTTTCATATTTCTTCCAGAATCCTGTGTATTTGAATCCAACATTTCTGAGGCTTTCTGCAAGTCTAACACATAGACCAGTGTTTCTCAACATGGGGGTCGTGAGGGGGTGTCAGAGGGGTCGCCAAAGACCATCAGAAAGCATAGTATTTTCTTTTGGTCATGGGGGTTTTGTATGGGAAGTTTGGTCCAATTCTATCGTTGGTTGCGTTCAGACTGCTCTTTGATTGTAGGTAAACTACAAATCCCAGCAACTACAACTCCCAAAATGTCAAGGACTATTTTCCCCAAACTCCACCAGTGTTCACATTTGGGCATATTGAGTATTCGTGCCAAGTTTGGTCCAAATCCATCATAGTTTGAGTCCACAGTGATCTCTGGATGTAAGTGAACTACAACTCCCAAACTCAAGGTCAATGCCCACTAAACCCTTCCAGCATTTTCTTTTGGTCATGGGAGAACTGTGTGTAGTGAAAATCCATCCTGCATATCGGATATTTACATTACAATTCATAACAGAGGCAAAATTACAGTTACGAAGTAGCAACGAAAATAACGTTATGGTTGGGGGTCAGCACAAGATGAGGAACTGGATTAAGGGGTCGCGGCATTGTGAAGGATGAGAAACAACGACATAGACTAAACTGTTGAAGCAGTGTGCCATTGAAACCAACCAAAAGTCCCTAAAGACACCCTTTTGACCATGAGAGCGGCTGGAGGGTTGGCATGCCTTGCTGGGAGGGACCCACAAAGGCCATCTAGTCCCTCCATATACACACAAATCCTTCTCTGGAGGTTTTTAGAGATAAGTTGGATGGCCTTCTGTCGGGAGGGCTCTCATCTGTCGGGAGGGCTCTCATGTCCCCTCTCAGCCTGAAGAAGAGAAGGCTGAGAGGAGATATGATAGCCATGTACAAATATGTGAGAGGAAGCCACAGGGAGGAGGGAGCAGATCAAGGGTCTGGAGAACAAGCTCTATGAGGAGCGGCTTAAGGAGCTGGGCATGTTTAGCCTGAAGAAGAGAAGGCTGAGAGGAGATATGATAGCCATGTACAAATATGTGAGAGGAAGCCACAGGGAGGAGGGAGCAGATCAAGGGTCTGGAGAACAAGCTCTATGAGGAGCGGCTTAAGGAGCTGGGCATGTTTAGCCTGAAGAAGAGAAGGCTGAGAGGAGATATGATAGCCATGTACAAATATGTGAGAGGAAGCCACAGGGAGGAGGGAGCAGATCAAGGGTCTGGAGAACAAGCTCTATGAGGAGCGGCTTAAGGAGCTGGGCATGTTTAGCCTGAAGAAGAGAAGGCTGAGAGGAGATATGATAGCCATGTATAAATATGTGGGAGGAAGCCACAGGGCGGAGGGAGCAGATCAAGGGTCTGGAGAACAAGCCCTATGAGGAGCGGCTTAAGGAGCTGGGCATTTTTAGCCTGAAGAAGAGAAGGCTGAGAGGAGATATGATAGCCATGTATAAATATGTGAGAGGAAGCCACAGGGAGGAGGGAGCAGATCAAGGGTCTGGAGAACAAGCCCTATGAGGAGCGGCTTAAGGAGCTGGGCATGTTTAGCCTGAAGAAGAGAAGGATGAGAGGAGATATGATAGCCATGTACAAATATGTGAGAGGAAGCCACAGGGAGGAGGAGGGAGCAAGCTTCCTTTCTGCTTCCTTGGAGACTAGGACGCGGAACAATGGCTTCAAACTACAAGAAAGGAGATTCCATCTGAACATGAGGAAGAACTTCCTGACTGTGAGAGCCGTTCAGCAGTGGAACTCTCTGCCCCGGAGGGAGTGTGGTGGAGGCTCCTTCTTTGGAAGCTTTTAAACAGAGGCTGGATGGCCATCTGTCAGGGGTGCTTTGAATGCAATATTCCTGCTTCTTGGCAGAATGGGGGTGGACTGGAGGATGGCCCATGAGGTCTCTTCCAACTCTTTGATTCTATGATTCTAAGGGGTCACAGCATTCGGAAGGTTGAGAAACACTGACATAGACTAAACTGTCGCAGCAGTGTGCCATTGAAACCAACTAAAAGTCCCTTAAGTCACCCTTTTGACCATGAGAGCGGCTGGAGAGTTGGCATGCCTTGTTGGAAGGGACCCCAAAGGCCATCTAGTCCCTCCATATCCACACAAATCCTTCTCTGGAGGCATTTAGAAATAAATTGGATGGCCATTTGTCAGGAGGGCTCTGGTGGTGCTTTTCCCGCCTTGGGGTTGGACTAGATGGCCTCTGGGGCCCCTTCCAACTCAACGATCCTATGACTCCACTTCCTGCCATTGAAGGCGAATCCGTGGGCTCGGCCTCCACCCTTTTGGGCTACCGAAAACCAGTTTGCTGTGTGACTCCGGTGTTGGTTTTGGACGGGCTTCCAAGGGGCATGAGCGCACAGGGAAGGCACAAAAGCCCTTTCCGGCCCAGCGCATTCTGAGTCAAGGCCAGCCAGGTGTCACTGGGACAAAGGGGACGACCTGCACAAAGGGCACACGGGTCCTGAGCCCCCACACGCCCCAAGCATGGGCTCTTCCACCCCCAAAGGTGGGCTCTTTGGGGGGCAAAAAGCCCCATTGGGGGCCCGAAGGGGTCTTGGAGGAAGGAGGCGGTCCCAACGGCCAGAGCATGCCAAGGAATACTCCTCCCCGCTGGCACACCTGCCTTATCAGCCCATTCTCCCCATTACAAAGACATTTATTTTCCAAGGGCTGGTCTCGTAAACCTTTGTTTAACCTTTCCTTTGCTACGAAACCTGGAAGCGCATGCCACGCATTGAAAGGCTGGGGACTTGGCCTCTGGTTGTTCTATGGCCTCCTTTGCGCACGTGGAATCATAGAATCAAAGAGTTGGAAGAGACCTCCTGGGGCATCCAGTCCAACCCCATTCTGCCAAGAAGCAGGAATATTGCATTCAAATCACCCCCCACAGATGGCCATCCAGCCTCTGCTTAAAAGCTTCCAAAGAAGGAGCCTCCACCACACTCTGGGGCAGAGAGTTCCACTGCTGAACGGCTCTCACAGTCAGGAAGTTCTTCCTCATGTTCAGGTGGAATCTCCTCTCTTGTAGTTTGAAGCCATGGCTCCATTGTGTCCTAGTCTCCAGGGAAGCAGAAAACAAGCTTGCTCCCTCCTCCTTCCTGTGGCTTCCTCTCACATATTGATACATGGCTATTATATCTCCTCTCAGCCTTCTCTTCTTCAGGCTAAACATGCCCAGTTCCCTGGAGGAGAACATCCCTCTGAAGTCCAGTTTACTTTCTGTTCTCAGCATTGGCCCTGTTATGGGTTGGAACTTTAAGAGTGGCAACTCTTTATTTACATATAATACAAAAGGGATACATGCCACCAAGTTTTACAGTCCTTCAATATAGTCGCCAGCATTGTGTACAACCCGTTTCCAACGATAGAGTTACAAGCTGGGTAGATGCGGGGAATGATGCCGTGGATGTAGCGTACCTGGATTTCAGGAAGGCCTTCTTTGACAAGGTCCTCCATGACCTTCTGGCAAGGAAACTAGTCCAATGTGGGTGAGGCAAAACTACGGTGAGGTGGATCTGGAATTGGTTACATGGACGAATCCAGAGTGTGATTCTCCCCAAGGCTTCCTCTTCATCCTGGAAAGAAGTGACGAGTGGAGTACCACCTGCAAGGTTCCGTCCTGGACCCGGTCCTGATCAAGATCTTCATTCATGACTTGGATGAAGGACGAGAAGGCAGGATCATCAAGTTTGCAGACGGAACCAAATGGGGAGGGAGAGCCAAGACTCCAGAGGACAGGAGCAGGACTCAAAGGGATCTCCACAGATTAGAGAGATGAATGGCCAAAACTAACAAAATGAAGTTCAGTGGGGACAAATGCAAGATACTCCACTTAGGCAGAAAAAACGAAATGCAAAGAGACAGAATGGGGGACGATGATGCCTGGCTCGAGAGCAGGACGTGTGAAAAAGATCTTGGAGTCCTTGTGGACAACAAGTTGAACACGAGCCAACAATGTGATGTGGTGGCAAAAAAGCCAATGGGATGTTGGCCTGCATCAAGAGGAGCCTAGTGTCTAGGTCCAGGGAAGTCATGCTCCCCATGCTCTATTCTGCTTTGGTTAGACCACACCTGGAATATTGTGTCCAATTCTGGGCACCACAATTCAAGAGAGATGTTGACAAGCTGGAATGTGTCCAGAGGAGGGTGACTAAAATGATCAAGGGTCTGGAGAACAAGCCCTATGAGGAGCGGCTTAAGGAGCTGGGCATGTTTAGCCTGAAGAAGAGAAGGCTGAGAGGAGATATGATAGCCATGTATAAGTATGTGAGAGGAAGCCACAGGGAGGAGGAGGGAGCAAGCTTGTCTTCTGCTTCCCTGGAGACTAGGACGCAATGGAACAATGGCTTCAAACTACAAGAGAGGAGATTCCATCTGAACACGAGGAAGAACTTCCTGACTGTGAGAGCCGTTCAGCAGTGGAACTCTCTGCCCCGGAGTGTGGTGGATGCTTCTTCTTTGGAAGCTTTTAAACAGAGGCTGGATGGCCATCTGTCAGGGGTGCTTTGAATGGGATTTTCCTGCTTCTTGGCAGAATGGGGTAGGACTGGATGATGGCCCAGGAGGTCTCTTCCAACTCTAGGATTCTATGATGTGGAAGTCATAAGAGACTTGTTGCAGCGCCTGTTCTGTGTTTCATATATAGCAGAAGGTAGCACATTTATTATTGAGGAAACCCCCTCCCTTGACACTTATGCGCTCTCTTGAACTTCTATGGGACTCTGGTGGGAGGGATAAGTGGGTATGTTTTCTATATCATGAATTCTATATTTCTATATTTCCCTGACCTTTTCCTGACCCTTTTGCCCAATTCCCCTTTATTGAAAAATGTATAAAAATACAAGGCAGCCACCCCTGCATGACCCTTGAAAGCAGGAAATATCCAGTTGAAAAAGACCCTTATCAAAAGACACTATTTGCATGGACAATAGCAAAGGACCGTGACCTCTGGGCTCGGAGTTGCCCCCCCCCCCCCGAGGAAGTGGTCATTTGGCAATTATGATCATATCTCAATAGGATGGAGGGGGGCTTCGGAAAGCCGCACCTCGTCCTAATCTGTCACCCATTCAACTTTTCTTTCACTAAAGACTTGAGCCCAAGTTCCCCATTGTTCCCATATCTCCGCACTGGAAAAATCTGGATCTTGGCAGGATTGCCAAACATCAGTGTTTATTGCAGCCACTCCATGACAATAGGAATGGCTGGCTCACAGGCCCCAGGACTCGCTGGCCGCATGGACATTTCCTACCTCCATAATCCTCTCAAGAATCCATTGTTTCCCTCTTGTCCCGCCTCCCTCTCTCCTGATTCGTCAGGATGCCAAGGCGATATAAGCTCAGCAATTGGCCCAGGTGCTCAGGAGGTGTCCAAGCCTCCTCGCAGCTGTAGAGCGCCAGCCAATCATCGTCGAGTCGGCAGAGGGGTGGGAGATGCAAACCTGGCAACTCTGTTTCTGTATAAAAAGGGCTTTTCTTTGTACACATGTTATGCTCAGCTTGGTGAAATATTGCTGCTTTGCATCCTTTTCAGCTGAATCGCAATAAAATCATCTCGGTGGCACTTCCTTCAACTTTGGTGAGATTTCTTTTGGGAACTTAGGAAAAACCTTTTAAATTGGGCTTCTCTTTGCTCACCATTGTAGTGAGCTCTCTTTGGTGGGTCCGCAGGGTCTCTCCTTCAGGGCCAGACCCTTTTAAATTCCTCCATGATTTCAATATTAATGCAGAGTTTGTAGTTTCCCATGAGAATGTTCCTACAGGGTATAGGGATGATAGTGTTGGGGTTCAGCCTGATCCTGATCTGTGTGAACCAGATTCTCTGATAGTTTTTCCAACTGAGCAAGCTCTCCCTGACAGTGTGGAATCTGTTGTTGATGCTGACGAGCAAAGTAAAACTGAACAGCTGGAGGAAAATGTTTTGGAAGCTAGCCGTGATATCTCTCCACCTGGGTTTTTTAATGAGGACCGAAGAGAACAGATAGTTAGAGACAGAAATGTTTCACAGTTTCTACGAAGGTCAAATCGTTTACAGGAGAGACAGGCCCAGGCTTCAAAGTCAAGGGGCGTTTCAAAGAATATCTTCTTTGGTTTAAGGGGCCTCCTGCTGGGTGTCTCTTTAGATCAACAACGTTTGGGACTGTGGCCGTGCCTTGGCAGAATTCCTGTGTTCCATGGCCGGTAATCCCAGAGGCTTCTAGTTTTCAAGTTCATGGTTAGCGAGAGGCTAACAGGTTCCCGGTTCTTGTATTGTGGCTTTTGGAATTTTGCTCAAGTTCAGAGATTCTATTGACTGCTGTGTTTCTATTGTGGCTTTTTGACTTTGCATTTACCTTTCTTTTGTAACCAATTTTTCATCAATAAACAAGGATTGTTTTTCCTACTGTCCACTGTGGTGGATTTAATCTTATGGTCCTGTTTCTTGATCTGGGATGCAACAGATAGTTTACTCCCTGAATTGCTCCCAGAGAGTTCCCAGGATTCGGGGCTTGAAAACAACTTGGCACCTGGAGAAACTAATGAGCATATAGACAGGCAGGTAGAAATTAACCAAAACAGATATTTTGGCCAAGGCCTTCGGCGTTTGACCAGGCTTCGACAGATAAGGATGAGAGGCATTCAGGGAAAACGAAACCCATTTCTGAGTCTTAACGAGGGGATATAAAGTCCCAACCATGGGGAATATGGTCAGATGAAGCATCGTTTCAGATTCTCCATTGTGCACGTGGCAGGGCTCAGGTTGCATTGCACTAGGTGGTCAGTGGTTTGCTGTTCTCCACACTCGCACGTTGTGGACTCCACTTTGTGGCCCCATTTCTTGAGGTTGGCTCTACATCTTGTGGTGCCAGAGCGCAGCCTGTTCAGCGCCTTCCAAGTCACCCAGTTTTCTGTGTGACCAGGAGGGTGTCTCTCATTTTGGTATCAGCCATGGCTTGAGGTTCTGTGTTTTAGCCTGCCACTTTTGGACTCTTACTTGCTGTGGTGTTCCTGCGAGTGTCTCTGTGGATCTTAGAAAACCCAGGACATGATTTCAGGTCACTTGTGAGCCACAATGGGAGGCAGGTAAGAAATAAAATTGTTGTTGTTATTGTTGTTGCTGGAAATGACCCCCTTTCAATGCTTCTGCTGCATTTGGGTGACTTCTTTTCCAGGTGAAGAGAGAGGTGCTTTCACTCCCTGCCCATCCCCAGGCAAAGGTTTGTTTCTGCTCAATCCCAAAAACGTTGTTTTCTTAAAACGAAAGGTGTGTTCACCTTCCCCAACGGAAAACAATTGGGCTCATTGTGAGAGGGATTTCCTGTTGCTCTGCTGTTTGACACTGAGTTTGCATTTGCCAAGTATCCGCCCTCCTGGGACCTTGAGGGGGCATCTACGCCGCAGAATTAACACAGTTTCGTACCACTTTTCCTGCTACGGCATGCATTTCAGGAAAGCTCATGTTAACAAAATCCTAGGGCATGAATGGGTGGCATCCCAGGGCTGGAGATTCAAAAGGAAAAGGAGAAAGATGGGAGCTCTTTGCTGAGCAAGGAACGAAGGAGTTGCAAAAAAAGGACACTTGCAAACAGCCTCCGGGAAGACTTACTTAGGCAATCCCTCGTTGTACGAGTAGGATTGTCCTCCAAGATCAGTGTCCTGGCGTTGGGTCCGTAGGTGACTGTGGAACCCTATTATTGACCTGCATCTTCTCCCGTAGTGAGGGCATCGGTTTCCAGGTGGAAGGCTGTCCTGGTTGGGATTGGCTTGACCCGTCTTCTCCTTGGCATGCTTCTCTCTTTCGCCCTCCATTCGTGCCTCTTCACATTCTACAGCACTGCTGGTCACAGCTGACCTCCAGCTGGAGCGGTCAAGGGCCAGGGCTTCCCAATTCTCTATGTCTATGTCACAGTTTTTAAGGTTGGCTTTGAGCCCATCTTTAAATCTCTTTTTCTGCCCACCAACATTGTAATTTCCATTCTTGAGTTCAGACTAGAGCAACTGCTTTGGTAGACAGTGGTTGGGCGTCCGGACAACGTGGCCGGTCCAGTGGAGTTGATGGCGGAGGACCTTCGCTTCAATGCTGGTGGTCTTTGCTTCTTCCAGCATGCTGATGTTTGTCTGCTTGTCTTCCCAAAAGATTTGCAGGATTTTTCAGAGGCAAAACTGATAGAATCGTTCCAGGAGTTGCATGTGACGTCTGTAGACAGTCCACGTCTCGCAGGTGTATAGCAGGGTTGGGAGGACAATAGTTTTATAAACAAGCAACTTGGTCTCCCTATGGATGTCCCAGTCCTCAAACACTCTCTGCTTCATTCGGAAACATGCTGCACTCGCAGAGCTCAGGCAGTGTTGTATTTCAGTGTCATTGTTGACATCTGTAGACAGTCCACGTCTCACAGGCATAGAGCAGGGTTGGGAGGACAATAGTTTTATAGACAAGCCCCTTGGTCTCCCTACGGATGTCCCGGTCCTCAAACACTCTCTGCTTCATTCGGAAAAATGCTGCACTCGCAGAGCTCAGGCAGTGTTGTGTCTCGGTGTCGATGTTGACTTTGGTGGAGAGGTGGCTGCCAAGGGAGTGGAAATGGTCCACATTTTCTAACGTTACACCATTAAGCTGTGTATCTGGCATTGGAGAGGGATTGGCTGGTGTCTGCTGGAAGAGCACTTTGGTTTTCTCGATGTTCAATGACAGGCCGAGCTTCTTGTTTGTTTCTGAAAAGGTGTTTAGAGTGGCTTGTAGATCTTCTTCTGAATGCGCACAGACGATGTTGTCATCAGCATACTGAAGTTCTATAACAGATGTTGTTGTAACGTTGGTGGTGTTGTATTTTGGTGTCAATGTTGACTTTTGTGGAGAGGTGGCTGCCAAGAGAGTGGAAATGGTCGACATTTTCTAATGTTACACCATTAAGCTATATTTCTGGCATCGGAGAGGGATTGGCCAGTGACTGCTGGAAGAGCACTTTGGTTTTCTCGATTTTCAATGACAGACCGAGCTTCTCATATGCTTCTGCTAAGGTGTTTAGAGTGGCTTGTAGGTCTTCTTCTGAATGCGCACAGATAATGCTGTCATCAGCATATTAGAGTTCTATAACCGATGTTATTGTAACCTTGGTTTTGGCTTTCAGACTGCTGAGGTTAAACAGGTTGCCATCTGTCCAAAGAATTACAGTGGGAAACACCTGAAAAAGAGAATGTGGGTGAAGAGCAACCTCAAGAGGGAAGAGAAAGGAAAAAAAGAACAGGAAGGAAGGAAGGAAGGAAGGAAGGAAGGAAGGAAGGAAGGAAGGAAGGAAGGAAGGATCATGAAGACATGTCACCCTGTTTGTAGGAATAGTATAAAGAAAGATGAAGCTTAGAATGAGCAGAGCACTGAAGGGAAAGAGAGGCAGCCAATGTGCCCAAAGCGAGAGGAAACATTGGAACTGCTGCTCAGCACAGGGCTCACAGACCACCTTGAAAGAGTCAACATGCCCAGTATTGTGCTTGCTCCTCTCTTCTCCCATCAAGAGAATGCCATGTGCCTCTATCCTGGGCCCGGTCCTGTTCAACATCTTTATTAATGACTTAGATGAAGGGCTAGAAGGCAGGATCATCACGTTTGCAGACGACCAGGCATGTAGCCGGGGGGGGGGGGGGGGGGGCTCGGGGGGCTTCAGCCCCCCTCGAAATTCTCATGGTGGTTCGCGAAAAGGCCTTACTGGTGCATTATTTAAACTGTTATGTTTATTAATATCATGATTTGATCACCATTCTCAAGATATCCCATATGTATGGGGGTATTGGGGTAATGATACAAAAGGTTTGCTAGGCTAGACCCTCTTTCACTCAGACAGCCCCCCCCCCGAAACTCAGCCCCCCCCCCGAAACCCCCCCTGAAAATTTTTTAGCCCCACCCCGAAACGAAATCCTGGCTACGGGCCTGCAGACGACACCAAATTGAGAGGGAGAGCCAAGACTCCAGAGGACAGAAGCAGAATTCAAAAAGATCTTGACAGATTAGAGAGAGATGAAGGGCCAAAACTAACAAAATGAAGTTCAACAGTGACAAATGCAAGGTACTCCACTTTGGCAGAAAAAATGAAATGCAAAGAGACAGAATGGGGGACGATGAGGCCTGGCTTGAGAGCAGTACGTGTGAAAAAGATCTTGGAGTCCTCGTGGGGAGGACAACAAGTTAAACATGAGCCAGGAATGTGATGTGGCGGCAAAAAAAACCAATGGGATGTTGGCCTGCATCAAGAGGAGTCTAGTGTCTAGATCCAGGAAAGTCCTGCTCCCCATGCTCTGTTCTGCCTTGGTTAGATCACACCTGGAATATTGTGTCCAATTCTGGGCACCACAATTGAAAAGAGATATTGTCAAGCTGTGTCCAGAGGAGGGCGACTAAAATGATCAAGGGTCTGGAGAACAAGCCCTATGAGGAGCGGCTTAGGGAACTGGGCATGTTTAGCCTGAAGAAGAGAAGGCTGAGAGGAGACATGATAGCCATGTATAAATATGTGAGAGGAAGCCACAGGGAGGAGGAGGGAGCAAGCTTGTTTTCTGCTTCCCTGGAGACTAGGACGCAATGGAACAATGGCTTCAAACTACAAGAGAGGAGATTCCACCTGAACATGAGGAAGAACTTCCTGACTGTGAGAGCCGTTCAGCAGTGGAACTCTCTGCCCCGGAGTGTGGTGGAGGCTCCTTCTTTGGAAGCTTTTAAGCAGAGGCTGGATGGCCATCTGTCAGGGGTGCTTTGAATGCAATATTCCTGCTTCTTGGCAGAATGGGGTTGGACTGGATGGCCCATGAGGTCTCTTCCAACTCTTTGATTCTATGATTCTATGATTCTATGATTCTATGATTCTATGATTCTATGATTCTATGATTCTATGATTCTATGATTCTATGATTCTATGATTCTATGATTCTATTCACCGGTAGAGCTGCAAAGAAGGCATGAGTCAGGCGTCACCTGCTTCACCGAAACGAGTTCCTTCCAAATTGCAGGGACGGAAGCCTTGCATCCCACGAGAGAGGCGTCCTCTCTGAACCCCTCGAGAACAAGCCCGGTGCCAAAGGGCCGGAGGAGGCAAACAGTGTCTCTCTCTCTCTCTTCAATGCAGGTAAAAAAAGACGGGCCAGGAAATTATAGGTCAGTCAGCCTGGCCTCAATGTCCGAGGAAACACTGGGCGGATTGTCTCTCTGCAAGGATCTGGAGGACACGCATCAGTAGGAAAAAGCCCATGTTCAGCAAGAAGGAATCCTGCCCAACTAATCGTGTATCTATCCTTAGTCACATTGCTAGTTTAATAAAGGGTTGGGATGTATCTGGGTCTCAGCAAAGCATCTGAAAAGGTTCCCATGATTAGGTTCTTGTGGGTTTTTTCGGGCTATAGGGCCATGTTCTAGAGGCATTTCTCCTGACGTTTCGCCTGCATCTGTGGCAAGCATCCTCAGAGGTAGTGAGGTCTGTTGGAATTAGGACAAAGGGAAAAGACCAGGGTGAGACAAAAGACTTTTGTAAGTTGGGCTGGGTGTGATTCTTTCAACTGACCACCTGATTAGCATACAATGGGCTGACTGTGCCTGGAGCAAACTCTTCTTGAAAGGTGATTAGATGTCCCTGCCTGTCACCTCACTACCTCTGAGGATGCTTGCCATAGATGCAGGCGAAACGTCAGGAGAAATGCCTCTAGAACATGGCCATATAGCCCGAAAAAACCCACAAGAACTGAATGATATTGAAGTCGAAAATGGACACCCCCACCCCCCACCCCCCGCCCATAACAGATAGTAACTTATATTGTCGAAGGCTTTCATAGCCGGAATCACTGGGTTGCTGTAGGTTTTTTCAGGTTATATGGCCATAGTCCTGAGGATGCTTGCCAGAGATGCAGGCGAAACGTCAGGAGAGAATGTCTCTAGACGATGGCCATATAGCCCGAAAAAACCTACAACAACCCATAGTAACTTATAGTTTTGTTAAGGACAAGGACACCAGACTGGATAATAAGGGTTAAGCCTTGGGCAATTTGCCAATTATTATTATTATTATTATTATTATTATTATTATTATTATTATTTACAGCATTTATATACTGCTTTTCTCACCCCTCAAAGCGGTTTACACATAGATAATGGCAAAAATCCAATGCCTTACAACTACAATATTAAAACCATACTTTAAACATAAATCATATTAAAACCAGAACATCATCAAATATCAAAACAGTTATTAAAACCATAAAACAATCTCATCAGTCAAGTCGCCGTTCCAGAGGTAGGATGCTTGCCTCTGAGGATGCTTGCCATAGATGCAGGCGAAACGTCAGGAGAGAATGCCTCTAGAACATGGCCATATAGCCCGAAAAAACCCACAAGAACCTAGTGATTCCAGCCATGAAAGCCTTCGACAATACGTTCCCCATGATGTTTGCAAGCAGAGGTTGGATGTATTGTCGAAGGCTTTCATGGCTGGAATCACTGGGTTCTTGTAGGTTTTTCGGGCTGTATGGCCATGTTCTAGGAGCATTCTCTCCTGACGTTTCGCCTGCATCTATGACCTCACAACCTCTGAGGATACCTGCCATAGATGCAGGCGAAACATCAGGAGAGAATGCTTCTAGAACATGGCCATCTAGCCTGAAAAACCTACAACAACCCAAAGGTCGGATGGCCATCTGTCAGGAGTGCTTTGATTGACCTTGGTAAACTGGAAACTTAGACTGAAATTAATGATCCTGGACTCATCGCTGAGCCTGGAACCCCAGGTTTCGGTGGTGGCTGGGAGAGCGTTTGCACAATTAAAACTTGTGCACCAGTTGCGCCCGTTCCTTGGGAAGTCTGATCTGGCCACAGTGGTCCACGCTCTTGTTACATCCCGAATAGACTACTGCAACGCACTCTACGTTGGGTTGCCCTTGAAGACGGTTCAGAAACTTCAACTGGTCCAGCGAGCGGCAGCCAGGCTGCTCACCGGGGCGACATACAGGGAGCACACCACCCCTCTGCTGTGTGAGCTCCACTGGCTGCCGGTTCAGTTCCGAGCCCAATTCAAGGTGCTGGTTTTGACCTACAAAACCCTGTATGGTTCCGGTCCAGCGTATCTGTCTGAACGTATCTCCCTCTACGTCCCACCATGGAATTTAAGATCATCTGAGGGGGCCCTGCTCTCGACTTCACCACTTTTTCAAGCGAGGCTGGTGGGGACGAGGAGCAGGGCCTTCTCAGTGGTGCCCCCTTACCTGTGGAACTCACTCCCAGTGGATATCAGGGCATCGACATCCCTCCTGTCCTTCAGGAGGAAGGTAAAGACGTGGTTGTGGGACCAGGCCTTCGGGCAATCTGCTAACTAGGAAAGACAACCAGGCAAATAGGACCGGCAGGACTGATAAATGTGGAAGGAAACTCTGAACTATGAGATAGCGAACATTGAGCGGCAAAATTCTGCACGGAAGTAACAAAAAACGAACACTCCTAGGTTGGAGGATACATGGCTTGGCAATGCTGCACCTGAGAAGGACATAAATTGGGGGGGATAGCCAATAGTCCAGAGGACAGGAGCAGAATTCAAAACGATCTTGACAGATTAGAGAGATGGGCCAAAACTAACAAAATGAAGTTCAACAGTGACAAATGCAAGATACTCCACTTTGGCAGAAAAAATGAGATGCAAAGATACAGAATGGGGGACGCCTGGCTCGAGAGCAGTACGTGTGAAAAAGATCTTGGAGTCCTCGTGGACAACAAGTTAAACATGAGCCAACAATGTGATGTGGCGGCAAAAAAAGCCAATGGGATTTTGGCCTGCATCAATAGGAGCATAGTGTCTAGATCTAAGGAAGTAATGCTACCCCTCTATTCTGCTTTGGTTAGACCACATCTGGAATATTGTGTCCAATTCTGGGCACCACAATTCAAGAGAGATATTGACAAGCTGGAATGTGTCCAGAGGAGGGTGACTAAAATGATCAAGGGTCTGGAGAACAATCCCTATGAGGAGCGGCTTAAGGAGCTGGGCATGTTTAGCCTGAAGAAGAGAAGGCTGAGAGGAGACATGATAGCCATGTATAAGTATGTGAGAGGAAGCCACAGGGAGGAGGGAGCAAGCTTGTTTTCTGCTTCCTTGGAGACTAGGACACGGAACAATGGCTTCAAACTACAAGAAAGGAGATTCCATCTGAACATTAGGAAGAACTTCCTGACTGTGAGAGCCGTTCAGCAGTGGAACTCTCTGCCCCGGAGTGTGGTGGAGGCTCCTTCCTTGGAAGCTTTTAAGCAGAGGCTGGATGGCCATCTGTCAGGGGTGATTTGAATGCAATATTCCTGCTTCTTGGCAGGGGGTTGGACTGGATGGCCCATGAGGTCTCTTCCAACTCTTTGATTCTATGATTCTATGATTCTAAAGATTGTGGTTGGTCAGAAACTCATCCTTTCCTGGCTGGGTTGTTGTAGGCTTTTTGGGCAATATGGCCATGTTCTAGAAGCATTCTCTCCTGACGTTTCGCCTGCATCTATGGCAGGCATCCTCAGAGGTTGTGAGGTCATAGATGCAGGCGAAACGTCAGGAGAAAATGCTTCGAGAACATGGTCATCTAGCCCGAAAACCCTACAGCAACACAGGGATTCCGGCCATGAAATCCTTCAACAATGCATCTTTCCTGGATGCCTTTCAAAACAGGTTATTGCTGGTAATCCTGCAGAATGGGGCTGGACTAGATGGTCTCTAGGGGACCCTTCCAACTCTAGGACTCTACGGCTGGTGAGAAAGTATATCAGCAGCATTACAGTTAATATTACGAAGACAAAAATAACGATCGCACACGATTTACGTAACTTTCGAGTGGATAACAAAGTGATTGAAAGAGTGAAGGTTTCCTTCCTATAGTTTGGGCTCAATCATTAACCCAAGTGAGGACTACAGTCAGAGGGAGACGGAGACTTGGGAAGGCAGCCTTGACCAAACTCGATAAGATCTTCAAGCATAAACACCTGCCATTAAATACCAAAGTCAGGCGCCCCATCTACATTGACTATTTAATGCAGTTTGACGCTAGCTGGCTTCTAATTGCAATGGCCAGACAACCAACTCTTGCAAAAGACCTTCCTAATGGAAAGAGCTGTTTGGCCGTGGCATCTGCTGCCGCCTGTGAGTCCAGCGGAGTCTCCGTCTTTCTCTGGAGGTCTTTAAGAAGGGGCTGAATGGGCATCTGTCAGGAGGGAACGGGTGGGGTCTTCCTTTCTAGCAGAAGGGGGTGGGACTGGATGGCCCTGGGAGGTCTGCTTCCAGTCTATGACTCTATGGAAGAAAGCCTCTCATGTGCCTCATCGGTGCTCTGTGCTTTGGCCAAAACTAACAAAATGAAGTTCAACAGGGAAAAAATGCAAGACACTCCACTTAGGCAGAAAAAATGAAATGCAAAGATACAGAATGGGGGAGGCCTGGCTCGAGAGCACTTTGTGTGAAAAAGATCTTGGGGTCCTCATGGGGAGGAAAGGAAACATGAGCCAGGAATGTGATGCAGCAGCAAAAAAAGCCAATGGGATTTTGGCCCGCATCAATAGGAATCTAGTGTCTAGATCCAGGGAAGTCATGCTCCCCATGCTCTATTCCGCCTTGGTTAGACCACACCTGGAATATTGTGTCCAGTTCTGGGCACCACAATTGAAGGGAGATGTTGACAAGCTGGAATGTGTCCAGAGGAGGGTGACTAAAATGATCAAGGGTCTGGAGAACAAGCCCTATGAGGAGCGGCTTAAAGAGCTGGGCATGTTTAGCCTGAAGAAGAGAAGGCTGAGAGGAGACATGATGAGGGCCATGTTTAAATATGTGAGGGGAATATGTCATAGGGAGGTGGGAGCAAGCTTCCTTTCTGCTTCCCTGGAGACTAGCATGCAATGGAGCAATGGCTTCAAACTACAAGAAAGGAGATTCCACCTGACATGAGGAAGAACTTCCTCACCATGAGAGCCGTTCAGCAGTGGAACTCTCTGCCCTGGAGTGTGGTGGAGGCTCCTTCTTTGGAAGCTTTTAAACAGAGGCTGGATGGCCATCTGTCAGGGGTGCTTTGAATGCAATATTCCTGCTTCTTGGCAGAATGGGGTTGGACTGGATGGCCCAGGAGGTTTCTTCCAACTCTAGGATTCTATGATTCTATGAGGGAGTAAACCATCATCCCTATACTCAGCAGGGATATTCTCATGAGAAACTGCCCTTTGCACTGGGGCCTCTCTGTCATTGTTTGCCTGAAAATCATTGACCAAACCATCTCCATCTTGCACCTCAGCCTCAGCGCCATCATTTCTCACAGCATTGCCCACATGATTGCCCACATCAGAAGCATCATGATCATCCTGGAACACAAACACAGGCTGATTCCCAAAAAAAGACGCCTTTTTCTGTATTGCTTACAAAGATTGTGTAAGTTTGTTGCAGTGTTTGTAACATTGCAAGTTTATGTTTTAACTCTGCTGATAAGAGTAAAGTTTTTTCTGTTCTTTTTCCTCTTGCCTGGGTGCCATGTTATTGTGCCTTCTGCATTGCACTTGACTGAAATATGCTTAGCGCAACATGATACAAATCAGACATTTGTAATTGTGATCGTGTCACTACTACTATAATTTTAAAGAGCCAGTATATGAAACGTGTTTTAATATTTATATTGGAAAATGCTTATTGTACTTTTAAAGTACAATATTTACTGTATATTTTATGACATGGCCTATGCCTAGTACATGTACTATGCCTAGTACAACCTATTCCACTTGTATGCAGAACACATCATGCGAGGATGTGCGGGGCTTGAGGAAGGCAAAGCTGGGGTGGAAATGGCTGGAAGAAACATTCACAACCTCAGATATGCAGATGACACCACTCTGATGGCCGAAAGCGAGGAGGAGCTGAGGAGCCTTCTCATCAAGGTGAAAGAAGAAAGCGCAAAAGCCGGGTTGCAGCTAAACGTCAAAAAAACCAAGATTATGGCAACAAGAATGATTGACAACTGGGAAATAGAGGGAGAAAACGTGGAGGCCGTGACAGGGTTTGTATTTCTAGGTGCAAAGATGAGTGCAGATGCAGACTGTGGCCAGGAAATCAGAAGACGCTTCCTTCTTGGGAGGAGAGCAATGTCCAATCTCAGTAAAATAGTAAAGAGTAGAGACATCAGACTGGCAACCAAGATCCATTGCCTAGTCCAAGCCATGGTCTTCCCTGGAGTCACCTACGGATGTGAGAGCTGGACCTTCGGGAAGGCTGAGGCAAGGAAGATCGATGCTTTTGAGCTGTGGTGTTGGAGGAAAGTTCTGAGAGTGCCTTGGACTGCGAGAAGATCCAACCAGTCCATCCTCCAGGAAAGAAAGCCCAGCTGCTCACTGGAGGGAAGGAGACTAGAGGGAAAGTTGCCTCCAGCTTTCCAATCCCTGGCTGAAAAGTCCAAGCAAAGGACAGAGATAACAAAAGAATGCCAAGGAATTTACCTGCAATGTATGCATTTGCATTGCATAGACCACACCTCTCAGGTAGGTAAAAAGGGAAAGAGATAAGGGTTAACCGTCAGACCAACAATGGAGAAACTTCCATTTCCACTTAAGCTCTCCACTTCCTTTAGAGAACAATTCATACATTCATATGGACAGAATGATGCATAGCAGGCTGCTGCTGTGTAGCTGGTTGTCAGTCACAGCACCAAGGCTGGAGGCCCTTTCCAGACTCAAAGGTGAGTCGGCAGGTGACTCAGGTAAGAAGGCCCTGCCTGCAGACAGGTGTCAGAAGCACACGCCGCTTGGTCAAGATGTCTCATGCGGAGTCAACATGACCTGGACAAAAGGGCAAATGGACACAGAGATGGAGGGGAGATCAAAGGGCAGGAACTGGGCAGTGGCAGTCGCCTGCCAGAAAGGTCAGCTGCTGCCTGTTGTGGGAAAGGAAGACAAGGCTTCCAGGCCCTGGGGATCTCTGGGTTTGATGACCCTGGGTGTAATTAATGTATTATACTCACACACACACACACACATATCGCACAGAAAATGCACAGATCTATCTGTCTGTCTGTCTGTCTGTCTGTCTGTCTGCGTGTTTGATGACCCTGGGTGCAATTAGCGCATGAGACCCACACACACACACACACACACCCATGGTATAAAATGCACATATATAAAAGGCACAGAAAACACACAGATCAATTGATCTATCTATCTATAATAATAACAATAACAATAACAATCCCCCACATATGACTTAGCCAAATTTCTTGCTGCACAGTTACAAAGCCACATTGGGCTCACAACACACTACATCAAGGACTCAGCCCACTTCATTGAAAAAATCAGCAATCTCAAGCTAAATCCAAATGACATACTGATCAGCTTCGATGTGGTGTCTCTATTGACCATGGTCCCAGTTGCAGACACCATGGCACTCATCAACCAGAGGTTCCCAGAAGACATCACGGCGCTGTTTCACCATTGCCTCACCACCAGCTATTTTCAGTGGGACAATGAATTCTACGAACAGAAAGATGGAGTAGCTATGGGGAGCCCTCTCAGCCCAGTCATAGCTAACTTCTACATGGAACAATTTGAAAAACAAGCTCTTGAAACAGCAACCAAAAAGCCCACTATATGGTTCAGATATGTGGATGACACTTTCACCATTTGGAGCCATGGAGAAGAAGAACTCAACAGGTTCCTGGAACATCTCAACAGCATCCACCCAAACATCCAGTTCACTATGGAAATAGAAAAGGAAGGAAGACTGCCTTTTCTAGATGTCCTAGTCATCCGCAAACCAGATCCACAATTGGGTCACACCGTTTACAGAAAACCCACACACACAGATAGATATCTACATAAAAACTCCAACCTTCACCCAAGACAAAAAAAGAAGCCCCATTAAAGCCTTGGCAGACCGTGCAAAAAGAATCTGCGAAGCCCACCTCCTCCAAGATGAACTGAACCACCTCAACTGGGCTCTCCAGGCCAAGGGAGACTCCACCTCAGACATCAGAAGAGCTGCAAGACCAAGAACAAGCCACGAGAGTCAAGACAAAGACCCACCCAGAGGGAAAGGGTTCTTGCCGGACATCAAGGGAACCACTGAGCACAGAGGGAAGCTGATAGGGAAACACAACATACAAACAATCTACAAACCCACCAAGAAAATCCAACAAATGCTACGTTCAGCAAAGGACAAGAGGGATCCTCTCACCTCTGGAGGAGTCTACCATTGTATACCATGCAGCTGTGGACAAGTCTACATAGGGACCACCAAACGTAGCGCCCAGACACGCATCAAGGAACATGAAAGGCACTGCAGACTACTCCAACCAGAGAAATCAGCCATAGCAGAGCACCTGAGGAACCAGCCTGGACACAGCATATTATTATTGGAGAACACAGAAATGCTGGACCACTCTCACAACCACCATGTCAGGCTACACAGGGAAGCCATTGAAATCCACAAACATGTGGACAATTTCAACAGAAAGGAAGAAACCATGAAAATGAACAAAATCTGGCTACCAATATTAAAAAACTCTAAAATTGCAACAGCAAAAACAGCAAAGAGAAAAACAGGCAGGGACATCTAATCACCCTTCAAGAAGAGTTTGCCCCAGGCACAGTCAGCCCATTGTATGCTAATCAAAGTGGTCAGTTGAAAGATTCACACCTAGCCCAACTTACAAAAGCCTTTTGTTTCACCCTGGTCATTCCACAGATATATAAACCCCTTTTTTCCCAGCTCCAGCAGACCTCACCTCTGAGGATGCCTGTCATAGATGCAGGCGAAACGTCAGGAGAAATGCCTCTAGAACATGGCCATATAGCCCGAAAAACCCCACAAGAACTGAATAACAATAACACTTTATTTATATTCTGCTCTTCTCACCCCGAAGGGGACTCAGGGTGGATCACTGTACACATACACGGCAAACATTCAATGCTGCTTTGTATAGACAATATACAGACAGACAGAACAGGAGGAGGTGGTTTGTTTCAGCTGTTTTTGGTGCCATGGAAGGTTGGGCTCGAGTCCAGCCGTAAGGGGTGCTGCTGCTCCATCCTCTATGATGAAGAGCCATCTGGACTTCCTCCTTCCTTTTGGTCACACAGCATTTTCTGATCTTCTTTCTTTATGGCTTCGTAAAACATCTCCCCTAGTAACTTCTCTAATTACAGCTAAAGCTGTTTTCAAATTGCTTAGGTAAACAATGAGCTAGGCTGACAGTTGGCAGCTCACACCAACCTGGGGCTTTGAATTTGCAACCTTTTGGTTGATAGATCTTATAATTGCTGATGATTTACCTGCTTTGCTAAACCTCCATCCATCCATCCATCTATGTGTTTGATGGTCCTGGGTACAAGTGCTGGAGCCTTATATATAGAGAGAAGGGAAGATATGTATGTTTGTATGTGTGTGTGTGTGCGCGCGCGCGCCTACGTGTGTGTGTGTGTATGCGTATATATATATATAAGGTAAAGGTAGTCCCCTGACATTAAGTCCAGTCATGTCTGACTTTGGGGTGTGGTGCTCATCTCCATTTCTAAGCCGAAGAGCCAGCATTGTCCGTAGACACCTCCAAGGTCATGTGGCCGGCATGACTGCATAGAGCACCGTTATTGCTTAGGTAAACAATGAGCTAGGCTGACAGTTGGCAGCTCACACCAACCTGAGGCTTTGAATTTGCAACCTTTTGGTTGATATATATATACATAGGCGCCATCCCCTGCCACGCATTCCTGTAGCCCATAGAATCATATCATCATAGAATCCAAGAGTTGGAAGAGACCTCCTGGGCCATCATCCAGTCCAACCCCATTCTGCCAAGAAGCAGGAATATTGCATTCAAATCACCCCTGACAGATGGCCATCCAGCCTCTGTTTCAAAGCTTCCAAAGAAGGAGCCTCCAACACACTCTGGGGCAGAGAGTTCCACTGCTGAATGGCTCTCACAGTCAGGAAGTTCTTCCTCATGTTCAGATGGAATCTCCTCTCTTGTAGTTTGAAGCCATTGTTCCATTGCGTCCTAGTCTCCAGGGAAGCAGAAAGAAAGCTTGCACCCTCCTCCCTGTGGCTTCCTCTCACAGATTTATACATGGCTATCATATCTCCTCTCAGCCTTCTCTTCTTCAGGCTAAACATGCCCAGTTCCCTAAGCCGCTCCTCATAGGGCTTGTTCTCCAGACCCTTGATCATTTGAGTCGCCCTCCTCTGGACACATTCCAGCTTGTCAAGATCTCTCTTGAATTGTGGTGCCCAGAATTGGACACAATATTCCAGATGTGGTCTAACCAAAGCAGAATAGAGGGGTAGCATTACTTCCTTAGATCTAGACACTAGGCTCCTCTTGATGCAGGCCAAAATCCCATTGGCTTTTTTTGCCGCCACATCACATTCCTGGCTTATGTTTAACTTGTTGTCCACGAGGACTCCAAGATCTTTTTCACACGTACTGCTCTCGAGCCAGGCATTGTCCCCCATTCTGTCTCTTTGCATTTCATTTTTCCTGCCAAAGTGGAGTATCTTGCATTTGTCACTGTTGAACTTCATTTTGTTAGTTTTGGCCATTCATCTCTCTAATCTGTCAAGATGGTTTTGAGTCCTGCTCCTGTCCTCTGGAGTCTTGGCTCTCCCTCCCAATTTGGTCCCGTCTGCAAACTTGATGATCCTGCCTTCTAGCCCTTCATTTCAGTCATTAATAAAGATGTTGAACAGGACCGGGCCCAGGACGGAGCCCAGTCTGTGTTTATGTGTTTATGTGTGTATATATGTGTATATGAACTGTGGTGTTGGAGGAAAGTTCTGAGAGTGCCTTGGACTGCGAGAAGATCCAACCAGTCCATCCTCCAGGAAAGAAAGCCCGGCTGCTCACTGGAGGGAAGGAGAGTAGAGGGAAAGCGTAAGTCCTTTGGCCACATCATGAGGAGACAGGAAAGCCTAGAGAAGGGAATGATGCTGGGGAAAGTGGAAGGCAAAAGGAAGAGGGGCCGACCAAGGGCAAGATGGATGGATGGCATCCTTGAAGGGACTGGACTGACCTTGAAGGAGCTGGGGGTGGTAATGGCCGACAGGGAGCTCTGGCGTGGGCTGGTCCATGAGGTCACGAAGAGTCGGAGACGACTGAACGAATGAACAACAACAACATATGTGTATAATATATATTGGTGTATATATGTGGTTTTGTGAATGCATTATAATGTATTTTTGTAATTTGGGGCTTTTAAAGTCTCTTCTGCATCAGCCTCTCTCTCTCTCTCTCTCTCTGCAAGAGGAACCCGGCCAGGCAGGAAGGCGACTGACCACAAGGGAGAAGAAGGCCCTCCCCTCTCCCTCCCCCCCTCTTGGGAGGCCAATGGGCAGCCAGGGTGTGGGCGGGGCGGGGGTTTGAATGCGTCCCGGCGGGAGAGGGGAGTCACCTGTGTCCGGAGGGGCGCGGCGTTGGCGTTGGTGGCGGCGATGGGGGGCGACCCGGTGCGGGAGCAGCGCGGGCGGTGGGCGCGGGGGCGGGCCCGGGCGGAGGCGGCGCTGCGGGACAGCGAGGAGGCACACCTGGCCCAGGTGCAGCCCGTGGACCAGGTGAGGGGAGCCAGGGGACGGGGGCAGGGCTTACTCTGCTCTGCTTGGGGGTCTTGACCTGCTTCTCTCTCTCTCTCTCTCTCTCTCTCTCCCCCCCCCCCCCCCAAACTGGGCGCAGTACTTCGTGGCGCTGCTGGAGGCCAAAGGGACGCTGGAGCCCGGCGCCAGGGAAGCCATCTTCGGACACTGGGGGGCGCTCTGCGGCATCAGCAGGTAAGACCCACCCTCCCCTCCTTGGGCACCCCAGGGGACATCCAGTCCAACCCTGCTCTTCCATGCAGGAAGAGCACAATCTAAGCCCTCCCAACAGATGGCCACCCAGCCTCTGTTTCAAAGCCTCCAAAGAAGGAGCTTCCGCCACACTCTGGGGCAGAGAGTTCCACAGCTGAACAGCTCTTCTTATTTATGTATTTATGTATTTATTTACTTAGAACAACCTCCAAAGAGCGACTCAGGACGGCTTCCAACAGGCAACTATTCGATGCAACACAATATAATAACATAACATAAAATACAATTAACATACATTAAAAGCAATTATAAATATATTGTCAAAGGCTTTCATGGCCGGAATCACTGGGTTGTTGTAGGTTTTTCCAGGCCATATGACCATGTTCTAGAGGCATTCTCTCCTGACGTTTCGCCTGCATCTATGGCAAGCATCCTCAGAGGGAGTGAGGTCTGTTGGAACTAGGAAAAAGGGTTTATATATCTGTGGAATGACCAGGGTGGGACAAAGGACTCTTGTCTGCTGGAGCTAGGTGGGAATGTTTCAACTGACCACCATGATTAGCATTTGATGGCCTGGCAGTGCCTGGGGCAATCTTTTGTTGAGAGGTGATTAGATGTATAAACTCTTTTTCCTAGGTTGTCGTAGGTTTTTTCGGGCTATATGACCATGGTCTAGAGGCATTCTCTCCTGACGTTTCGCCTGCATCTATGGCAAGCATCCTCAGAGGTAGTGAGGTCTGTTGGAACTAGGAAAAAGGGTTTATATATCTGTGGGATGACCAGGGTGGGACAAAGGACTCTTGTCTGCTGGAGATAGGTGGGAATGTTTCAACTGACCACCATGATTAGCATTTGATGGCTTGGCAGTGCCTGGGGGAATCTTTTGTTGAGAGGTGATTAGATATCCTTGATTGTTCCCTCTCTGTTGTTTTGCTGTTATAATTTTAGAGTTTTTTAAATATTGGTAGCCAGATTTTGTTCATTTTCATGGTTTCCTCCTTTCCCTCCAACCTTGACCTCGGGACTGACCCCTCCTCCTTCCTTTTCAGGGCCCTGCTGAGCTACCTGGAGAAGGGCCTCCTTGGACCGGGGCTGGAGGCCTTCTGTGCCCAGATAGGGGTCTTCCTCCATTACGCTGAGGACCTTCCTCGGGCCAGAGAGACCTTGGAGGTAAGATGTGTTGCGCAGCAAGCGGATCTTGGCCCCGTCCCATGCACAGGACTCACAGACAAGAGTTGAAGTGAACAAAAATAGTTTACTCTTAATGGCAGAGATGAAACACAGACTTGCAATGTTGCATACGAAAAATAAACAGTGCAGGAAACTGACATAGTCTTTGTAAGTAACACTAAATAAGGCATCGTCATCTTAAGTCAAATGAGAAAGCAAAACATAAACCTTGAGCAAACAGCTATTCCAACACAGCCTCTATTGGGGTTCAGCCTGTGTGTGAACCTGAACCTGATTCTCTGATTGTATTCCCTGATGCCAATGTAGATGTCAATGTGAATTCTGAGGCCAAGTTAGATGATGATGGTTTGAGTAGTGAAAATCCTACAGCCTTGGAAAGTGAAAGTCAAAATTCCCATGAGAACATGCATTCTGAGTCGAGTGGAGAAGTTTCACTCCCTTTTCCTCCCAGTCTTAGTTCTCCAGAGAATCTGACACCTGGTCTGCCTAATGAAGATAGGCGGGGGCAGATTTGGCAGAGCCGGGGAGAAGCACAAAGTTTACGTAGGTCAACCAGATTGAGAGAAATGCAAACAAAAACGTCAGGCGTGTCTCGCAATAGATTTCTCGGCCTTAAGGGTGCCTGGCCTGAATGCAGCTTCAGACCAGGCATCGTTCCAGATTCATGTGCAAGCTTTTGCAGGTCTCCTGATTCAAGTGGCCTTGTTCCTCTGAGTTGTTCCAAGTACGGTTAGTAGATTGCTAACAGGTTCCAGGATTCAGCAGTTTTGCTGTGGGTTTTATCATCTTGTTTATGGACATTTCTTGTTGCTGATTTTTACTGTGACTTTTTACCTTTGCATTTTTCATCTATTTTGTATTCATCTTTCATCAATAAAAAAGGATTGTTTTCCTGAAGTTAAGTGTGGTGGATGGTTGTCTGAGGGTCCAGTTTCCTGCTCTGGGTTGCAACAGTCTCCTTTAGAGCAGCAGAACGGCTTCTCTCCAACCTGCTCCTCAGAGCATAGATCTCCTCAGCATAGATCTCCTCAGTGTAGTCCAGGATTGCTGGTTGACCTACATTACCAGCTGCACATAATAATTACCATCATAAGGTTTTTCTTCAACACACACACACACACACACGGTCCTGCTACAACTTACTGTAACAAGATGTACCCAAGATGTACACAACCCCACAGCTGCTCTTTCTTGGTCTGCCTGCCACTCATACCTGCCGCTTGTACCTGCAGAGACAGGTGAGGAAGAACAAGGCCTTCTCTCGCTTCAAGAGGCTTCAGGAGACCCGCCCGGAGTTTGGGGGCGCCCGCCTTGAAGACCTGCTCCTGCTGCCCCTCCGGAGGCTCCGCCAGTAAGTCACAGTGTGCTGGTACAGCTGTACCAGGAGCTCCAACTTCTTTTCCTTTCTGTTGAGTGTTTGCATGTATTCCAAAGTTCCATGCATTTTGCAATAAGGTGGCTTCCCTTGGTTTGCAATCATAAGGCCAAGAACCCATCAATTATCATTATGTTCTTTAGTTCCGCCCCGTTTTCTGGGTTAAGGAGGGGAAAAGGGGACCTCTAGTTCAGTTCACACAGGGAAGCCTTTCATACAGGATGTGAATCAGTTCCACCTGTAGAAAGCTTCGTCTTTTCCAGCTTTGCTGAGGGGATCCAGTCACACAGCTCTACAGAGAACTACAGCATAGCCTTCGTTGGGGAATTTAGTTCTACAACTTTACAGCCAGCCTTTGCTGGGAATTGAAAGCCTTCTTTCCTCTTGGAAATCTACTAAAGGACTCTGGTAAGGACCACTCACTGCAGCCATAACGCAATTAGGACCGGGTGTAGAATACCCACGCCAACAGAGCTTAAGTCAGATTGCCCAGGGAGGGGTCAAGGATTTCCCTTGTAGGAGGAAGAAACAGTTTATGAAGAAAGTTGCCTGTCCCTTGTGGACAAGATCTAAGCAAGCCACCAGTTGATTCAAAGCCTTGAAGTATTTGTTTGATTTATTGAAGATTTAAGCAACAATAAAAACTTTGTTGAACTTTCTAAGTCTTTAAAAGAACTTTGTGTGAGGAAATCCGAAAGGCCTCTCAGCCGAGGCACCCCCGGCATCCCGTTGGGCATTCAGAAAACACGTCCTGTCTACAGACTCTTTCACAGGCCCAGAGTGTAACAGCACATATGGAGTTGGGTTTGCAGTTGGGAGGGACCCCCAAAGGCCATCCAGTCCAGCCTCTCCCTTCTGCCAGGGAGGAAGGTGTTGATTTACTGACCCCTGAGCGTCTGCTCGGAAGCACAAAAGCAAATAATGAAGCGTGCTACCTCAGTCAGCTCCAAAGCCTCGGAGCGGCTCTTATCTTTTATTGCAAATTTACACTATTTACAGGAGCAGAATAAAACGCGTCCATTCCCTAGCTGTACATCGCAGGAAGCTCCAACCGCATGGCAGTCTGATTCAATGGAATGTAAACAAATAATGGAAGCCCATTCTCTTCCAAGCGCTCCTGTCAGATGGTCACCCAGACTCTGAGGGTTCTTCCATTCAGTCTCCTGACCTCCCTGCCCCTCTTTTTGGCCTGGCTTTTGGGGTCAAATGCCCACCAACCTCTCCATCTGGTGCTGTTGAACTGGGCCCCATGGAAAGATGTTGGTGTGGGTTTCAAGAGCTGTGTTAAAAGTTATTATGATAAAAAAAAGCCAATGGGATTTTGGCCTGCATCAATAGGAGCCTAGTGTCTAGATCTAAGGAAGTCATGCTCCCCATGCGCTATTCCGCATTGGTTAGACCACACCTGGAATATTGTGTCCAATTCTGGGCACCACAATTCAAGAGAGATATTGACAAGCTGGAATGTGTCCAGAGGAGGGCGACTCAAATGATCAAGGGTCTGGAGAACAAGCCCTATGAGGAGCGACTTAAGGAGCTGGGCATGTTTAGCCTGAAGAAGAGAAGGCTGAGAGGGGATATGATAGCCATGTATAAATATGTGAGAGGAAGCCACAGGGAGGAGGAGGGAGCAAGCTTGTTTTCTGCTTCCCTGGAGACTAGGACGCAGTGGAGCCATGGCTTCAAACTACAAGAGAGGAGATTCCATCTGAACATGAGGAAGAACTTCCTGACTGTGAGAGCCGTTCAGCAGTGGAACTCTCTGCCCCGGAGTGTGGTGGAGGCTCCTTCTTTGGAAGCTTTTAAACAGAGGCTGGATGGCCATCTGTCAGGGGTGATTTGAATGCAATATTCCTGCTTCTTGGCAGAATGGGGTTGGACTGGATGATGGCCCAGGAGGTCTCTTCCAACTCTTAGATTCTATGATTCTATGATATGCAATCAGCCAAGCTGTCTAATGGACTTGGAAGTAAAAAAATAATGAAGAATTTGTAAACAAAGGGAGGCTGGCTTTTGTATATTTAGCAAGGAAGGCAAACGTGGATTTTAGGGAAGCTGCAAAAGTGATAATTTAAGGAACTTGCAAGAGTAAGTATTATCATAAGGGAGGCATGGGCCAACTTTGGCCCTCCAGGTGTTTTGGACTTCAACTCCCACAATTCCTCACAGCCGGTAGGCTGTGAGGAATTGTGGGAGTTGAAGTCCAAAACACCTGGAGGACCAAAGTTGGCCCATGCCTGTTATAGGGTATAAGTATCACAAGGGTGGGCTCACAGGTGTGGAAAAGCAGGGGCAGTTCTGTAGGTTGTGTTTGCTATTGTCACTGTTATATTTTGTGTTTTTTTGTAACCGTTTGTACTAGGTATAATTGTTATATAATTTTATATATAAATTAAAAAATTAAGGGGGAGGGTTGGGGGGCCTCCGGTGCGTATAACACCCCCCTTATCCAATTACCTTTGGACAGGTACAAGCCTTTGCTGCTGGATCTGGTGGAGAACACCCCCCTGGATATTTCGGATGCTGAGCAGCTGAGAGGTGGGCCTTCCTTACTCTGAGCTTATTGAAGTGTTGAATTATAGAATCCTAGAGTTGGAAGAGACCCTCCTGGGCCATCATCCAGTCCAACCCCATTCTGCCAAGAAGAAGGAATATTGCATTCAAATCACCCCTGATAGATGGCCATCCAGCCTCTGTTTAAAAGCTTCCAAAGAAGGAGCCTCCACCACACTCCGGGGCAGAGAGTTCCACTGCTGAACAGCTCTCACAGTCAGGAAGTTCTTCCTCATGTTCCGATGGAATCTCCTTTCTTGTAGTTTGAAGTCATTCCTCCATTGCGTCCTAGTCTCCAGGGAAGCAGAAAGGAAGCTTGCTCCCTCCTCCTCCCTGTGGCTTCCTATTTATACATGGCTATCATATCTCCTCTCAGCCTTCTCTTCTTCAGGATAAACATGCCTAGCTCCTTAAGCCGCTCCTCATAGGGCTTGTTCTCCAGACCCTAGATCATTTTAGTCACCCTCCTCTGGACACATTCCAACTTAGAGTCAACATTTCTCTTGAATTGTGGTGCCCAGAATTGGACACAATATCCCAGGTGTGGTCTAACCAAGGTGGAATAGAGCATGGGGAGCAGTATTGGCTCTGCCTCCCAATTTGGTCTCGTCTGCAAACTTGATGATCCTGCCTTCTAACCCTTCATCTCAGTCATTAATGAAGATCCTGAGCAGGACCCAGGATGGAATCCTGCAGATGGCACTCCACTCGTCACTTCTTTCCAGGGTGAAGAGGAAGCAGTTGAGGCCAGGTGCTCCCAAAATCTCTAGTGTCAGAGACACAGGGTGGGTAATGCAGCCTTTGTGAAAAAGATTACAAGTGGATTACAAGTGGGAGGGCCAGTGAAAGTGCAAAGGGCTATGGCGAGATTGATCCAATTCTGTGGGGAACTGCCTAATCAAACGCACAGCGGAACAACCAGGTTTTTAACTCCTTGTGGAAAATGGAAAGGGTAGGTGCCAATCTGATCTCTTTGGGTAGTGAGTTTGAGAGCAGAGGGGCCACCACCGAGAAGGCCCTCTCTCATTCCCACCAGCTGTTCTTGAGACGGCGGCGGAAGCGAGAGCAGAGCCTCCCCAGATGATCTTAAAGTACGTGCTGGTTCATAAGGGAAGATGTGATCTTGAAGATAGGCAGGTCCTGAACTGGGTTGTTGTAGGCACACTCAGCCAATCAGCTGCTGACACATCTCTCTCCAGTTAACCCAGTGTTTCTCAACCTGGGGGTCGGGACCCCTCGGGGGGTCATGAGGGGGTGTCAGAGGGGTCACCAAAGACCATCAGAAAATAGTATTTTCTGTGTGGGAAGTTTGGCCTAAATCTCTCATTGGTGGGCTTCAGAATGCTCTTTGATTGTTGGTGAACTATAAATCCCAGCAAATACAACTCCCAAATGTCAAGATCTATTTCCCCCAAACCCCACCATTTTTCACATTTGAGCATTTTGAGTATTCGTGCCAAGTTTGGTCCAGATCTATCATTGTTTGAGTCCACAGTGCTCTCTGGATGTAGGTGAACTACAACTCCTAAAACTCAAGGTCAATGCCCACCAAACCCTTCCTGTATTTTCTGTTGGTCATGGGAGTTCTGTTTGCCGAGTTTGGTTCCTTTCCATCGTTGGTGGAGTTCAGAATGTTCTTTGATTGTAGGTGAACTATAAATCCCAGAAACTATAACTCCCAAATTACAAAATCAATCCCCCCCCCCCCCAACACCAGTATTCAAATTTGGGCGTATCGGGTATTTGTGCCAAATTGGGTCTAGTGAATACATCATGCATATCAGATATTTACATGATGATTCATAACAGTAGCAAATCTACCGCCGTGAAGTAGCGACAAAAACAATGTTATGGTTGGGGGTCACCACAACATGAGGAACTGGATTCAGGGGTCGTGGCATTTGGAAGGTTGAGAACCACTGAGTTAACCCACCATATCATGGCGTCCCTTTTCAAATCATCACACCACCCTGCTCTCTTTGCAGCTGCGCTCAAGTCCGTGGGTGAGGCTCTTCACCAGATCCAGGAGATTGCTCGCTTCCATGAAAACGTGGACCACCTGAGTCGGATCCAGAAGCTGCTCAAAGGGCGGAAGACGCAAGTGATGCAACCAGGTAGGAGAGAGTGAGCGAGAAAAAGAAAGAAAGAGGGGTCCCAGGCCCAAAGTTGGGGGATAATTTCCTAAAAGCTTTCACCAATGGTAAAGCAGCAACAGTTGCAGCAGTTTAGCAGAGCAGAAGCTTCTAGTGCCAGCAGTAGAGCAACTGAGCTTCAGCAATTACAGGGGCAAAGTCAAGCTTTATTTATTTATTTATTTATTTGCAATATTTATATTCCACCCTTCTCACCCCTCAAGGGACTCAGGGCGGATCATGATGCACACATACATGGCAAACATTCAATGCCATTGTCAAGACCCAGGCGAACCAATGAGGCGAAACAGCAGCTTAAGGGTTAACAAAAGGTGTTTAATGGCAAATTAACAAGTCAAATGACTCTTATCAGCAGAGCGTGTAAACAAAAGAGCCTGCGGCTTGCAGGAATGTAAACAAGGCAGCAACCCAGGCAGTCTGGGCAGAAAAAAGGAAACTGAAGTAAAACAGACAAACAGTTCGTGGTAAGAATGGAATACAGTCAGTTCAAAAATCACAAAGCAAAAAGCAGTATGAGGAACGGTCCGAAGTCAACGCAGGAGGCAGGCAGAATCGCAGAATAGTCAAGACGGTCCAAGGACAAGGCAGGAGACAAGACTCACAGTTCCAAGGCAGGCAAAGTAGTCAGCACGGTCACGGAAACACGATTCTGGATGCAAGGACTCAAGGCAAGAGTTAACAGCAGAATACACAGGTACACAACACTTTGAACTCTGCAACATGATGGACCCAAGGCTACTCCTTAAATCCCATCAGAATCACTAGATTCGCCTCCAGGTGCATCCAGTTCCACAGGTGAACTGCGTTCCCTCCATTGTTGCCAGTCTGCACTCTGGGCTGCATCCTGAGAAGCAGTATCCGAAACCCATGGGTCTGTGAACCCTTGGAACTCATCACTGGAGGTTGGAGCATTAATAACATCCTGAACCTCCTGGACCCTAGTCCAGTCAAGCTCTTCATCATCGCTTTCAGACCCGTAGCTATCTGCTATCTCTTTAAGACGTTTGGAAATGGATTCCTCATCGCTATCTGAACTGCGTGCTACTCGCTTTACACCACGGTAATCCTCCATCTCCATCTCCTCATGAGTAAACCCCTGACACTCTTCCCCATCACTAGATTCTAGGAACATGTCCCTAATGCGCTTCAGCTGCTGCTGAGCATCTTCACCTTCCAAGCCTCGTTTCCTCCTACTAGCACTAGTAGATACATGAGGCACACGCTGAGTTACAACAGCCATAGACATACAACATATATATACTGACACACAGAGGCTATTTAACGTTCCAGCTTCTTCATGAGGGTATGCTTTGAATTATGGCCACTTTTGTCCTTGTGGGTGTCATGGGGTCCTGGCCCTCAACAGGGGATGTTTTGCTGACCCCGAGACCCTCTTTCTTGTAGGGCGCTGGTTCTTGCTGGAGGGCTGGCTGATGGTGGTACCCCCAAAAGGAGAGGGGCTGCGGCCCCGGATGTTCTTCCTCTTCTCGGACGTCCTGCTGATGGCCAAGCCTTGCCACCCGCTCCACCCCTGGAATGCGCACAAGGTGGCCGTCAAGGAGGTCTTCTGGCTCCATCCGCAGTGCTCCATCGCCAAGGTCTTCGGCCACACCCAGGGCCATGGGGGGCTCCTCAGCGTAAGTCTATGGAGGGTATTATAAGCACAGACTGGGTGGCTATTTATTTATTTATTTATTTATTTACAGCCTTTATATTCCACCCTTCTCACCCCGCAGGTGACCCAGGGCGGACATTCAATGCCATAGACACACAACATATATAGACAGACTCAGAGGCAATTTAACATTCCAACTGTTCATGAGGGTATTGTGGCCACCAGGGGAGCTGTTGCTTCACCGTCCATTTGTGACACTGATGAAGAACTTCCTCATTCTTTGCAGACTTGCTGGAGATTTTTATGGCATCGTAAATTAGTTAAATTAGCCTCCCCGTGTAGGTGGTACCTAAATTTCCTACTTGACAGATGCAACTGTCTTTCGGGCTGCTCGACAGCAAGCTACACAAACTGGTTGGACACTCACTCCAACCCGAGCTGGCTTCCTTGGGTTGTGTCTTCCTGCCCTTTCGAAATTGGGGTGATGGGATAGCTCTTGAGGTCGTTGGAATTCCAAAATGCACTGGCATATTTGGAAGGTAAAATACTTGGGTTTAATGGTGAGTTAGAGTAAGGAAATGTAAAGTGTTGAGTCTCAGTGACGAGGCATTTGGATGGTGGAACCACAGATTCAGGGTTGCATCATAAGTAAGGATGATGAAGCCATAAATGCAACATTTCATCATAGGCAAGGATGATGAAACCACAAATGTAGGGTTGAATCATATGTGTGAATATTAGCAGCCTGCTATTCAAATGATGATGGATGGCTGGTTATTGTATGTTGGAGGATGCTGTCAGTGGCATCTCCGCACAGCAAGGCAAGGAAACACAGCAATCACAGTCTCCTTTAGGCTATCAACTAATTTATTGTACAACTATTTACATTAGAAGCTAAGCACATCGTAAAACTGCTTCCTCTCCAACTGGCAGCTACATCGCAAACACAGCACACGCTGTTATCAGCATTAGTCCACACCTCCTGCATTCCAGAGTGGCGTATGATGTACGACGCACTATGCTGCGTCCATTGTTCCCCGCATTATGATTTATGACCTCTCTAGAAATGCCAATTTTCTTCATGGTTCAGTTAACTCTTTCCACACAGGAATTACATCCGGCACATAGCATTGTATTTTAAACATACAAACACACTTTAAAATCTACATTATACATTTCAAAACACATCAGCAGATGCTTGGAGAGAGTTGTATATGTATTGGTGTCATATCTTTATTGCTGCAACAAAGAGGAAGATAAAGTTAAACATGAGCCAGGAATGTGATGTGGCAGCAAAAAAAGCCAATGGGATGTTGGCCTGCATCAAGAGAAGCATAGTGTCTAGATCCAGGGAAGTAATGCTACCCCTCTATTCTGCTTTGGTTAGACCACATCTGGAATATTGTGTCCAATTCTGGGCACCACAATTCAAGAGAGATATTGACAAGCTGGAATGTGTCCAGAGGAGGGCGACTCAAATGATCAAGGGTCTGGAGAACAAGCCCTATGAGGAGCGGCTTAGGGAACTGGGCATGTTTAGCCTGAAGAAGAGAAGGCTGAGAGGAGATATGATAGCCATGTATAAGTATGTGAGAGGAAGCCACAGGGAGGAGGAGGGAGCAAGCTTGTTTTCTGCTTCCCTGGAGACTAGGACGCAATGGAACAATGGCTTCAAACTACAAGAGAGGAGATTCCACCTGAACATGAGGAAGAACTTCCTGACTGTGAGAGCCGTTCAGCAGTGGAACTCTCTGCTCCGGAGTGTGGTGGAGGCTCCTTCTTTGGAAGCTTTTAAGCAGAGGCTGGATGGCCATCTGTCAGGGGTGATTTGAATGCAATATTCCTGCTTCTTGGCAGAATGGGGTTGGACTGGATGGCCCAGGAGGTCTCTTCCAACTCTTTGATTCTATGATTCTATGAAAGCCTTCCTTGAGGAACAAATCTGCTTCTCTTTCCTGGAAGTATCTCCCACCCAAGAGAGTGCTTAGAATTTGTGTTGTCAAAGGCCTTCATGGTCAGAATCACTGGGTTGCTGTGAGTTTTCCGGGCTCTCTGGCCATGGTCCACAAGCATTCTCTCTTGACATTTTGCCCGCATTTATGGCAGGCATCCTCAGAGGTTGTGAGGTCTGTTAGACTTGCCTAGTTTCTAATAGACCTCACAACCTCTGGTGTAGATGGGGGCGAAACATCAGGAAAGAATGCTTCTGGAATATGGCCAGACAGCCTGGAAAACTCACCGCAACCCTGCTTAGAATTTGGTTAGAGGCTGAGTAGAGTAGCTTGAGGGCTCTGCGTCGGAGTCAGAAACCCTGCCAGGGGTCTCTTCTAACTGAGCTTCTATGAAGCATGTTCTTGGGCAGGCTGCCAATGCCGTTCCCTATTGTCCAGCCTTCCCTCGCCAAACCACCCTTGTCCTCCCTTTTCCAGCTGTCCTTCCCGCACAAGACGTTGCTGCTGGTATGCTATGACCAAGAGGACTTGGACACGTGGCATCGGAACCTCACGGCTGCTATCAGGTAGGCAACCCCCATCCCCTTAAGAGAATAGAGTAACTTAATTGTCATGGTACTATTGCACAACTGTCACAAGAAATTCAGATTTGACAAATATGAATTTAAGATGATATGTGGGAATGAATGAAATTATGGAAGGATGTATGAATGAATGGAGTTAATAATTTTGGAGACATCAGTATAATATTAAGGCCTGCAATGACTAACTATTAGGTCTGGGCGGTTTCGTTTCGTTAATTCGTAATTCGTTAAAAATTCGTTATTTTTTTTGTTAACGAAGCAATAACGAACCATTCTGGAGCAACTTAAAAATGAAACAAATTTTTCAATTCATTTCGTAAATGCTTCGTATTTCGTTATGTATTCATTTCGTTATTGGTTTGAGGTCGTTTCGTTATTATTTCCGCATGTCTGGGGCAAGTTTTATAGTTGTTTTTTGTTTAATTAGTGAAAAAAAATTATAATATCACACCAACAGTCAACAACAGAGGGAGAGGGAAGCTTCAGAAGTTTTTTTAGCGTATTGCGCGATCGCGGACGCCATTAACGAATCGATTCGTTATTGTTTCATTATTGTTTCGTAATTTTTTTACCATTTACGAAATTTCGTAAATATCGAACTTTTTTTAAGGAAAATTTCGGAATTCTTTTAAATATCAAAACGCAAAAAAACCCAAAAAACGAATCGATTTTAGAAACAAATTTTTCCGTTGTTACCCAGGCCTACTAACTATCTGCTTTCTGGTGTTTGATTAAAAACCTGTGGGATGACTGAGACGACAATGTTGTTGTTATGGCATATTCCATTCCTATTACTACTACTGTACTACTGTCATCATGATAATGGAACCCCAAGTTTCGGCGGTGTCCAGGGGAGCATTTGCACAACTAAAACTTGTGCGCCAGTTGCGCCCGTACCTTGGGAAGTCTGACTTGGCCACGGTAGTCCACGCTCTGGTCACATCCCGGATTGATTACTGCAACGCGCTCTACGTGGGGTTGCCCTTCAAGACTGCCCGGAAGCTTCAGATGGTCCAGCGCTCGGCGGCCAGGTTGCTAACGGGAGCGGCACTCAGGGAGCGTACCACTCCTCTGTTGAGCCAGCTCCACTGGCTGCCAATCTGCTACCGGGCACAATTCAAAGTGCTGGCGTTAGCCTATAAAGCCCTAAACGGTTCTGGCCCCACTTACCTCTCCGAACGCATCTCCACCTATGAACCGACTAGAACATTAAGATCGTCTGGGGAGGCCCTGCTCTCGGTCCCGCCTGCGTCACAGGCGCACCTGGCGGGGACGAGAGACAGGGCCTTCTCAGTGGTGGCCCCTCGGCTATGGAATGCCTTACCGGTAGACATCAGACAGGTGTAAAGATCCCTTACCTTTCCAGCCTGGGTGGCAGGGCCTAGGAGAAGCAGGCCAGTTAGTTACAGCTTTAGAAGGCCTGGCAGAGGGTAGCAGGAGCCATTTTAGTTTAGGGAAAGCTCCATTTCAGAGAGGGGGAGTGGCCGAGGCCTGAGCCAGCCTTAGAACAGCCAGGATTGGTTTATTAAAGGGGGGCGGAGTTAGACTGTTTGGAGGGAAAGAAAGAGGCTTTTTCAGTGAGTCAGTCTGTTGATGTTAGAGTTTAGAGCAGGATTACAGAAGTTTTTAGGAGTTCGTGTTAAGAGTAGGCAGTTTGCCTGAAGTTTGCCAGCGAAGTAAGCTGTGGCAAACTGGGTACAGCTATTTAGGGAAAAATAGCTGGGTTTTGTAGTTAGCTAGGCCACAGTTGAGGGTAGCTAAGCTACAGTTGTATCTTGGCAGAGATTCAGATCCTGTCAAGAATACTTGTGTTTAAAGAGAAGAAAATCTTTATGTTTGTAACAAAGAAAGAACCATTCTCATGCAACCGTCACGCTTTCAAGAACCAGAACACCTTATCTGTAACAGCCAAGCTTATTAAACAGCATTCACTGTTTGGGGTGTTTTTTTGTTTCGATATTTAAAATAATTACAAAATTTTCCAAAAAAAAAGTTCGGTATTTACGAAATTTCGTAAATATTTACAAAACATTTTGTAAAGATGGCGCCCTTTTTTTCCAATATTTTTTAAATATTTTTTTAATTTAATTATTAATTTAGTAGAATAGGGAGGAGAAATTATTATTGAGGGAAGGCAGGCACTCACTCTGGCGGGCCCTCTCGCTCGCCGCTCGCTCGCCCTCTCGCTCGCCCTCTCGCCCTCTCGCTAGGATGGGTTCCTTCCAGGAGGGGCTCTTTTTCCCAGGCTGCCAAACTACAACTCCCAGGATGCTACAGCATTGAGCCAATGAAAGAAAGAGAAGGAGAGACCTCCCTCTCGCCCTCTCGCTCGCCCTCTCGCTCGCCCTCTCACTCGCCGCTCGCCCTCGCCCTCTCGCTCGCCCTCTCGCTCGCCGCTCGCCCTCTCACTCGCCCTCTCGCTCGCTGCTCGCCCTCGCCCTCTCGCTCGCTGCTCGCCCTCTCACTCGCCCTCTCGCTCGCCGCTCGCCCTCGCCCTCTCGCTCGCCACTCACCCTCTCGCTCGCCCTCTCGCTTGCTCAGCCGGAGCCAAGAGAGGAGAGCTCCCAGCAAGCCAGGCGGCCATCTTACGTATTTCCGAAATGGACGGAAATACAAAATTTTTTGGCGCCTGCCGTTTCGATATTTAAAAACACTTCCGGGTTTAAAAATAAGTTTTGTAATCATTTCGTAATTCAAAAATTAACAATTTTTTTTAACGAATTACGAATTAATGAAACGAATTGCCCAGCCCTAGTGGCTATAGTTCTTTTCGTTCAACCTCACCTGCTTCCTTTAAATAAGAAAATAAAACACAGTACTTGGTGGTAATAAAAGCCCTTTTTAATATTTTAAACAGCTAGAGTGTTCCTGTACAATTGTTTATGGTGGCAGCGGAAGTTAATTAGTGAGACAATCCCCTCAAACGTTCTATTGGTGCCAAAGTGGCGTAAATTCTTTATATTGGAGGGACAGTTGGTGGGATTTGCTTTATCCCCTGTCCAGAGATATTGTTTGGCCACACGACGTGTCTTTAATATTGGTGGCAGTGGTGGGATTGTTTGACCCCCCCTGCCCAGACAGCCATAAAGGAGACTTTATAACAGGCACCTTCATTGCTGGCATTTCGGAGAAAGGTCAAGACTTGGCTTTATGAACAAGCGTTTGGCTAAACAGTGCAACCGAACATAGGAAGACGGTAAATGGAACGTAGGAATGGCACAAGGATTATGAGAACGGATCTGCTTTCACTGAGGCGCTATGTTTTGATTTGTTAATTGTTGTTGATTGATGTTGTTGATTTGTTGTTGCATTTGTTGCGTTTTTAATGGCACTGACATTGTTGTGATAACTTGTACCATGTAAACCGCATTGAGTCGCCTGGTTGGGCTGAAAAATGCGGTATAGAAATAAAGCAAATAAATAAATAAATAAATAAATATGCCACCAGCTATCCCTTATGGGTACTATGAGTTAACTAAGGGTCTCTTGTTGATCTCCTCCAGAAAGTTGATTTTTGTGGCCACAAACTATTTTTTGTGACTGCATTTCTGTTTATGAACCCACGCAACCCCTTCGATCATCCGGAGAGGCCTTGCTCACGATCTCACCTGCATCGCAAGCGCGACTGGTGGGGACGAGGGACAGGGCCTTCTCGGTGGTGGTCCCCCGACTCCGGAACTCTCTCCCTAAGGACATCAGGCATGCCCCAACCTTGGCAGTTTTTAGGAGGAGTTTGAAAACGTGGTTGTTCCAGTCAGAGGTGGCCCTAGGTAATTTTCAACGGGAAGCAAACAGTATTTTGGCGCCCCCTCCCCCCACAACCAATCATTGATATATATTTTCTGTTCGTCGTGGGAGTTCTGTGTGCCACATTTGGTTCAATTCCATCATTGGAGGAGTTCAGAATGCTCTTTGATTGTAGGTGAACTATACATCCCAGTAACTACAACTCGCATGTGTCAAGGTCTATTTTCCCCCAAGAGCGCCTCAAGAGTGCCCCTGGGCAACATCAACTCTACCGCAAAGGCTTACTTTGCGTAATGGGTTGAACCGCCCCTGCATCTGTCAAACGCCCTCTCTAGCAGGCATCTGACACTTGGACCGGGCTGTGGTGCAACTAGTTAGTGGCCAGCTGTATTAAATGACTACTGACCAAGAAGTCATGAGTTCGAAGCCAGGCTGGGTCAGACTGAGCTCCCGACCATTAATAGTCTAGCTTGTTGTTGACCTATGAAGCCCTGAAAGACAGTTGCATCTGTCAAGTATGAAATTTAGGTACCGCTTTATGCGGAGAGGCTAATTTAACTGATTTACAATGGCATAAAACCTTCCACCAGCGTGTGTAAGAATGAGGAAGTACTCCATCAAGGGCTCGGTGTCAACTGGGAGTTGTAGTTGCTGGGGTTTATAGTTCACCTACAATCAAAGAGCATTCTGAACCCCACCAATGATAGGATTGAGCCAAACCTCCCACACAGAACTCCCTTGACCAACAGAAAATTCTGGAAGAGTGTGGTGGGCATTGACCTTGAGTTTGGGAGTTGTAGTTCACCTACATCCAGGGAGCACTGTGGACTCAAACAATGATAGATCTGGACACACTTGGTAGAAATACTCAATATGTCCAACTGTGAACACTGGTGGAGTTTAGGGAAAATAGACCTTGACATTTGGGAGTTGTAGTTGCTGGGATTTATAGTTCACCTACAGTCAAAGAACATTCTGAACCACACCAACGATAGAATTGAGCCAAACCTCCCACACAGAACCCCCATGTGGGCCACAGCAACGCGTGGCAGGGGACGGCTAGTGCCCCTGGGCAAAATCAACTATACTGCAAACGCTTACTTTGTGTAATGGGTTGAGCCGCCCCTGGTTCCAGTGTGCCTTCCCAGAATAAGGAAACTCCAGGCAATATGGAGATCCAGGATGTCTGCACGCCCCACCCCACTCTAAATACCTATCCTTCCTGCCTTGTCATGCCCAACACTTTTTTAAAATTTTTAACTACTACATTTGGCCCTGCCACAGATTTTAATACGTCGTGATGTTTTGTTAATGTTTATTGCTTTGTTTTATGAGTTCATTTACTTTGCTTTGTTGTTGTTGTTGTTTTGTTGATGTATTTGGGCTCGGCCTCTTGTAAGCCGCACCGAGTCCTTCGGGAGATGGTAGCGGGGTACAAATAAAGGTTTATTATTATATTATTATTAACTATGTTGGGCTGGTTGAAACTCAATGAGATCTTCCTTGAAAAACTATATAAAAATGTGCTATGGATATTATAAAGGCTCCTTTATGGCTGTCTGGGCAATGGGGCCAAACAGATCCCACCAACTGTCCCTCCAATATAAAGAATTCACACCACTTTGGCACCCATATAACGTTTTAGGGGATTGTCTCACTAATTAACTTCCGCTGCCACCATAAACAATTGTACAGGAACACTCTAGCTGGTTAAACTGTTAAAAGGCTTTTAAGATCACCAAGCACTGTGTCTTCTTATTTTCTTCTTTAAAGGGAAGCCGGTGAGGTTGAAAAGGAAAAGGGACTAAATCCACAAATGTACACTTGACTCAGGCTTTTAAGTTTCAAAATAATCAAGGAAAGTTTATTTAATATAGTACAGAAAGAAAGTGTAAATGCTGTTTAATAAGCTTGGCTGTTACAAATAAAATGTTCTGGTTCTTGAAAGCGTAACGGTTGCATGAGAATGGTTCTTTCTTTAGGTTCTTGTGGGTTTTTTCGGGCTATAGAGCCATGTTCTAGAGGCATTTTCTCCTGACGTTTCGCCTGCATCTATGGCAAGCATCCTCAGAGGTATGAGGTCTGTTGGAATTAGGACAATGGGTTTATATATCTGTGGAATGGCTGGGGTGGGGCAAGGAGCTCTTCCCTGCTGCAGTTAGGTGTGAATGTTTAGCTAATCACCTTCATTAGCATTTGAAGGCCTGCCTGAGCCTGGGAAAATCTGTTGCTGGGAGGTGTTAATCTGTGCCTGGTTTCTTCCTCTCTGTTGTTTAGCTGTTATAATTTTAGAGTTTTTTAATACTGGTAGCCAGATTTTGTTCATTTACATGGTCTCTTCCTTTCTGTTGAAATTGTCCACATGCTTCTTGTGGATTTCAATGGCTTCTCTGTGTAGTCTGACATGGTGGTTGTTGGTGTGGTCCAGCATTTCTGTGTTCTCAAATAACATGCTGTGTCCAGGCTGGTTCCTCAGGTGCTCTGCTATGGCTGACTTCTCTGGTTGAAGTAGTCTGCAGCGCCTTTCATGTTCCTTGATGCGTGTCTGGGCAATGCTGCGTTTGGTGGTCCCTATGTAGACTTGTCCACAACTGCATGGTATACGGTAGACTCCTGCAGAGGTGAGGGGATCCCTCTTGTCCTTTGCTGAACGTTCTTTCTTTGTTACCAATATAAAGATTTTCTTCTCTTTAAACACAAGTATTCTTGACAGGATCTGAATCTCTGCCAAGATACAACTGTAGCTTAGCTACCCTCAACTGTGGCCTAGCTAACTACAAAACCCAGCTATTTTTCCCTAAATAGCTGTACCCAGTTTGCCACAGCTTACTTCGCTGGCAAACTTCAGGCAAACTGCCTACTCTTAACACGAACTCCTAAAAACGTCTGTAATCCTGCTCTAAACTCTAACATCAACAGACTGACTCACTGAAAAAGCCTCTTTCTTTCCCTCCAAACAGTCTAACTCCGCCCCCCTTTAATAAACCAATCCTGGCTGTTCTAAGGCTGGCTCAGGCCTAGGCCACTCCCCCTCTCTGAAATGGAGCTTTCCCTAAACTAAAATGGCTCCTGCTACCCTCTGCCAGGCCTTCTAAAGCTGTAACTAACTGGCCTGCTTCTCCTAGGCCCTGCCACCCAGGCTGGAAAGGTAAGGGATCTTTACAGATATCCCTCCCGTTTAAGAAACTTTCCCCATGTTTTTATGATAGAACCAATTAGGAAATGACATGGATATGCCAGGAACAAACATAGTGGTGCATGTTGTTGTTGTTCATTCGTTCAGTCGTCTCCGACTCTTCGTGACCTCATGGACCAGCCAGCGCTCCCTGTCGGCTGTCACCACCCCCAGCACCTTCAAGGTCAGTCCAGTCCCTTCAAGGATGCCATCCATCCATCTTGCCCTTGGTCAGCCCCTCTTCCTTCTTCCTTCCATTTTCCCAAGCATCATTGTCTTCTCTAGGTGACCTCATGGACCAGCCCACACCAGCGCTCCCTGTCGGCCGTCACCACCCCCCCCCCCAGCTCCTTCAAGGTCAGTCCAGTCCCTTCAAGGATGCCATCCATCCACCTTGCCCTTGGTCGGCCCCTCTTCCTTCTTCCTTCCATTTTCCCAAGCATCATTGTCTTCTCCAGGTGACCTCATGGACCAGCCCACGCCAGCGCTCCCTGTTGGCCATCACCACCCCCAGCTCCTTCAAGGTCAGTCCAGTCACTTCAAGGATGCCATCCATCCATCTTGCCCTTGGTCGGCCCCTCTTCCTTCTTCCTTCCATTTTCCCAAGCATCATTGTCTTCTCTAGGTGACCTCATGGACCAGCCCACGCCAGCGCTCCCTGTCGGCCGTCACCACCCCCCCCCCAGCTCCTTCAAGGTCAGTCCAGTCCCTTCAAGGATGCCATCCATCCACCTTGCCCTTGGTCGGCCCCTCTTCCTTCTTCCTTCCATTTTCCCAAGCATCATTGTCTTCTCCAGGTGACCTCATGGACCAGCCCACGCCAGCGCTCCCTGTCGGCCATCACCACCCCCAGCTCCTTCAAGGTCAGTCCAGTCACTTCAAGGATGCCATCCATCCATCTTGCCCTTGGTCGGCCCCTCTTCCTTCTTCCTTCCATTTTCCCAAGCATCATTGTCTTCTCTAGGTGACCTCATGGACCAGCCCACGCCAGCGCTCCCTGTCGGCCGTCACCACCCCCAGCTCCTTCAAGGTCAGTCCAGTCCCTTCAAGGATGCCACCCATCCACCTTGCCCTTGGTCGGCCCCTCTTCCTTTTGCCTTCCACTTTCCCCAGCATCATTGTCTTCTCTAGGCTTTGCTGTCCCCTCATGATGTGGCCAAAGGACTTAGAATCATAGAATCATATAATCAGATTTGGAAGAGACCTCATGGGCCATCCAGTCCAACCCCATTCTGCCAAGAAGCAGGAATATTGCATTCAAATCACCCCTGACAGATGTCCATCCAGCCTCTGTTGAAAAGCTTCCAAAGAAGGAGCCTCCACCACACTCCCTCCGGGGCAGAGGGTTCCACTGCTGAACGGCGCTCACAGTCAGGAAGTTCTTCCTCATGTTCAGATGGAATCTCCTCTCTTGTAGTTTGAAGCCATTGTTCCATTGCGTCCTAGTCTCCAGGGAAGCAGAAAACCAGCTTGCTCCCTCCTCCTCCCTGTGGCTTCCTCTCACATACTTATACATGGCTATCATATCTCCTCTCGGCCTTCTCTTCTTCAGGCTAAACATGCCCAGTTCCCTAAGCCGCTCCTCATAGGGCTTGTTCTCCAGACCCTTGATCATTTTAGTCGCCCTCCTCTTCATCTTGGCCACTCATCTCCTTCCCTCCAGTGAGCAGTCGGGCTTTATTTCCTGGAGGATGGACTGGTTGGATCTTCTCACAGTCCAAGGCACTCTCAGCACTTTCCTCCAACACCACAGCACAAAAGCAGTGATGCATAGTGTAACCCAATTCTTCCTCTGACTCCTCTCTTCACTGGCAGGAAGCTGCAGCCCAGCATCTCTCGAGGCCACTGAATTGGATGCGGAGAGACCCACAGGGAGACCTTGCGTGAACCACCCATGCTACTTTGGTCTATGTGGATATCGGACTGCGACAGCCAAGCCAGGGCCATCCCTTGGCCTCCTGACTCCCATGAAGAACAGGAGGAACATCCACCATGCTGTTGCTGCCTATCTGCTGAATCCAGACTCACACTGAGGGTCAAAACCTGGTCCTTGCTTACCCATTGGCACATGCAACTGTGGGACCCACCTGTGAACTTGTAGTCTCCTCTCAGCCCTTGCCCTGTGGCTTCCTTGGTTATGTCTATCTATCCCAGGCCTGGGCCAACTTCGACCCTCCCTCCAGGTGTTTTGGACTTCAACTCCCACAATTCCTAACAGCCTACCGGCTGTTAGGAATTGTGGGAGTTGAAGTCCAAAACACCTGGAGGGAGGGCCGAAGTTGGCCCAGGCCTGGGATATACAGAATTTTAAATAGTTTTGCAATTTTCAGTATTTTTTGCCAGAAGGCTGTGGTTGCCTTTGGACATTCCCACCACCTATGACCATACCATCCTTTGCTTCAACCACAATGCCAACAACATTTGGTCGTATGCTACCGTGATGTGGTTGAAATGTGACAGCTTCCAATTTGGTTGTTGTGGCTTCTGGGAAGGTTTTATGCTTGACGTGGTTTATGTTTATGTTCTTTGCAGAGTCAAGCCAAAGGGTACGGGGCAAGTGGCTATTTGTCCGGCAGCAGAATGGGATCAAGGGCTATTGGGGTTCATACACAACACATTCCACATTCTTACCATTTGCAGTATTGGTGTTTTGAAGTCAATTCTTTCCTAAGGAAGGAGGGAATAAGGTCTCATTCCAAACTGTCTTTACCTTTAGGAGCAGAAGTGCTTCCAATACAAGTCGAGTGTGATGGAGACCCAACAACTCCTGCTTGCCATGATAATGACTAAGATAGGTTTGCTTTTCAGATGTATACACCTTTTATTTTTTTCTAAATCTTTTGTAACCATGACTTGCTTTGTAATCGATATAAATAAAAATGTAATGTTTGTTTGTGGGATTAGCATAACTCAAAAACCACTGGGCGAAATGACACCAAATTTGGACACAAGGCACCTACTAATCCAAGGAGTGGCCATAACTCAAAAAAAAAATTGATTTTGTCATTTGGGAGTTGTAGTTACTGGGATTTATAGTTTACTTCCAATCAAAGACAAGTTGGAATGTGTCCAGAGGAGGGTGACTAAAATGATCAACGATCTGGAGAACAAGCCCTATGAGGAGCGGCTTAAGGAGCTGGGCATGTTTAGCCTGAAGAAGAGAAGGCTGAGAGGAGATATGATAGCCATGTATAAATATGTGAGAGGAAGCCACAGGGAGGAGGGAGCAGATCAGGGGTCTGGAGAACAAGCCCTATGAGGAGTGGCTTAAGGAGCTGGGCATGTTTAGCCTGAAGAAGAGAAGGCTGAGAGGGGATATGATGAGGGCCATGGATCAAGATGTGAGAGGAAGCCACAGGGAGGAGGGAGCAAGCTTCCTTTCTGCTTCCCTGGAGACATCTGAACACGAGGAAGAACTTCCTGACTGTGAGAGCCGTTCAGCAGTGGAACTCTCTGCCCCGGAGCGTGGAGGGGGCTCCTTCTTTGGAGGCTTTTAAACAGAGGCTGGGTGGCCATCTGTCAGGGGTGATTTGAATGCAATATTCCTGCTTCTTGGCAGAATGGAGTTGGACTGGGTGGCCCATGAGGTCTCTTCCAACTCTTTGATTCTATGATTCTAAAGAGCATTCTGAACCCCACCAACAATGGAATTGAACCAAACTTGGCACACATTTCTCCCATGCCCAACAGAAAATACTGGAAAGGTTTGGTGGGCAGTGTCCTTTGGTTTAGGAGTTGTAGTTCACCTACATCCACAGATCACTGTGGATTCAAGCAATGATGGATCTGGACCAAACTCTACACGAACACTCCATATGCCCAAATGTGGACACTGGTGGAGTTTGGGGAAAATAGAATCTTGACATTTGGGAGTTGTAGTTGCTGGGATTTATAGTTCACCTACAATCAAAGGGCATGCTGAACCCCACAAATGACAGAATCGGGGAAAAACTTTCCACACAGAACCCCCATGACCAACAGAAAATACTTAAGGAGCATTCTGAACCCCACCAATGACAGATGAAGTCATAGGGAGGATGGAGCAGGCTTCCTTTCTGCTTCCCTGGAGACTAGGATGCAATGAAACAATGGCTTCAAATTACAAGAGAGGAGATTACATCTGAACACGAGGAAGAACTTCCTGACTGTGAGAGCCGTTCAGCAGTGGAACTCTCTGCCCCGGAGCGTGGAGGGGGCTCCTTCTTTGGAGGCTTTTAAACAGAGGCTGGATGGCCATCTGTCAGGGGTGATTTGAATGCAATATTCCTGCTTCTTGGCAGAATGGGGTTGGATTGGATGATAGCCCAGGAGTTCTCTTCCAACTCTTGGATTCTATGATTCTATGACAGATTTGGGGCAAACTTCCCACCCAGAACCCCCATGACCAACAGAAAATACTTAAGGCCATCCAGTCCAACTCTCTTCACCAGGGCAAGAAAATGTAATCAAAGCCCTCCTGACAAAGAGCCAGCCAGCCATAGATAGAGATAGAGAGATATGATTCACACACAGAGAGATATAGTATCCTAGATTTGAAAGTGACCCCTAAAGAAGGACAATGATATGTTGCATGTTCCAGAGGAGGCAAACCAGACACTCTCCACATCAACACTCACAAAGAAAGAGCAAGAAATACGGTTTACCCACAAGCATCAAGACATGATATACATTAGAAACCATTACTTTATTTTCCAGACTGGGCTACAGCAACGCATGGCAGGGCATGGCTAGTCTATATAAATAAAAATTTCATGTTCGTTTGTGGGATTAACAGAACTAAGAAACCACTAGGCTAATAGACACCAAATTTGAACACAAGACACCTAACAACCCAATGTATGTCCTTCACTTTAAAAAAATGGATTTTGTCATTTGGGAGTTGTAGTTACTGGGATGTATAGTTCACCTACAATCAAAGAGCATTCTGAACTCCACCAATGATGGAATGGGGCCAAACTTAGCACACAGGGCTCCCATGACCAACAGAAAAAACTGGAAGGGTTTGGTGGGCATTGACCTTGAGTTTGGGAGTTGTAGTTCACTTGCAGAGAGCACTATGGAGCCCCCAGGGGCATGGTGGGTTAAACCCCTGTGCCGTCTGGACTGAAGACCGACAGGTCGCAGGTTCGAATCCGGGGAGAGGCGGATGAGCTCCCTCTATCAGCTCCAGCTCCTCATGCGGGGACATGAGAGAAGCCTCCCACAAGGATGATAAAAACATCAATTCATTTGGCATCCCCTGGGCAACGTCCTTGCAGACGGCCAATTCTCTCACACCAGAAGCAACTTGCAGATTCTCAAGTTGCTCCTGACATGACAAAAACCAAAACAAAACTGTGGATTCAAACAGTGATGGATCTGGACCAAAATTGGCACGAATATTCCATAGCAGGGAGTGCTATTATGCAGCCCCCAAGTTGGAAAGTTTGCCCACGCCTGGTGCAGATGCACTCATGACAAGAAGGCAAGTCTGAAACCACATTCTCCTTACTGCAAGAGAAGTCCACTTGGGAGTCACAACTCTTTCCTGCAATTCTAGCATTGTATTGTCGAAGGCTTTCATGGCCGGAATCCATGGATTGTTGTAGGTTTTTCCAGGCTATATGGCCATGTTCTGGAGGCAATTTTTCTCCTGACGTTTTGCCTGCATCTATGGCAAGCATCCTCAGAGGTAATGAGGTCTGTTGGAACTAGGAAAAATGGGTTTATATATCTGTGGAAAGACCAGGGTGGGACAAAGGACTCTTGTCTGCTGGGGCCAGCTGTGAATGTTTCAGCTGATCACCTTGATTAGCATTCAATGGCTTGGAAGTGCCTGGGGGGAATCTTTTGTTGAGAGTTATTTTATTTATTTATTTATTTACTTTACTTTACTTTACTTGTATACCGCAGTTTCTCAGCCCAACCGGCGACTCAACGCGGTTTACAACAAGGATAAGAATCAATCAACGATATACAATTTAAAACCATAAAAGCATAATATACAATATTGACACAACAATAGACAACACAATGCATCCCATAACTAGAGTCGTGATCCAATCTGTCGTCCAAATTTCCATTCCTGTAATTTTATGTGCCTGTTTGTTTCCCCTCTGTTGTTTTGCTGTTGTAATTTGTTGTAATCTGGCTACCAGTATTAAAAAACTCAAAAATCACAACAGCAAAACAACAGAGGGGAAACAAACAGGCACATAAAATCACTGGACTGTTTGTGGACTCAAACAATGATGGATCTGGACCGAAATTGGCACGAATATTCCATAGCAGGGAGTGCTAGCATGCGGCCCCCAAGTTGGAAAGTTTGCCCACGCCTGGTGCGGATCCACTCATGACAAGAAGGCAAGACTGAAACCACGTTCTCCTTATTGCAAGAGAAGTCCACTTGGGAGTCACAACTCTTCCCTGCAGTTCATAGAATCATAGAATCAAAGAGTTGGAAGAGACCTCCTGGGCCACCATCCAGTCCAACCCCCTTCTGCCAAGAAGCAGGAATATTGCATTCAAATCACCCCTGACAGATGGCCACCCAGCCTCTGTTTAAAAGCTTCCAAAGAAGGAGCCTCCACCACACTCCCTCCGGGGCAGAGAGTTCCACTGCTGAACGGCTCTCACAGTCAGGAAGTTCTTCCTCATGTTCAGGTGGAATCTCCTCTCTTGTAGTTTGAAGCCATTCCTCCCTTGTGTCCTAGTCTCCAAGGAAGCAGAAAGGAAGCTTGCTCCCTCCTCCTCCCTGTGGCTTCCTCTCACATATTTATACATGGCCCTCATCATATCCCCTCTCAGCCTTCTCTTCTTCAGGCTAAACATGCCCAGCTCCTTAAGCTGCTCCTCATAGGGCTTGTTTTTGCAGTTTGAAGCTATTGTTCCCTTGCGTCCTAGTCTCCAGGGAAGCAGAAAACAAGCTTGCTCCCTCCTCCTCCCTGTGGCTTCCTCTCCCATATTTATACATGGCTATCATCATATCTCCTCTCAGCCTTCTCTTCTTCAGGCTAAACATGACCAGCTCCTCAAGCCGCTCCTCATAGGGCATGTTCTCCAGACCCTTGATCATTTTAGTCGCCCTCCTCTGGACACATTCCAGCTTGTCAATATCTCTCTTGAATTGTGGTGCCCAGAACTGGACACAATATTCCAGATGTGGTCTAGCATCGCAATCTCTGGACCAAAGGTGTTTCTGTGGAAGGAAAACAAGCCAGTGTAGGTTTCTGAATCCCAGAGAAAGGCAGACCTGGGACACCTGAGATCCCGTTCAGTTCCTCCTCCTGCAGGTATTTTTACACCAAGCACCTTGTTTGCAGCACAAGGTCTCCTGATCCCGGTGCCCAGCGGAGACCAGCTTTGCCAGCCGAAACTGGACAGCAGGGCACGCGGCCAAAAGCTTTGTGCCAAAACACATGCTTTGCTCTCAACAGGGACATGGGGAAGATTGTCATGAGACCAGCTGCAGGTACGTGTGGGCTGGACTTCGGGGAAAGCTGACCTAGGTGCCTTTGTGTGTCTTTCTTGTGTTTCTGGGTAACCAAACGCCTGTTTAGAAAACAGAAGAGGTGTTGCTGTTTCAGGTATTAATGGGCAGGGCGGGTAGAGCGGGACAATGGAGGAAAATGAACGGGGAGAGACATTTGGGTTTACTAAGCCTCTCATAAAGGGCTGCTGCTTAATGCCAGGCCCATGACTAAGGGGGAAAGCATGGCCCGGGAAGGACAAGCTGACCTCGTGTGTAGAAATGAAGCCTAGAGTCACAACTCCATGCAACAAAAGTTGAAGAACTTCCTGACTGTGAGAGCCGTTCAGCAGTGGAACTCTCTGCCCCAGAGGGAGTGTGGTGGAGGCTCCTTCTTTGGAAGCTTTTAAGCAGAGGCTGGATGGCCATCTGTCAGGGGTGATTTGAATGCAATATTCCTGCTTCTTGGCAGAATGGGGCTGGACTGGAGGATGGCCCAGGAGGTCTCTTCCAACTCTTTGATTCTATGACTGTGAGAGCCGTTCAGCAGTGGAACTCTCTGCCCCGGAGGGAGTGTGGTGGAGGCTCCTTCTTTGGAAGCTTTTAAGCAGAGGCTGGATGGCCATCTGTCAGGGGTGATTTGAATGCAATATTCCTGCTTCTTGGCAGAATGGGGTTGGACTGGATGATGGCCCAGGAGGTCTCTTCCAACTCTTTGATTCTATGACTGTGAGAGCCGTTCAGCAGTGGAACTCTCTGCCCCGGAGGGAGTGTGGTGGAGGCTCCTTCTTTGGAAGCTTTTAAGCAGAGGCTGGATGGCCATCTGTCAGGGGTGATTTGAATGCAATATTCCTGCTTCTTGGCAGAATGGGGTTGGACTGGATGGCCCAGGAGGTCTCTTCCCACTCTTTGATTCTATGACTGTGAGAGCCGTTCAGCAGTGGAACTCTCTGCCCCGGAGGGAGTGTGGTGGAGGCTCCTTCTTTGGAAGCTTTTAAGCAGAGGCTGGATGGCCATCTGTCAGGGGTGATTTGAATGCAATATTCCTGCTTCTTGGCAGAATGGGGTTGGACTGGATGGCCCATGAGGTCTCTTCCAACTCTTTGATTCTATGACTGTGAGAGCCGTTCAGCAGTGGAACTCTCTGCCCCGGAGTGTGGTGGAGGCCCCTTCTTTGGAAGCTTTTAAGCAGAGGCTGGATGGCCATCTGTCAGGGGTGATTTGAATGCAATATTCCTGCTTCTTGGCAGAATGGGGTTGGACTGGAGGATGGCCCAGGAGGTCTCTTCCAACTCTTTGATTCTATGACTGTGAGAGCCGTTCAGCAGTGGAACTCTCTGCCCCGGAGTGTGGTGGAGGCCCCTTCTTTGGAAGCTTTTAAGCAGAGGCTGGATGGCCATCTGTCAGGGGTGATTTGAATGCAATATTCCTGCTTCTTGGCAGAATGGGGTTGGACTGGATGAGGGCCCAGGAGGTCTCTTCCACTTCTTTGATTCTATGACTGTGAGAGCCGTTCAGCAGTGGAACTCTCTGCCCCGGAGGGAGTGTGGTGGAGGCTCCTTCTTTGGAAGCTTTTAAGCAGAGGCTGGATGGCCATCTGTCAGGGGTGATTTGAATGCAATATTCCTGCTTCTTGGCAGAATGGGGTTGGACTGGATGATGGCCCAGGAGGTCTCTTCCAACTCTTGGATTCTATGAGGCTGGATGGCCATCTGTCAGGGGTGATTTGAATGCAATATTCCTGCTTCTTGGCAGAATGGGGTTGGACTGGATGGCCCAGGAGGTCTCTTCCCACTCTTTGATTCTATGACTGTGAGAGCCGTTCAGCAGTGGAACTCTCTGCCCCGGAGTGTGGTGGAGGCCCCTTCTTTGGAAGCTTTTAAGCAGAGGCTGGATGGCCATCTGTCAGGGGTGATTTGAATGCAATATTCCTGCTTCTTGGCAGAATGGGGTTGGACTGGAGGATGGCCCAGGAGGTCTCTTCCAACTCTTTGATTCTATGACTGTGAGAGCCGTTCAGCAGTGGAACTCTCTGCCCCGGAGTGTGGTGGAGGCCCCTTCTTTGGAAGCTTTTAAGCAGAGGCTGGATGGCCATCTGTCAGGGGTGATTTGAATGCAATATTCCTGCTTCTTGGCAGAATGGGGTTGGACTGGATGAGGGCCCAGGAGGTCTCTTCCACTTCTTTGATTCTATGACTGTGAGAGCCGTTCAGCAGTGGAACTCTCTGCCCCGGAGGGAGTGTGGTGGAGGCTCCTTCTTTGGAAGCTTTTAAGCAGAGGCTGGATGGCCATCTGTCAGGGGTGATTTGAATGCAATATTCCTGCTTCTTGGCAGAATGGGGTTGGACTGGAGGATGGCCCAGGAGGTCTCTTCCAACTCTTTGATTCTATGACTGTGAGAGCCGTTCAGCAGTGGAACTCTCTGCCCCGGAGTGTGGTGGAGGCCCCTTCTTTGGAAGCTTTTAAGCAGAGGCTGGATGGCCATCTGTCAGGGGTGATTTGAATGCAATATTCCTGCTTCTTGGCAGAATGGGGTTGGACTGGATGAGGGCCCAGGAGGTCTCTTCCACTTCTTTGATTCTATGACTGTGAGAGCCGTTCAGCAGTGGAACTCTCTGCCCCGGAGGGAGTGTGGTGGAGGCTCCTTCTTTGGAAGCTTTTAAGCAGAGGCTGGATGGCCATCTGTCAGGGGTGATTTGAATGCAATATTCCTGCTTCTTGGCAGAATGGGGTTGGACTGGATGATGGCCCAGGAGGTCTCTTCCAACTCTTTGATTCTATGAGGCTGGATGGCCATCTGTCAGGGGTGATTTGAATGCAATATTCCTGCTTCTTGGCAGAATGGGGTTGGACTGGATGGCCCAGGAGGTCTCTTCCCACTCTTTGATTCTATGACTGTGAGAGCCGTTCAGCAGTGGAACTCTCTGCCCCGGAGTGTGGTGGAGGCCCCTTCTTTGGAAGCTTTTAAGCAGAGGCTGGATGGCCATCTGTCAGGGGTGATTTGAATGCAATATTCCTGCTTCTTGGCAGAATGGGGTTGGACTGGATGATGGCCCAGGAGGTCTCTTCCAACTCTTGGATTCTATGAGGCTGGATGGCCATCTGTCAGGGGTGATTTGAATGCAATATTCCTGCTTCTTGGCAGAATGGGGTTGGACTGGATGGCCCAGGAGGTCTCTTCCCACTCTTTGATTCTATGACTGTGAGAGCCGTTCAGCAGTGGAACTCTCTGCCCCGGAGTGTGGTGGAGGCCCCTTCTTTGGAAGCTTTTAAGCAGAGGCTGGATGGCCATCTGTCAGGGGTGATTTGAATGCAATATTCCTGCTTCTTGGCAGAATGGGGTTGGACTGGAGGATGGCCCAGGAGGTCTCTTCCAACTCTTTGATTCTATGACTGTGAGAGCCGTTCAGCAGTGGAACTCTCTGCCCCGGAGTGTGGTGGAGGCCCCTTCTTTGGAAGCTTTTAAGCAGAGGCTGGATGGCCATCTGTCAGGGGTGATTTGAATGCAATATTCCTGCTTCTTGGCAGAATGGGGTTGGACTGGATGAGGGCCCAGGAGGTCTCTTCCACTTCTTTGATTCTATGACTGTGAGAGCCGTTCAGCAGTGGAACTCTCTGCCCCGGAGGGAGTGTGGTGGAGGCTCCTTCTTTGGAAGCTTTTAAGCAGAGGCTGGATGGCCATCTGTCAGGGGTGATTTGAATGCAATATTCCTGCTTCTTGGCAGAATGGGGTTGGACTGGATGATGGCCCAGGAGGTCTCTTCCAACTCTTGGATTCTATGAGGCTGGATGGCCATCTGTCAGGGGTGATTTGAATGCAATATTCCTGCTTCTTGGCAGAATGGGGTTGGACTGGATGGCCCAGGAGGTCTCTTCCCACTCTTTGATTCTATGACTGTGAGAGCCGTTCAGCAGTGGAACTCTCTGCCCCGGAGTGTGGTGGAGGCCCCTTCTTTGGAAGCTTTTAAGCAGAGGCTGGATGGCCATCTGTCAGGGGTGATTTGAATGCAATATTCCTGCTTCTTGGCAGAATGGGGTTGGACTGGATGAGGGCCCAGGAGGTCTCTTCCACTTCTTTGATTCTATGACTGTGAGAGCCGTTCAGCAGTGGAACTCTCTGCCCCGGAGGGAGTGTGGTGGAGGCTCCTTCTTTGGAAGCTTTTAAGCAGAGGCTGGATGGCCATCTGTCAGGGGTGATTTGAATGCAATATTCCTGCTTCTTGGCAGAATGGGGTTGGACTGGATGAGGGCCCAGGAGGTCTCTTCCCACTCTTTGATTCTATGACTGTGAGAGCCGTTCAGCAGTGGAACTCTCTGCCCCGGAGGGAGTGTGGTGGAGGCTCCTTCTTTGGAAGCTTTTAAGCAGAGGCTGGATGGCCATCTGTCAGGGGTGATTTGAATGCAATATTCCTGCTTCTTGGCAGAATGGGGTTGGACTGGATGAGGGCCCAGGAGGTCTCTTCCACTTCTTTGATTCTATGACTGTGAGAGCCGTTCAGCAGTGGAACTCTCTGCCCCGGAGGGAGTGTGGTGGAGGCTCCTTCTTTGGAAGCTTTTAAGCAGAGGCTGGATGGCCATCTGTCAGGGGTGATTTGAATGCAATATTCCTGCTTCTTGGCAGAAGGGGGTTGGACTGGATGGCCCATGAGGTCTCTTCCAACTCTAGGATTCTAGGATTCTATGATTCTGTCCCTGGTTTGAAAGTGTTATTTCCTGTTTAATTGTGCGGTCCTGACTTTGAAAGTAGTTGTTATGCTCCAGAAACTTTGTGTTTGTGTCTGCCACAAACAAGGTTGAATTGGTTGAGACTCTTATTAGGACGGCGGTTCTCAACCTGGGGGTCGCGACCCCCAGGGGGGTCGTTGGGCCATTTTGGGTGGTCGCGAAGCCACCTCGGTTGGCCCCGCCCCCTCCAAAATGGCTGTCGACCCCCTGTGCCAACCAAACAGGGAGATAATTCTTGCAAAAATATTGCAAAATGTGCTGCAGGATGTCCCACCAAAACAAAGCTTTTTGCAGTTTTACTTATGTTTTTATGATAGAACCAATTAGGAAATGGCATTTATAACCCAGGAACAAAATTAACAGTGTTACATAGTGTCACCTTAAGTGTTACAGGAAACCAGCCCCACCTACTAGCCATTCAGAAATACACTATCCAAGCCTTCCCAACAGACAACCATCTAGTTTCTGAACACCTCAAGGACCACCCAGTCTGGGGAGGGGGGGGGGGAAGCACCATTCAATCCCTCCCAACAGATGGCCACAGTCCCACTCTCTCTTGCTTTGAGCAATACCCTTGCCTGGAATAACAACGCTTCAACAAGAAATTCAATGTGCAGATTTGATAAATGTGAACTTAATATGATTGATTAGCATTTGATTGCCTGGCAGTGCCTGGAGCAATCTTTTGCTGAGAGGTGATTAGATGTCCTTGTTAGTTTCCTCTCTGTTGTTGTGCTGTTCTAATTTTAGAGTTTTTTTAACTCTATAATCTGGCTACCAGTATTAAAAAAAAACTCTAAAATTAGAACAGCACAACAACAGAGAGGAAACAAACAAGGACATCTAATCACCTCTCAGCAAAAGATTACTCCAGGCACTGCCAGGCAATCAAATGCTAATCAAGGTGATCAGTTGAAACATTCACACCTAGCTTCAACAGACAAGAGTCCTTTGTCCCACTCTGGTCATTCCACAGATATATAAACCCCTTTTGCCCAATTCCAACAGACCTCACTACTTCTGAAGATGCTTGCCATAGATGCAGGTGAAACATCAGGAGAAAATGCCTTTAGAACATGGCCATATAGCCCAAAAAACCCTACAACATCCCAGAGGTAAATATGCTCCTTAAGAAGGAAAACCAATTATCACTTAAGGAAGCAAAGTCAACATCTGTCTGATGGGAGTCAGCATGTTTAGGTTATAAAAACACCTGTCAGTTATATACAAAGACAATTGGAACAGCAAGAAATGTATTGTCGAAGGCTTTCATGGCTGGAATCACTGGGTTGTTGTAGGGTTTTTGGGGCTATATGGCCATGTTCTAGAAGCATTCTCTCCTGACGTTTCGCCTGCATCTATGGCAAGCATCCTCAGAGATAGACCTCACTACCTCTGAGGATGCTTGCCATAGATGCAGGCAAAACGTCAGGAGAGAATGCCTCTAGAACAGCGATTCCCAAAGTGGGTGTTACTGTCCCCTGGTGGGTGCTGCAGCAATCCGGGGGGGGGGGGAGTAATGGTCACAGGTGCATTTGGGGGCAATGAATAACTGTAAGTGGGCGGTGAAAGTATAAAAGCACCGGGATTGTGGCGCAGCTGTCTGAGTGTCAGCTGCATTAAGATCACTCTGACCAAAAGGTCATGAGTTCGAAGCCAGCCCGGGTTGGAGTGGGTTTCCAACCAATTGTGTGTAGCCTGTTGTCGACCTTTGCAACCTGAAAGACAGTTGCATCTGTCAAGTAGGAAAATTAGTTACCATCTTAAAGTGTGGGGAGGCTAAATTAACTGATTTATGAGGCCATAAAGAAGACTCCAGCAAAGCATTCCAGCGGGGAAGCATGCGGGGAATGCGGAAGTGCTTCATCAGCGTCGCAGTGGGTTTCCAACCAAGTGTGTAGCCTGTTGTTGACCTTTGCAATCCGAAAGACAGTTGCATCTGTCAAGTAGGAAAATTAGGTACCACCTTAAAGTGTGGGGAGGCTAAATTAACTGATTTATGAGGCCATAAAGAAGACTCCAGCAAAGCATTCCAGCGGGGAAGCATGCGGGGAATGCGGAAGTGCTTCATCAACGTCGCAGTGGGTTTCCAACCAAGTGTGTAGCCTGTTGTTGACCTTTGCAATCCGAAAGACAGTTGCATCTGTCAAGTAGGAAAATTAGGTACCACCTTAAAGTGTGGGGAGGCTACATTAACTTATTTATGAGGCCATAAAGAAGACTCCAGCAAAGCATTCCAGCGGGGAAGCATGCGGGGAATGCGGAAGTGCTTCATCAGCGTCGCAGATGGACGAGGAAAGCGACAGCTCCCTTGGCGGCCAGAAAAAGTTAAATAACCTCTGTGTATGTCTGTATATGTTGTATGTTAAAATTGGCATTGAATGTTTGCCATATATGTGTACACTGTAATCTGCCCTGAGTCCCCTGCCGGGTGAGAAGGGCAGAATATAAAAGCTGTAAATAAATAAATAAAAGAAGAGATTTAGAAAAATTGATTTCCAGGGGGTAGGCCAAATAAGTTTGGGAACCACGGCTCTAGAACATGGCCATATAGCCCGAAAAATCCTATAACAACCCAACAGCAAGAAATATTGCTATATAAGAGACACTTAACTATTCCAAAAATTGTGGCAGACCGAAGGAGTCTGGTCCACCCGCTGCATGGATGGAGATGGTGCATTTGCAGAATGGCCTACTTTGGGTCTGTTTTCCAGGAGAAGAAAGAAGAGATGGTAATGTATGCATGAGGAGGAGTGAATGTTTATATGTGTGCATGCTGTTAGGAATGCAATATCCCTTTTGTTTGTGTACCCAACGTAGCTATTGAGCAGGCATGGGCAAACTTGGTCCCTTCAGGTGTTTTGGACTTCAACTCCCACATGAGAGCCGTACGTGTGAAAAAGACCTTGGAGTCCTCGTGGAGAACAAGTTAAACATGAGCCAACAATGTGATGCGGTGGCAAAAAAAGCCAACGGGATTTTGGCCTGCATCAAGAGGAGCCTAGTGTCTAGATCTAAGGAAGTAATGCTCCCCATGCTCTATTCCGCTTTGGTTAGACAACACCTGGAATATTGTGTCCAATTCTGGGCACCACAATTGAAGAGAGATATTGACTCTAAGCTGGAATGTGTCCAGAGGAGGGCGACTAAAATGATAAAGGGTCTGGAGAACAAGCCCTATGAGGAGTGGCTTAAGGAGCTGGGCATGTTTAGCCTGAAGAAGAGAAGGCTGAGAGGAGATATGATAGCCATGTATAAATATGTGAGAGGAAACCACAGGGAGGAGGAGGGAGCAGATCAAGGGTATGGAGAACAAGCCCTACGAGGAATGGCTTAGGGAGCTGGGCATGTTGAGCCTGAAGAAGAGAAGGCTGAGAGGAGTTATGAGAGCCATGTATAAATATGTGAGAGGAAGCCACAGGGAGGAGGAGGAGGGAGCAAGCTTATTTTCTGCTTCCTTGGAGACTAGGACGCAATGGAGCCATGGCTTCAAACTACAATAGAGGAGATTCCACCTGAACATGAGGAAGAACTTCCTGACTGTGAGAGCCGTTCAGCAGTGGAACGCTCTGCCTCGGAGTGTGATGGAGGCTCCTTCTTTGGAGGCTTTTAAGCAGAGGCTGGATGGCCATCTGTCAGGGGTGATTTGAATGCAATATTCCTGCTTCTGGGCAGAATGGGGTTGGACTGGATGATGGCCCAGGAGGTCCCTTCCAACTCTCTGATTCTAGGATTCTATGAGGCTGGAGGGCCATCTGTCAGGGGTGATTTGAATGCAATATTCCTGCTTCTGGGCAGAATGGGGTTGGACTGGATGATGGCCCAGGAGGTCCCTTCCAACTCTCTGATTCTAGGATTCTATGAGGCTGGAGGGCCATCTGTCAGGGGTGCTTTGAATGCAATATTCCTGCTTCTGGGCAGAATGGGGTTGGACTGGATGATGGCCCAGGAGGTCTCTTCCATCTCTTTGATTCTATGATACTAATTCCTAACAGCCTCCTGGAGGGCCGAAGTTTGCCCATACCTGCTGTTGTAGAGTCTGTACCGCTCTTTGGTATACTCGGTAGCATTTTTTTATGCTTTTTCAAGTTTTGCAAAGTATTAATGACACAAGAGCGTCCCCTTCCTCTTCCTGGAGGTACAACACAGCAGATGCAGAGAGACTCTACAGTCCATATTTATTAGCAAACCGACTGTGTCAACACACGCTCACTTCCTGCAAGAGAGAGAAGACCTCCTGCTGCATCCTGGACCCCTTCCTGGTCTTTCTTGACCACCCTGGAGAGAGGGCACTTCCGGCTGGAGAGGGGGAGGGCCTCAGGCTCAGTCTCTGCCTCCTTAGACGGGGCTGCCCTGAGCCTCGTCCGCTTTGGCTTTCTGGGCCAGGCGCTGGTCCTGCCAGAAGCCCTTCAGGAGCTGGTTGACCAGGGTCTTGTTGCTGTCCCTCTTGGGGATGGGCAGCGGGGGCAGCGGGTTCCCCTTGTACTCAATGACCGCCATGGGGGCCCGGTCCAGGTTCTCCCGGTTGGGGATGCGGACCAGGCGCGTGTAGTTCCCCGAGTACGCCTCAAAGCGCGGGGCCAGCACCTTGAAGAGCTTGTGGATCAGGTCCTTCTCCTGTGGGGGCAAGAAATACATAAAGTGAATTTCACAAAAGTTGGAATGAGCTAAAGAGAAAGAGGAGTGAAAAAGAGCAAGAAGGAGTGAAGGAATGTGATATAGATAAGGTTACTAACATGTTGCTAAGGCAAAGGTATGAGCAAACTTGGGCCCACTGGGCATTTTGGCGGGGAAGAGAGACAGGGCCTTCTCAGTGGTGGCCCCTCGGCTGTGGAATGCCCTTCATAGAATCATAGAATCCTAGAGTTGGAAGAGACCTCCTGGGCCATCCTCCAGTCCAACCCCATTCTGCCAAGGAGCAGGAATATTGCATTCAAATCACCCCTGACAGATGGCCATCCAGCCTCTGCTTCAAAGCTTCCAAAGAAGGAGCCTCCACCACACTCCCTCCGGGGCAGAGAGTTCCACTGCTGAATGGCTCTCACAGTCAGGAAGTTCTTCCTCGTGTTCAGATGGAATCTCCTCTCTTGTAGTTTGAAGCCATTGTTCCCTTGCGTCCTAGTCTCCAAGGAAGCAGAAAACAAGCTTGCTCCCTCCTCCTCCTCCCTGTGGCTTCCTCTCACTTATTTATACATGGCTATCATATCTCCTCTCAGCCTTCTCTTCTTCAGGCTAAACAAGCCCAGCTCCTTAAGCCGCTCCTCATAGGGCTTGTTCTCCAGACCCTTGATCATTTTAGTCGCTCTCCTCTGGACACATTCCAGCGGAGAGCGACTTCCTACAGAAACTCCCACAATACCTAAGAGCTGGAATACCTGGAGGGAGAGCCCAAGTTTGCCCACACCTGGTGTAAAAGATAGAAAAAGAAAAAGATGTTTGGGTTACTGTAGGTTTTCAGGGCTGTATGGCCACGTAAGCTCAACAAAATCCCACTTATACAGAAAATAGAAAATAATAGAATTCAGCATATAATTCTATACACTTGTTATACTGTTCCAATTCAGAATAATCACAAACAATATTTATAGACCAAAACTGAAAAAAAAACTATTTTAAATGGATTTTGGCCTATAAATGAAGGGGACCCCAAGAACATGCACACTTCCTGGTCCGCGGCAATGGGAACATCCGCACCTTCTCAGAGGAAAGCTGATCATCTTCGTCTGGAGAAGGCCTGTGTGTGTGAGAGTATGCGTGAATGTGTGCGTGCAAGAGAATTCTCCCTTGATGTGATTCTGATATGATTCTGTGATGATTGTATTTCAATAAATGTTACATGAATAGTGTTTATTTATTTATTTATATAAGTTAAATAAATAAATAAATAGTGTTAAAACCAAATTTGGTCTCTAAAGTGTCTCACTGGTCTAAACTACCTTACTATTCCTTGAACACTCTGCACAAAAGAACAGAAACCTCTTTGGGTTCATAACAGGACTTTTGGAGGGGAAGAGAGACAGGACCTTCTCAGTGGTGGCCCCTCGGCTGTGGAACACCCTTCCTACAGAAATTAGATTGGCCCTCTCCCTGTTGACTTTTCTGATGGCCTTTGGCAACCCCGCTGACACCCCCTCGTGACCCCTCCGGGGGTCCCGACCCCCAGGTTGAGAAACGCTGGAATATAGGAATATGGAACAATTGGATATTGTTGATATTGTTGATCTTGATATTGACTATGAGACGCTAATGAGATGTTTGATTGATTTATATAGACTATTATGCTATTGTTTTAATTGCTTTTAACTGTTTCGTGGTGCTTTTGAGCATTGCATTTTGCTATTGTTAACCACTCTGAGTGGCCCCAGGGCTGAAAAGAGTGGTATACAAATATAGTAAATAATAGATAAACTTGAGACGACTGAACGAATGAACAACAACAAATAAACTTGAATAGGCAGTGTAACGAATATAGCAGTGTTTCTCAACCTTCCTAATGCCGCGACCCCTTGATACTGTTCCTCATGTTGTGGTGACCCCCCACCATAAAATTATTTTTGTTGCTGCTTTGTAAATGTAATTTTGCTCCTGTTATGAATCCTAATGTAAATATCTGAAATGGAGGAAACATTTTCATTCACTGGACAAAATTTGGCACAAATACCCAATATATCAAAATTTGAATGCTGGTGGGGTTGAGGGGAAATTGATTTTGCCATTTGGGAGTTGTAGTTGCTGGGATTTATAGTTCAATTACAATCGAAAAGCATTCTGAACTCTACCAGCAATGCAATTGAACCAAACTTGGCACACAGAACTCCCATGACCGACAGAAAATACTGGAAGGGTTTGGTGGGCATTGAGCTTGAGTTTTGGAGTTGTAGTTCACCTACAAAGAAAATACTGTGTTTTCTGATGGCCTTTGGCAACCCCTCTGACACCCCCTCGTGACCCCTCCGGGGGTCCCGACCCCCAGGTTGAGAAACGCTGGAATATAGGACTATGGAGCAATTGGATATTGTTGATACTGTTGATCTTGATATTGACTATGAGACGCTAATGAGATGTTTGATTGATTGATATTGACTGTTTATTATGCTATTTTTAAAATTGTTTTTAACTGTTTCGTGGTGCTTTTGAGCATTGCATTTTGCTATTGTTAACCGCTCTGAGTCGCCCCAGGGCTGAGAGGAGCAGGATACAAATCTAGTAAATAATAAATAAATAAATGCAAGGCAAAGCAATGGAACGGCAAGGTCAGGCAGTTCAAAGGCAATGCAGTGCAATGCTAGGGAATTCAATAGTTTGCAATACAATTCAATCCAGGGAATGCAATGTGAGGCAATTCAAGGCAAGGCAAAGCAAGGCAATGCAATTCAATGTATTGTCGAAGGTTTTCATGGCTGGAATCACTAGGTTCTTGTAGGTTTTTTCGGGCTATAGGGCCGTGTTCTAGAGGCATTTCTCCTGACGTTTCGCCTGCATCTATGGCAAGCATCCTCAGAGGGAGTGAGGTCTGTTGGAAGTAGGAAAAAGGGTTTATATCTGTGGAATGGCTGGGGTGGGGCAAGGAGCTCTTCCCTGCTGCAGTTAGGTGTGAATGTTTCAACTGACCACCTTCATTAGCATTTCTGGCTGAGCCTGGGAAAATCTTTTGTTGAGAGGTGTGCCTGGTTGTTTCCTCTCTGTTGTTTAGCTGTTATAATTTTAGAGTTTTTTAATACTGGTAGCCAGATTTTGTTCATTTTCATGGTCTCTTCCTTTCTATTGAAATTGTCCACATGCTTCTTGTGGATTTCAATGGCTTCTCAGTGTAGTCTGACATGGTGGTTGTGAGAGTGGTCCAGCATTTCTGTGTGCTCAGATGCAGGCGAAACGTCAGGAGAAATGCCTCTAGAATATGTCCCTATAGCCCGAAAAAACCTACAAGAATCCAATGCAATTCAGTCGAAGGAACGCAATGGGATGCAATTCAGTGCAAGTTAAGGCAAAGCAAAGGCATGGAATGGCAGGGCAATGCAATGCAATGCCATGAATGGATTTCCAAGGGAGAGCTCCCCAATAGCCGCCAAGGCACGCCTCGCTCGTTCGATCGCTCACCGTGAGCCAGAAGTCAGCCATGCGCATGGCGCGGGAGTCGGTGTCGCCCTGCTTGGCGAAGTCAATCAGCTGGGGAGAAAGGTAAACAAGGTCAGAAGGGAACTTTGGAAGGGAAGCCCCGCCCACCTCACCTCCCATTGGGTGGCTGCCCCGGAGGCCCCGCCCACAGACCAATCAGAACAACTTTTGAAAGGGAGCCCCGCCCATATAGTTTCCCATTGGATGAAAATCCCGAAGGTTCCGCCCACAACCAAAGGGAAAGAACTTTTGAAGGGAAAGCCTCGCCCACATCATTTCTCATTGGATGAAAGCCCCAAAGGTCCCGCCCACAGTCCAATCAGAACTTCTGAAAGGGAGCTCCGCCCACATAGTTTCCCATTGGATGAAAATCCTGAAGGTTCTGCCCACAGCCAAAGGAAAAGAACTTCTGAAGGAAAAGCCTCGCCTTACTCGTTTCTCATTGGATGAAAGCTCCGAAGGCCCCGCCCACAGTCACCCCTATTGGACAGCTGCCTCCTGGAGGCCCGCCCCTCCTTCCCTCCCTCTTCCCGTCCCAGAGGCCCCGCCTACAGTCAAATAGAACTTTTGAAAGGAAGCCCCGCCCAAATAGTTTCCCATTGGATGAAAATCCAGAAGGCCCCGCCCACAGCCAAAGGAATGGATGTTTGAAGAGAAAGTCCCGCCCACCTCGCCTCCCATTGGGTGGCCGTCCCGGAGGGCCCGCCCACAGTCCAATCGGAACAACTTTGGAAAGGAAGCCCCGCCCACATAGTTTCCCATTGGATGAAAATCCCGAACGTTCCGCCCACAACCAAAGGGAAAGAACTTTTGAAGGGAAAGCCTCGCCTAACTCGTTTCTTATTGGATGAAAACCCCAAAGGCGCCGCGCACAGTCCAATCAGAAAAGGATTCAAAGGGAGCCCCGCCCACATAGTTTCCCATTGGATGAAAATCCCGAAGGCCCCGCCCACAGCCAAAGGAAAAGAACTTTTGAAGGGAAGGCCTCGCCTACGTCGTTTCTCATTGGATGAAAGCCCCAAAGGCCCCGCCTACGACCACTCCTATTGGCCGGCGCCCCCCCGGAGGCCCGCCCCCTCCCTCCCTCCTTCCCTCGGCTCACGCGCTCGGCGTAGAAACGCATCTCGTCTGCGCGTGCGCGGGGGGCCTCGATCCGCTCGTGCCGCACCAGCCCCGTGACCAGGTTCCGGAGGAGGTCGAGCCGCGAGCGCGGCCCTAACCCGAAGCGCCGCTGCACCCGCCCGTGAGAGATCAGCGCCGCCACCGAGAGGCGCATCCTGGCGGGCCTGGCGCCGGAGCCGGAAGTCCCGCCCCACCTCTTCCGCCCGTGACGGCTTCCGGCCTCCTGGCCATCGAGTTACAGCGGGATAGAGTGGCCACCGGATTTCCTGTTTCAGGATCCAAATGAAGGGAAAACTTTGACATCTTTCCAAGGTTATGCAAGACAGCTGGGCTATTATTTAAATCATTCTAGGAATCCTGAATTTGGAGGGGAACCCTTGAGGCCATCCAGTCTGACCCCCTTCTGCCAGGCAAGAAGGAACAACCAAAACCCTCCTGACAGATGGCCAGCCAGCCTCATCTTTCCACTCTGTGTAGATCTGCTTTTGGACTTCTATAAAACACTAGGCTTGGGAGGGCTCCCTCCAGAGGTCATCTAGCCCAACCCACTAGTCGGGCCCCTTCTACACTGCCATATATCAAAGCACATAATCTACATTATTAGTTTTGAACTGGTTTATGTTCAAAATTGTTATGGGATTTTGGCCTGCATCAATAGGAGCATAGTGTCTAGATCCAAGGAAGTAATGCTACCCCTCTATTCTGCTTTGGTTAGACCACATCTGGAATATTGTGTCCCATTCTGGGCACCACAATTCAAGAGAGATATTGACTCTAAGCTGGAATGTGTCCAGAGGAGGGCGACTAAAATGATCAAGGGTCTGGAGAACAAGCCCTATGAGGAGCGGCTTAGGGACCTGGGCATGTTTAGCCTGAAGAAGAGAAGGCTGAGAGGACATATGATGAAGGCCATGTATCAATATGTGAGAGGAAGCCACAGGGAGGAGGAGGGAGCAGGCTTCCTTTCTGCTTCCCTGGAGACTAGAACGCAATGGAACAATGGCTTCAAACTACAAGAGAGGAGATTCCATCTGAACATGAGGAAGAACTTCCTGACTGTGAGAGCCGTTCAGCAGTGGAACTCTCTGCCCCGGAGGGAGTGTGGTGGAGGCTCCTTCTTTGGAAGCTTTTAAGCAGAGGCTGGATGGCCATCTGTCAGGGGTGATTTGAATGCAATATTCCTGCTTCTTGGCAGAATGGGGTTGGACTGGATGGCCCATGAGGTCTCTTCCAACTCTTTGATTCTATGATTCTATGATTCTATGGGATTTATAGTTTTCTCCTCTTCAGTGGATGTATCTCGACCCTCAGCGCTCATAGCAACTCCAATATGCTCCCCATGGACTCTTAGGAACTCTCCCAGGCCCCCTATGAACTTTTCCCCAACTCTCATGAACTTTTGAAACTTTTTGGAACTTGAATCAACTTTTTTAGGAACTTTGGAACTCTCCGCCACCCTCCGCCAAACCCCGATGAATCTATGATGAATTCCCACAACCCTTTATGGACTTTTATGGACTTTGGAGGGAGGGGAAGCTGGCAGGGCTCCCTTTGGTCTTGCATGATGGATCCCTTATGAATTCCTTGTAGGTTTTCCTTCCCAATACCAATATATGTTAGTATGTCTATATTCTGAAAAAGGAAGGAAAAGCCACTGTTTTCAGCATCCAACCATTCACATGAAGGGGCTTCCTGAGCCACTAATCCACTAACAAAATTCACAGAAGAGGAGAGAACTATAAATCCCATGTCCTCAAGGGCTGGAAGGGCCTGGCAGGAGTCCGGGGGTCCCGAGGGGTGACCGCAGCAGGCTGCCCGGGGTGGCAGGCTTCTGGACATTGGTGGAACGGAGGCACAAATATCTCTGCAGCGTGGGGCCATGTGTTAGAGTGCAAAAAGTAAGATAGCAGTTAGTCTTAAAAATAGTCTAGGAAAAGAATGGCACCGGTTTGGAGGTGATCCCTCGACCCGCAGATACGGGGGCCCAATGGGTTTCCATATCCGCGGTTCAGAGGATCGTAGTTTCGGCCTCCAAGTTGTTTAATTCATTCCAGCTGGAATTGATGACGACCGCAATCATTTGCCCAGGAGCCAACATGACTCGTTGTGAAAAATAATACAGTTTTTATAGGAAATACAGAGCTTACAGAGCCGGCTTCGCGCTGATTGGTTGGAGTCATCAGCTGGCAGGGAGGCGCGGCTGGCTGAGCTGCACTCTAGCCAATCAGAGCGCTTTCCCCGCTTCGGCCTCTCAGCCAATGAGGAGGCAGGAGGCGTGACAGGAGGGAAACAATGAATAGAAAATCATGCAGGGTCAGGGGGAAATCATGTCAGCCTCCCCCCTCCAAAGTTCCTCAAAAGTTCATAAAGTTTTGTAGAAATCATAAAAAGTGCATAGGGGTTTGGCAGGAAGGCTTCCTGGGAGATCCAGGAGTCCTCCTGAAGTTGACAAAGTTCTAAATGTTCATAAAAGTTGTGGAAAGTTGGAAAAAGTTGATAAAAAGCGTCCAAAAGGTTCATAAAAGTCCATGGGACACGTGGGAGTCAGAGGGAGCATGGAGGCGTTGGAATCCATTCGCAGAATAGGAGAGAACTAGAAATCCCATGTCATCAAGGGCCGGAAGGACCTGGCAGGAGCCCAGGGGTCCCGAGGGGTGACCGCAGCAGGCTGCCCGGGGTGGCAGGCTTCTGAACATTGGTGGAATGGAGGCACAAATATCACTGCAGCGTGGGGCCATGTGTTAGAGTGCAAAAAGTAAGATAGCAGTTAGTATTAAAATTAGTCTAGGAAAAGAATGGCACTGGTTTGGAGGTGATCCGTCGACCCGCAGATATGGGGGCCCAATGGGTTTCCATATCCGCGGTTCAGAGGATCGCAGTAAGAGCGTCCCCGGTGAGCCAGCAGTGATCTGCGGCTCGGGAAAGGAAAGGTTCGTGTTAGAGAATGTATCACTATGGAGAGGAAAAGTTAGAAGCAAAGGATTCTTTTATTGGGGTGATTGTTGCATTGGCAGGGTAAGTTCAGAAAGGAGGAAAAGAAAGGTTCTTGTGCTGAAGCTGCTGCTGGAACCACAGACCCTCGGTACTTCACACTGTCCAGATGTTTGGAAACTGCGGAACCCCCTGCTGCAGTTCAGATCAACCTGAAGGCTTGGGGATTCGGCCTCACAGGGAGACAGAGGATGTTTCTCCTTCTGAAGGGCATCAGATGAGTTCATGGGGCATCAACTGGTTCCATTGACCATTGACCATGTCTGCCCCACCTTTAGGCGTGGGCAGTCTAAAAAGCTGTCAAAGTGTATAAAATATCTCGTAATTTCCCCCAATTTACCTGTCCGAACGTATCCTCCCCTATGAACCATCAAGATTGCTAAGATCGTCTGGAGGGGCCCCGCTCTCGATCCCACCGGCCTCACAGGTGCGGCTGGTGGAGACGAGAGACAGGGCCTTCTCGATGGTGGCCCCTTGACTCTGGAACTCCCTTCCACTGGAGATCAGAACTTCTATCTTAACGTTCAGGAAACAGGTAAAAACTTGGCTTTGGGGATTGGCATTCGACGAATGAGCCGTGATCCTGTGATATGGATGGATGACGACGAATAATGATTTTTGATGACGACTGACCACTGTAATTATACGATTGTATTTGGCTATTTTAATGTTTTAGTGTGATTAGAATATGATGTTTTAATGACTGTCTGTAATATTGATGTTGGAAACCGGCCTCAGTCCCTCGAACGGAAGTGAGAAGACCGGGATACCAAACTGCTAAATAAAATAAATAAATAAATTTCTCTGCGAAGGTGTGCTTTGTGTACGTTTTGGAGACTCGGTCCTTGCATTCCTTTTGGCCAAACTGTAATCAACCTCTGCTGTTCAAACCCGGAGTGCTTTGTTCTCTGTCCTGGCCAATCGGGTTTGGCGGAACCTCACCGGGCACGGCCCCGCTATCCGCGGCCTCTGCTGAAATGCCCACCGTTTCCAGCCTTCCACTGTGCCTCCTGGATGCTGCCTGAGCCAGATGTGTGGGGTGTTTGGGGGACCCCCACTCAGGGTCCAGGGAACCCATGGGAGTGTGTGTTGCCCCCCTCCCTCCCTCCCCATGTCCTGAGGGAGGTCTGCCCTCCCTAGGCTGCTGTGGGGAGGGGGCCCCTTGTGACACACCTGGTTGCCGTGGCAATAAGCCCACCTTCTGTTGGCATGGAGATGCTACCTGGTGGCCATGGGGTGGGCAAGGGCTCTGCTCACAGGTGTCCCAAGGAGCCCTCCCGGTGGGAAGGTAGGGGGGGAGGCAGCGAAGGAGGGAGGTTGTATCCCTCCCTCCCCACCCCCACCCCCTTCCCTTTCCCCTCCCCCATCCCTTTGCCTTTCCCCGTCCCCATCCCCTTCCCCATCTCCTTCCTCTCCTTCCTCTCCTCCTTCTTCCTCTTCTTCTCCTTATCCTCCTTTGTTTGTTTGTGTGTTTGTTTGTTTATTTATTTACTCTCAGTCTGCTGGCGCCTCATGGCAGTCCGTGGGCAATCTCATCTCCATCTCCATCTCCATCCTCCACTTCCTCTTCTGCATCTCCTTCCTCTCCTCCTCCTTCCTCTTCTTCTCCTTTGTTTGTTTGTGTGTTTGTTTGTTTATTTATTTATTCTTAAGTCTGCTGGCGCCTCATGGCAGTCCGTGGGCAATCTCATCTCCATCTCCATCCTCCACTTCCTCTTCTGCCTCTCCTTCCTCTCCTCCTCCTTTTTTGTCTTCTTCTTTTTATCCTTTATTTGTTTGTATGTTTGTTTGTGTGTTTGTTTACTCTCAGTCCGCTGGCGCCTCAGGGCAGTCCGTGGGCAATCTCATCTCCATCTCCATCTCCATCCTCCACTTCCTCTCCTTCATCTCCTCCTTCTTCCTCTTCTTCTCCTTATCCTCCTTTGTTTGTTTGTTTGTTTGTTTGTATGTTTGTGTGTTTGTTTACTCTCAGTCTGCTGGCGCCTCAGGGCAGTCCGTGGGCAATCTCATCTCCATCTCCATCCTTCCTCTTCTCCTCCTCTGCCTCTTTTCCTCCCCCACTTCTTTCTTCCCCCTCCTCTTCTTCTTCTCTGTCTCCCCCTTTTGTTCTCCTTTTTGCAGGAGTGCCAGCATGGAAGAGGAAGAGGAGGACCCCATGGAAGACGTGCCTGGCTGGGGCTCATGGAGAAGGATGAGAATGAGGAGGGATCCGGGGTCCCGGCTGGGGGCCAGCAGACGACCTCCAGCACCCGCGAGGGGGACAAGGAGCTGCTCCCGGACACCTCCACCTTCTCGGGGGGCAACGACAACGACACCCTTTGCTGTTCTGAAGCCACTGGCACCCCCAGGAGGACCCAGCAGGGACTGAACCCCAAATTATAGTAAATTCAGCCCTTGAATAAATGTCCTGAAGGATATTTTGAGTGTATGTTGTATTCCTTCATGTTGTGTAAGGCTAAATCAACGTATTGTTCTAGAGCTGGAATTTAGGGGTCTTGGCCAGGAGGCAGAGACCAATCAGACTCATCAAAGAGTTCGTTACCCTGACAGAGAGACAGAGAGAAGCCCCCAATCCCCGACTTTTCCCAATAAAAGGTCTCACCAAGTGGAAGGAAGTGCCACCGAGATGTTTTATTAGCGATTCAGCTGAAAAGGATGCAGAGTGGCAATCATTCGCCAAGCAGAGCATGTGGTTATAGAAATAAAGGTCATAATTATAGAAAATACAGAGTTGTGAGTTTCAAAATTCCTGCTCCCCCTTCCCGCCCAGCTCAAAGGAGATTGGCTGATGTGCAAACTGCTGGGAGGAGGCTTGGCCATCCCCCATGCTTCAGGGCCAATCACACGGCTTTCATGGTGCTCCAGAGGCTCATGCTGCCTCGACGCTTCAGCGAATCAGAAGGGAGGGAGGCGGGATGAAGGGAGACAATGCATTCTGGAGTGGATTATGGAGTTTTAATGTTCTTAGGCTTATCGAGTCCGGGAATCGGCCTGCCAGAGAATCATAGAATCATAGAATCAAAGAGTTGGAAGAGACGTCATGGGCCATCCAGTCTAACCCCATTCTGCCAAGAAGCAGGAATATTGCATTCAAATCACCCCTGCCAGATGGCCATCCAGCCTCTGTTTAATAGCTTCCAAAGAAGGAGCCACTTTATTGTGCTGAGATGGGTCTGTGATAAGCATTGATGGCTTAATCCGGGTTTTCCTCTTACAATCAGATAGGGCACAAAGGGGAAACTTTTGTGAATGTCCTTAGTGGAAAGATTCGAAAGAGAAACGGCTTGGAGGAACAGAGGACTTTCCTAAGGTCATCCCCCCCCCCATTGTTATATGATTAAAAAGTCTGCCAAACGGAAATCCTAATGGTGGCCCAACTCCGAAGTCAAAGGGATTTCCTTTAGTATTGTCCATGCAAGGAATGTCCAAAGAGAAGGGTCTTTTTTCATGATCGCTGATTGCTTTTCCAGACGCAGGGCAGCTTTACAAGGAAGAGGGGAAGGGGGCAAAAGGGTCAGGGCAAGGTCAAATACATGGAAATATAGAAATACAGAGGAGAAAATAGGAAAATATAGAAACCATAACACAGAGAGGAAACCCAACTACCTTCCCCCAGAGCCCATCGTTCATATCATCCATAGGAAAGGTCCATAAAGGGAAATATCTCCATGAGGGGGAAAGAGAGCCCCTTGTTGGTGAGGTGGGGGACCCTCAGGAGCCCAGGTGTGCCTCAGGTGGGAAAAGTCAAATACTTTTGTGGCATGATTTTCAGTAATAAATGGGTTACTTTCCGCTGTAAACATATGGAAATAGAGCATAAAGCCTTGATTAAATGAAACACACCAAACTGACCAAGGCTTGACCCTTATTATCCAGCCTGGTGTCCTTGCCCTTAGCAAAACTATAAATTACTATCTCTTAGGGGGGTGGGGGGGGGTCATGTTCGACTTCAGTATTGTTTCCCCCCGTCCCCTCCATGAATGGAGATGGGGGAGCCATCCGGAAATCCCCCTCCCTCGACCTTCCAGACTTGGGAATGGGTGCGAATCCCTTTTGTGAAAAGGTGGGAGGCAGAATTACTATCTCTGGGGGGGGGGGGTCATGTTCAACTTCACATCCAGGGTCCCCCATGGTGCGGTGCTGCCCCCCCTCCTGAGACTCCCCTTTTTGGGTCTCTGTAAAAGATCATTCAAAATCAGGGAAGTCATAGTTTTTTCAAGGACACCAGGCTGGAATGATCCCATAATCCCCTATCTCTCCCCAATGTGGGAACCTAAGGCTCTTTCCGTGGCCCCACATGGCAACGCCCCTGTAACCCAAACTAGCATCTGACCAATTGGGCTATTATTTATTACTTGGATTTATAGTTTTCTCCTCTTCAGTGGATGGATCTCGACCCTCAGCGCTCACAGTAACTCCAATATGCTCCCCATGGACTCTTATTGGGGGGGGGGGGGGTCATGTTTGACTTCACTGCTAGAACCCCCAGGAGGACCCAGCAGCGACTGTACCCCAAATTATAGTAAATTAAGCCCTTTAATAAATGTCTTGAAGGATATTTTTAGCGTATGTTGAATGACTTCATGTTGTGTAAGGCTAAATCAATGTATGGTTTCCCCCCGTCCCCTCCATGAAGGGAAGCCCTTGGGAACGGAGATGGGGGGCCATCCGGAAATCCCCCTCCCTCGACCTTCCAGACTTGGGAATGGGTGCAAATCCCTCTTGTGAAAAGCTGGGAGGCAGAAAGGCCCTTTCGGAAGAGAGAGAGAGAGAGAGAGATACACAAAGGGGAAGAAAGGAGGATTCGGAAAGGAGAGAAGAGCTTCTGGGTCTCTCTGGGCAGTGTCCCCTTTGGCCTTCCAGACTCTGGACCTTCGTCTTTTCCGGAACTGGACACTTGAGTCCCTGAAGGAATCCTCAGCACACCCGTGTCATCCTCCTCTCCAATCTCCCTCCCCTCACCGGCAGGAGACTCGGCCACTGACTGGACCTTTGGACTCTCCAATTATCATATTGTCAAAGGCTTTCATGGCTGGAATCACTGGGTAGTTGTCGTTTTTTCGGGCTATATGGCCACGTCCTAGAAGCATTCTCTCCTGACATTTCTCCTGCATCTATGGCAAGCATCCTCAGAGGTTTTGAATTCTGAAAACTGGGTTGACATCTATGTGGAATAATGTCCAGAGTGGGAGAAAGTACTCTTGTCTGTTGGAGGGAGGTGGGAATGTTCCAATGGGCCACCTTGATGAGCATTTGATGGCCTGGCAGTTGTTTGGTGTGGCGTCTGAGTGCCTGGGGGAATCCTTGGTTGAGAGGAGATTAGCTGTCCCTGACTGTTTCTTGTCTGGAGTTCCCCTGTGTTTGAGTTTTGTTCTTTATTTACTGTTACAGAGTTTTTTTAATACTGGGATCCAGATTTTGTTCCTTTTCAGGGTTTCCTCCTTTCTGTTGACATTGTCCACCTGCTTCTTGTGTGTTTCAATGGCTTCTCTGTGTGGCCTGACATGGTGGTTGTGAGCGTGGTCCAGCATTTCTGTGTTCTCCAAGAATAATATGTTGTGTCCAGGTAGGTCCAATCATCAGCGGTCTTTCATCCCATCAAGGGGAACCTTTCCTCTCACCTGTGACCAGAGGGAACCCTTGACCAATCCTAGAGGGCTCATTTCTCAGCCAATCAGCGGGAGGCGTGGGCAGTCTAAATAGATGTCATATACATATGTGTGTATGTGTGTGAATGGCTGGATGGCCCTTTGTCAGGAGTGCTTTGATTATGTTTTCTTGCCCTGGAGAAGGCAGTTAGACTGGATGGCCTTCAGGCAACATTTCTGAACCTGGAAAGTCAAGACCCGGGGGGGGGGGGTCTCACCGGGGGAGGGGGTGTCAGAAGGGTTACCCAAGACCACCAGAAAACACAGTATTTTCTGTGGGTCATGGGGGTTCTGTGTGGGATGTTTGGCCCAATTCCATCGTTGGCGGGGTTCGGAATGCTCTTTTATTGTAGGTGAACTATACATCCTAGTAACCACAACTCCTAAATGTCAAGGTCTATTTGCCCCAAACTCCATCTGTGTTCACATTTGGGCATATTGAGTATTCCTGTCAAGTTTGGTCCAGATCCATCATGGTTTGAGTCCACTGGATGGAGTTGACTACAACTCCCAAACTCAATGCCCACCAAACCCTTCTAGTATTTTCTGGTGGTCATGGGAGTTTTGTGTGCCAAGTTTGCTTCAATTCCATCCTTGGTGGAGTTCAGCATGCTCTTTGATCATAGGTGAACTATGAATCCCAGCAACTACAACTCCCAAATGACAAAATCATAATTTTTTGAGTGATGGCCACTCCTTGTGTTGTGAGATGTTTCGTTGCCAAATTTGGTGTGATTTCGTTCATTGGTTCTTTTGTTTTTAAGGAACTCATTACGCACAGAGCATTGTTATATAGAGAGATACGCTGAGTTAATTGAGATACATTCGCATGACCACCATCAGTGGGTTTTGGTCTCCACAATTACTACAGGGGAACCATGTTTCTTTTCAGTCTAAAAGGCTGTGAAAGTGTACGAAATGCCTGGTCTTTCTCTGGGAAGGTGTGCTTTGTGTACATTTTGGAGTGGAGACTCGGTCCTTGCATTCCTTTTGGGCCAAACTGTAATCAACCTCTGCTGTTTAAACCCGGAGTGCTTTGTTCTCTGTCCTGGCCAATCGGGTTTGGCGGAACCTCACCGGGCACGGCCCCGCTATCCGCGGCCTCTGCTGAAATGCCCACCGTTTCCCCCCTCCCACTGTGCCTCCCGGCTGGTGCCTGAGCCAAAGGTGTGGGGTGTTTGGGTGAGTGTTGGGGTTCAGCCTGAGTTTGAACTTGAACCTGATTCTCTGTTTGTTCCTCCTGATGCTAATGAAAATATATTTACTGATGGTAGTGGAAATGTCCCTTTTGATGCCAATGTTCCTGAAATTAGTGAGGAAGGAACTTCTGTAGATTTGGAAAATGAAAGTACCAGTGTTCCTGAGAATGTTTCAGAGGGAAGCCTTGACCTTTCCCTCCCTTCTGCACCTGTTAACTGTAATGACAACAGAAGGGGCCAAATTTGGGAAGAGAGAAGTAAATCACTCAGTTTGCGTCGATCCTCCCGAATTCAAGAATTAAAAACATTGGCTTCAAAACAGAAGGGCGGTTCACGGAACCGATTCTTGAGTTTTAATTGCAATACGCCAGGCTGATTGCCTCAGTTCAGGCATCGTTTCAGAATTGATGAAGACCTTGGCAGTTCTCCCGGTTCCCTGGTCATAGTTTGGGAAGATTTCTAGGATATCAAGTACGGTTAGTGGATTGCTAACAGGTTCCAGTATTCCCCAGTGAGGCTTTTGGTTTTGCTTTGTCCATTTAAATTCATGTTTGCTGATTTTGCTGTGGCTTTTGACTTGCATTTTTCCTTTATTTTGTAACTATTTTTCTTCAATAAAAAAGGATTGTTTTTCACAGCCAAGTGTGGTGGAGAGTTATCTCAGGGCCTCGTTCCCTGCTCTGGATTGCAACAGTGACCCCCACTCAGGGTCCAGGGAACCAATGGGAGAGTGTGTTGCCCCCCTCCCTCCCTCCCCATATCCTGAGGGAAGTCTGCCTGCCCCCCTGCCCTCCCTGGGCTGCTGTGGGGAGGGGGCCCCTTGTGACACACCTGGTTGCCGTGGCAATAAGCCCACCTTCTGTTGGCATGGAGATGCTACCTGGTGGCCATGGGGTGGGCAAGGGCTCTGCTCACAGGTGTCCCAAGGAGCCCTCCCGGTGGGAAGGTAGGGGGGGAGGCAGCGAAGGAGGGAGGTTGGATCCCCACCCTCCCCACCCCCATCCCCTTCCCCTTTCCCCTTCCCCATACCCATCCCTTTGCCTTTCCCCGTCCCCATCCCCTTCCCCATCTCCTTCCTCTCCTTCCTCTCCTCCTTCTTCCTCTTCTTCTCTTTATCCTCCTTTGTTTGTGTGTGTGTTTGTTTGTTTATTTATTTACTCTCAGTCTGCTGGCGCCTCATGGCAGTCCGTGGGCAATCTCATCTCCATCCTCCTCTTCCTCCTTCTTCTTCCTCTTCTTCACCTTTTTCTCCTTTGTTTGTTTGTTTGTTTGTTTGTTTATTTACTCTCAGTCTGCTGGCGCCTCATGGCAGTCCGTGGGCAATCTCCATCTCCATCTCCATCTCCATCTCCATCTCCATCTCCATCCTCCTCTTCCTCTTCTGCATCTCCTTCATCTCCTCCTCTTTTGTCTTCTTCGCCTTATCCTCCTTTATTTGTTTGTTTGTTTGTTTGTGTGTTTGTTTACTCTCAGTCTGCTGGCGCCTCATGGCAGTCCGTGGGCAATCTCATCTCCATCTCCATCTCCATCCTTCCTCTTCTCCTCCTCTGCCTCTTTTCCTCCCCCACTTCTTTCTTCCCCCTCCTCTTCTTCTTCTCTGTCTCCCCCTTTTGTTCTCCTTTTTGCAGGAGCGCCAGCGTGGAAGAGGAAGAGGAAGAGGAAGAGGAGGACCCCATGGAAGACGTGCCTGGCTCGGGCTCATGGAGAAGGATGAGAATGAGGAGGGATCTGGGGGCCCGGCTGGGGGCCAGCAGACGACCTCCAGCACCCGCGAGGGGGACAAGGAACTGCTCCCGAACACCTCCACCTTCCTGGGGGGCGACGACGACGACACCCTTTGCTGTTCTGAAGCCACGGGCACCCCCAGGAGGACCCAGCAGGGACTGAACCCCAAATTATAGTAAACTCAGCCCTTTAATAAATGTCCTGAAGGATATTTTGAGTGTATGTTGTATTCCTTCATGTTGTGTAAGGCTAAATCAATGTGTTGTTCTAGAGCTGGAATTTAGGGGTCTTGGCCAGGAGGCAGAGACCAATCAGGCTCCTTAAAGACTTCGTTACCCTGACAGAGAGACAGAGAGAAGCCCCCAATCCCTGATTTTTCCCAATAAAAGGTCTCACCAAGTGGAAGGAAGTGCCACCGAGATGTTTATTAGCGATTCAGCTGAAAAGGATGCAGAGCGGCAATCATTCGCTAAGCAGAGCACGTGGTTACAGAAATAAATGCTAGTTTTTATAGAAATACAGAGTTGTATGGTTCAAATCTCCTGCGCCCGCCCCCCAGCCAGTTTTCGTTATGATTGGCTGACGTCCCAACAGCTGGGAGGGGGCTCGTCTGCCCCCGCCGCATCTGGACCAATCAGGGAGCCGCTGCAGTGCGTCAGGGCCAATGAAAAGGCTTCTACCGCTCTGGCGTCTCGATGAATCAGGAGGGAGGGAGGCTGGACGAGGGAAAACAATGGATACTTGAATGGATTATGAAGTAAGGAATGCCAGCAGCTCAATGAGTCCCAGGAAGGACCTTCTAATCAAGCAGTTCTGTTGATTCATGAATGGTGATAATTGAATACAAACAGGAAAATCCAGGCTTCCTGTGGCGGCAAAACAGAAGGACAAAAGGGGCGATACTGGGCGAAGTTTTTGATGAATGATTGAATGGGGCAGCAGGGCGGAAAGGGGGGTGCTTTTAGAAGGTGCCCCCCATCTCCAATTAGAAAAGTAATGAAAAGTCTGCCAAGGGGCGACCTCCCTACTGGGCGAAACTCCGAGGGCAAGGAGGTCGCCTTTGCTTCTGTCCATGCAAAAGATGTGTTGATAAGAGTCCTTTGTCATAGAATCATAGAATCAAAGAGTTGGAAGAGACCTCTTGGGCCATCCAGTCCAACCCCATTCTGCCAAGAAGCAGGAATATTGCATTCAAATCACCCCTGGCAGATGGCCATCCAGCCTCTGCTTAAGAGCTTCCAAAGAAGGAGCCTCCACCATACTCCCTCCAGGGCAGAGAGTTCCACTGCTGAACGGCTCTCACAGTCAGGAAGTTCTTCCTCATGTTCAGGTGGAATCTCCTCTCTTGTAGTTTGAAGCCATTGCTCCATTGCGTCCTAGTCTCCAAGGAAGCAGAAAACAAGCTTGCTCCCTCCTCCCTGTGGCTTCCTCTCACATATTTATACATGGCCCTCGTCATGTCTCCTCTCAGCCTTCTCTACTTCAGGCTAAACATGCCCAGTTCCCTAAGCCGCTCCTCATAGTGATGCCAAGCATCCCCCCCCCCAAGTATTTATAGTTCGCCAAGGGCCGGACAATGGATTCTGTTGCTTCCTGACCCAGCACACATAACTGGGTTCCTGTTTCCTCCTTGTGAATTCTCTGGCTTGTGCACTGGACTATGGACTCTGCTACTACCCAACCCAGCTCCCCCTTCAGTTCCAGCTCCTGTTCCTAGAAGGAGCCAATCTTCTGTTGACCAACCCGGACCTTGGACTGATCTTCTGGTGGCCAGCCTGATGCATGGACTGGCCCCTGCACCCAAAACCCTTCCGTCCAGACTTTGGGACTTCTAGTTCTTTCCTCTCTCTTTTTATGAAATGAATAAAATATTTTCTTATTACTGTGGATTGGGGTTGGGATGGGTGGTGGGTGGTGATATATGGAATGCCTGTATACTGGTGATGCCTATGGTTTATGAATATGAAATATGTAACCCCTATGAACTCCTCTGTATCCTCACCCCCTTGACCCTCGCCCCACAAGGAAACCAGCGTGACCAGGAACTGCCTGGGGACAGAGCCCAAGCCTCTTTCCCCCAAATCACCCATTGATTGACTCATTTTGCATGGACAATGCTGCTGGCCCCAACCCTAGCCCTCGGAGCATGGCCAGCGAAGGAACAAGGGTCAGCAGAGCTTCGGAAAAAGAGACTGATTAATTCACCCAGATATTGTTGACCCTCCGGGTGGTCTGATATTGATCTAGCCTATTCAAATTCTCTGCCAGACTCATCAAGGACAGGAAAGCCTTTGTTTGTCAAACATCTGGAGACATTTTTCCTTTGTTTCGCTGAGCACATGGCATTCCTTTGTCTGCAGATTCCTTTCCCAGATTCCTTTGTGCTCCCTCATCCCGCCCCCATTTCTCCTGATTGGCTGTCGCCACCATGTGACAGAGGTCTCCCCATTGGATCCTACAGACCACTGGAGCTTCCTGATTGGTACAGAGGCGCCAGGGGCGGGAGGGCTGCTTCCCAGGTGTCCGCCCATCACCCAATCACAGCGGGGAACATCAGAAGAGCCGGGGCAGAAGGGTTGAACTCTGGGTTTTCAAAAATTGTATAAATATGCCTGCATCACTGTACCCCAGCATGCTTTGCAGTGGAACGATTCCTGTAAACCATCCATTCAGCTGAATCGCAAATAAACGCCTCGATCCTGGTCTCCTTTCGCCTCTGGTGAGCTGATTGCTTTTAGATAACTTCTGCGCTCTTGGATTGGCTTCCGGAAAAATCTCACCAAGGTTTCCAGGACCCTCTTTGGTGCGGTCCTTGGGCTCTCCTTTCTGGGGGAGCCCCCTAAAAGAGCTCGATAACAATAGGGCTTGTTCTCCAGACCCTTGATCATTTTAGTCACCCTCCTCTGGACACATTCCAGCTTAGAGTCAATATCTCTCTTGAATTGTGGTGCCCAGAATTGGACACAATATTCCAGATGTGGTGTGATTGATTTAGGCTCGGCACCCTTTCAGTATGGGGGGGGGGGCACTTCCAGGTGGGATTCCATCACAGGGAAAGGGAGAAAAAGGTCAAGGAGGAAACCTCAGCCACAAGGAAAATCATGAAAATATATCATAAGTCCATAGTCCATAAAGGGAAATCTATCCATGAGGGGGAAAGAGGGTCCCTTGTTTGTGAGGTGGGGGGACCCTCAGGAGCCCAGGTGTGCCTCAGGTGGGAAAATTCAAATACTTTTGTGGCATGATTTTCAGTAATAAATGGGTTACCTTCTGCTGTAAACCTATGGAAATAGAGCATAAAGCCTTGGTCGATCGTAAACCAGACCGGGCTATAGGGTGGCAACCTGTGCTGGACGGGGTTGCACTCCCCCTGAAGTCACAGGTCCGCAGTTTGGGGGTCCTCCTGGATTCTTCACTGACATTTGAGGCTCAGGCGTCGGTGGTGGCCGGGAGGGCCTTTGCACAATTAAGACTCATGCGCCAACTGCGACTGTACCTTCGTGAAGGCGGATCTGGCCAAGGTGGTCCACACCTTAGTCATCTCTAGACTAGATTACTGCAATGCACTCTACGTGGGGCTGCCCTTGAAGACGGCCCGGAAATTTCAGATGATCCAACGGATGGCAGCCAGGTTGTTAACTGGGGCTCCTTTCAGAGAGAGGTCATCCCTCCTGTTCAAGGAGCTCCACTGGCTGCCATTCATCTACCGGACCCAATTCAAGGTGCAGGTTCTTACCTACAAAGCCCTGAACAGTTTGAGACCCACCTACCTGCGTGATCGCATCTCTGTATACCAGTGTTTCTCAACCTGGGGGTCGGGACTCCTGTGGGGGTCACGAGGGGGTGTCAAAGGGGTCGCCAAAGACCACCAGAAAACATAGTATTTTCTGTTGGTCATGGGGGTTCTGTGGGGAAAGTTTGGTCCAATTGTATTGTTGGTGGGGTTCAGAATGCTATTTCATTGTGGGTGAACTCTAAATCCCAACAACTACAACTCCCAAATGGCAAGGTCTATTTTCTCCAAACTCAACCAGTGTTCACATTTGGGGAGATTGAGTATTTGTGCCAAGTTTGATCCAGATCTATCATTGCTTGAGTCCACAGTGTTCTCTGGATGCAGGTGAACTACAACTCCAAAAACCCAAGGTCAATGTCCACCAGACTTCCCAGTATTTCCTCTTGGTCATGGGAATTCTGTGTGCCAAGTCTGATTCAATTCCATCATTGGTGGAATTCAGAATGCTCTTTGATTTTAGGTGAACTATAAATCCCAGCAACTCCAGCATTACCAAATGACAAAAATCAATCGTCCCCAACCCCACCAGTATTCAAATTTGTGCGTTTTTGGGTATTTGTGCCAAAATTGGTCCAGTGACTGAAAATACATCCTGCATATCAGATATCTACATTCCGATTCATAACAGTAGCAAAATTACAGTTGTGAAGTAGCAACGAAAATAACGTTATGGTTGGGGGTCACCACCACATGAGGACCTGTACTAAGGGGTCGCGGCATTAGGAAGGTTGAGAACCACTGCTGTATACGAACCCACACAATCCCTTCGATCATCCGGGGAGGCTCTGCTCTCGATCCCACCAGCTTTGCAGGCGCGGTTGGTGGGGACGAGAGAGAGGGCCTTCTCGGTGGTGGCCCCTCGACTCTGGAACTCCCTCCCTAAAGACATCAGACAGGCCCCAACTTTGGCAGTCTTCAGGAGGAGCTTGAAGACGTGGCTGTTCCAGTGTGCCTTCCCGGAATAATGATCAGATGGCACTTTGTCCTCCAAAGCACTTTCCATGTCTTTAGGTCTGCTCGTATGCCCTTCCACAAACTCCGTTTCCCTTTTCGGCCATGTCCCAGCATTACTTCCAATTTTAATCTCTACATTTGGCCATCCCATTGATGGTTCTAGAAGCATTCTCTCCTGACATTTCTCCTGCATCTATGGCAAGCATCCTCAGAGGTTTTGAAGTATGAAATAGATGTGGAATAATGTCCAGAGTGGGAGAAAGATTGCATGTTGTCTTATTGATAATGTTGTATATTTTATTGTCTATTTTTTATTTTATTTGCTTGTATTGTTGTGATTATTGCTTGTATTGTTGTGTTTGGGCTCGGCCTCATGTAAGCCACACGGAGTCCCATGGAGAGATGGGAGCAGGGTACAAATAAAGTGTTGTTGTTTATTATTATTATTATTATTATTATTATTATTATTAAACGATACACACCAAACTGACCAAGGCTTAACCCTTATTATCCAGCCTGGCGTCCTTGCCCTTAGCAAAACTATAAGTTACTATCTCTTATGGGGGGCAGGGGGTCATGTTCGACTTCAGTATTGTTTCCCCCCGTCCCCTCCATGAAGGGAAGCCCTTGGGAACGGAGATGGGGGACCATCCGGAAATCCCCCTCCCTCGACCTTCCAGGCTTGGGAATGGGTGCGAATCCCTTTTGTGAAAAGGTGGGAGGCAGAAAGGCCCTTTCGGAAGAGAGAGAGAGATGCTCAAAGGGGAAGAAAGGAGGATTCGGGAAGGAGAGAAGAGCCTCTGGGTCTCTCTGGGCATTGTCCCCTTTGGCCTTCCTGACTCTGGACCTTTGCCTTTTCCGGAACTGGACACTTGAGTCCATGAAGGGATCCTCAGCACACCCGTGTCATCCTCCTCTCCAGTCTCTCTCCCCTCGCCGGCAGGATATTCGGCCACTGACCGGACCTTTCGACTCTCCAATCATCGTATTGTCAAAGGCTTTCATGGCTGGAATCACTGGGTTGTTCGGGTATTTTGGGCTATATGGCCATGTTCTAGAAGCATTCTCTCCTGACATTTCTCCTGCATCTATGGCAAGCATCCTCAGAGGTTTTGAGGTCTGAAAATTGGGTTGACATCTATGTGGAATAATGTCCAGAGTGGGAGAAAGAACTCTTGTCTGTTGGAGGGAGGTGGGAATGTTCCAATGGGCCACCTTGATGAGCATTTGATAGCCTGGCAGTTTTTTTGGTGTGGCTTCTGAGTGCCTGGGGGAATCCTTGGTTGAGCGGGGATTAGCTGTCCCTGACTGTTTCTTGTCTGGAGTTCCCCTGTGTTTGAGTGTTGTTCCTTATTTACTGTTATAGAGTTTTTAATACTGGGATCCAGACTGTGTTCCTTTTCATGGTCTCCTCCTTTCTGTTGACATTGTCCACATGCTTCTTGTGGATTTCAATGGCTTCTCTGTGTGGCCTGACATGGTGGTTGTGAGCGTGGTCCAGCATTTCTGTGTTCTCCAAGAATAATATGTTGTGTCCAGGTTGGTCCAATCATCAGTGGTCTATCATCCCACCACGGGGAACCTCTCCTCTCACCTGTGACCAGAAGGAACCCTTGACCAATCACAGGGCTGGTCCTAGATGGCTCATTTCACAGCCAATCAGCGGGAGGTGTGGGCAGTCTAAATAGCTATCATATACATGTATGTGTGAATGGCTGGATGGCCATTTGTCAGGAGTGCTTTGATTATGTTTTCTTGCCCTGGTGAAGGCAGTTAGACTGGATGGCCTTCAGGCAACATTTCTGAATCTGGAAAGTCAAGACCCCGGGTTGGGGGGGGGGTCACCAGGGGGGTGTCAGATGGGTTACTCAAGACCACCAGAAAACACAGTATTTTCTGTGGGTCATTGGGGTTCTGTGTGGGCTGTTTGGCCCAATTCCATCGTTGGTGGGGTTCGGAATGCTCTTTTATTGTACGTGAACTATACATTCTAGTAACTACAACTCCTAAATGTCAAGGTCTATTTCCCCCAAAGTCCATCTGTGTTCACATTTGGGCATATTGAGTATTCCTGTCAAGTTTGGTCCAGATCCATTATTGTTTGAGTCCACAGTGTTCTCTGGATAGAGTTGACTACAACTCCCAAACTCAAGGTCAATGCCCACCAAACCCTTCCAGTGTTATCTGCTGGTCATGGGAGTTCTGTGTGCCAAGTTTGGTTCAATTCCATCGTTGGGGGAGTTCAGCATGCTCTTTGATTGTAGGTGAACTATACATCCTAGTAACCACAACTCCTAAATGTCAAGGTCTATTTCTCTGAAACTCCATCTGTGTTCACATTTGGGCATATTGAGTATTCCTGTCAAGTTTGGTCCAGATCCATCATTGTTTGAGTCCACTGGATGGAGTTGACTACAACTCCCAAACTCAATGCCCACCAAACCCTTCTAGTATTTTCTGGTGGTCGTGGGAGTTTTGTGTGCCAAGTTTGGTTCAATTCCATTATTGTTGGAGTTCAGCATGCTCTTTGATTGTAGATGAACTATGAACCCCAGCAACTACAACTCCCAAATGACAAAATCATAATTTTTTGAGTGATGTTCACTCCTTGTGTCGTGAGATGTTTTCTTGCCAAATTTGGTGTGATTTCGTCCATTGGTTCTTTTGTTTTTAAGGTACTCATGACGCACAGAGCATTGTTATATAGAGAGATACGCTGAGTTAATTGAGATACATAGGCATGACCACCATCAGTGGGTTTTGGTCTCCACAATTACTACAGGGGAAACCATGTTTCTTTTCAGTCCAAAAATCTGTCAAAGTGTACGAAATGTCTGGTCTTTCTCTGGGAAGGTGTGCTTTGTGTACATTTGGGAGTGGAGACTCGGTCCTTGCATTCCTTTTGGGCCAAACTGTGATCAACCTCTGCTGTTTAAACCCGGAGTGCTTTGTTCTCTGTCCTGGCCAATCGGGTTTGGCGGAACCTCACCGGGCATGGCCCCGCTATCCGCGGCCTCTGCTGAAATGCCCACCGTTTCCCCCCTCCCACTGTGCCTCCCGGCTGTTGCCTGAGCCAGATGTGTGGGGTGTTTGGGTGACCCCCACTCAGGGTCCAGGGAACCCATGGGAGAGTGTGTTGCCCCCCTCCCTCCCTCCCCATGTCCTGAGGGAGGTCTGCCTGCCCCCCTGCCCTCCCTGGACTGCTGTGGGGAGGGGGCCCCTTGTGACACACCTGGTTGCCATGGCAATAAGCCAGCCTTCTGTTGGCATGGAGATGCTACCTGGTGGCCATGTGGTGGGCAAGGGCTCTGCTCACAGTTGTCCCAAGGAGCCCTCCCGGTGGGAAGGTAGGGGGGGAGGCAGTGAAGGAGGGAGGTTGTATACCCCCCTCCCCACCCCCATCCCCTTCCCCTTCCCCCACCCCCACCCCCATCCCCATCTCCTTCCTCTCCTTCATCTCCTCCTTCTTCCTCTTCTTCTCTTTATCCTCCTTTGTTTGTTTGTGTGTTTGTTTGTTTGTTTGTTTACTCTCAGTCTGCTGGCGCCTCATGGCAGTCCGTGGGCAATCTCATCTCCATCTCCATCCTCCACTTCCTCTTCTGCATCTCCTTCCTCTCCTCCTCCTTCCTCTTCTTCTCCTTTGTTTGTTTGTGTGTTTGTTTGTTTATTTATTTACTCTCAGTCTGCTGGCGCCTCATGGCAGTCCGTGGGCAATCTCATCTCCATCTCCATCCTCCTCTTCCTCTTTTGCATCTTCTTCATCTCCTCCTTCTTCCTCTTCTTCACCTTTTTCTCCTTTATTTGTTTGTTTGTTTGTTTGTTTATTTACTCTCAGTCTGCTGGCGCCTCAGTGCAGTCCGTGGGCAATTTCATCTCCATCTCCATCTCCATCTCCATCTCCATCTCCATCTCCATCTCCATCTCCACCTCCATCTCCATCCTCCTTTTCCTCTTCTGCATCTCCTTCCTCTCCTTCATCTCCTTCTCCTTTATTTGTTTGTATGTTTGTTTGTTTGTGTGTTTGTTTACTCTCAGTCTGCTGGCGCCTCATGGCAGTCCGTGGGCAATCTCATCTCCATCTCCATCTCCATCCTTCCTCTTATCCTCCTCTGCCTCTTTTCCTCCCCCACTTCTTTCTTCCCCCTCCTCTTCTTCTTCTCTGTCTCCCCCTTTTGTTCTCCTTTTTGCAGGAGCGCCAGCACGGAAGAGGAAGAGGAGGACTCCATGGAAGACGTGCCTGGCTGGGGCTCATGGAGAAGGATGAGAATGAGGAGGGATCTGGGGGCCGGGCTGGGGGCCAGCAGACCTTCTCCAGCACCCGCGAGGTGGACAAGGAGCTGCTCCCGGACACCTCCACCTTCCCGGAGGGCGACGACGACGACACCCTTTGCTGTTCTGAAGCCACTGGCACCCCCAGGAGGACCCAGCAGGGACTGAACCCCAAATTATAGTAAACTCAGCCCTTGAATAAATGTACTGAAGGATATTTTGAGTGTATGTTGTATTCCTTCATGTTGTGTAAGGCTAAATCAATGTATTGTTCTAGAGCTGGAATTTAGGGGTCTTGGCCAGGAGGCAGAGACCAATCAGGCTCCTTAAAGACTTCGTTACCCTGACAGAGAGACAGAGAGAAGCCCCCAATCCCAGATTTTTCCCAATAAAAGGTCTCACCAAGTGGAAGGAAGTGCCACCGAGATGTTTTATTAGCGATTCAGCTGAAAAAGATGCAGAGTGGCAATCATTCGCTAAGCAGAGCATGTGGTTACAGAAATAAATGCTATTTTTATAGAAATACAGAGTTGTAGGGTTCAAATCTCCCGCGCCTGCCCCCCGGCCGGTCTTCGTCATGATTGGCTGACGTGCCAACAGCTGGGAGGAGGCTCGTCCACCCCCGGCGCGTCTGGACCAATCAGGAAGCTGCTGCAGTGCATCAGGGCCAATGAAAAGGCTTCTACCGCTCTGGCGTTTCGACGAATCAGGAGGGAGGGAGGCAGGACGAGGGAAAAACAATGTATACTTGAATGGATTATGAAGTAAGGAAATGCCAGCGGCTTAATGAGTCCCAGGAAGGGCCTTCTAATCAAGCAGTTCTGTTGATTCATGAATGGTGATAATTGAATACAAACAGGAAAATCCAGGCTTTCTGTGGTGGCAAAACAGAAGGAAAAAAGGGGCGACACTGGGTGAAGTTTTTGATGAATGATTGATTGGGGCAACAGGGTGGAAAGGGGAGTGCTTCTCGAAGGTGCCCCCCCATGTCCAATTAGAAAAGTAATGAAAAGTCTGCCAAGGGGCGACCTCCCTGCTGGGCGAAACTCCGAGGGCAAGGATGTTGCCTTTGTTTCTGTCCATGCCAAAGATGTGTTGATAAGAGTCCTTTGGGATTGATTTAGGCTCGGCACCCTTTCAGTATCGGGGGGGGGGGGGGCACTTCTTGGTGGGATTCCATCACAGAGAAAGGGGAGGAAAAGGTCAAAGAGGAAACCTCAGTCACAAGGAAATCATGAAAATATATCCTAAGTCCATAGTCCATAAAGGGTGTGCCTCAGGTGGGAAAATTCAAATACTTTTGTGGCATGATTTTCAGTAATAAATGGGTTACCTTCTGTTGTGTTGTTGTTGTTCATTCGTTCAGTCGTCTCCGACTCTTCGTGACCTCATGGATCAGTCCACGCCAGAGCTCCCTTTTGGCCGTTACCACCCCCAGCTCCTTCAAGGTCAGTCCAGTCACTTCAAGAATGCCATCCATCCATCCATCTTGCCCTTGGTTGGCCCTCTTCCTTTTTCCTTCCACTTTCCCCAGCATCATTCCCTTCTCCAGGCTTTCCTGTCTCCTCATGATGTGGCATTCAAAGGACTTCCGCTTTGTCTCTCGTCTCCTTCCCTCCAATGAGCTTTAGTCGGGCTTTCTTTCCTGGAGGATGGACTGGTTGGATCTTCTCGCAGTCCAAGGCACTCTCAGGACTTTCCTCCAGCACCACAGCTCAAAAGCATCGATCTTCCTTCGCTCAGCCTTCCTGAAGGTCCAGCTCTCACATCCGTAGGTGACCACAGGGAAGACCATGGCTTGGACTAGGCAATGGATCTTGGTTGCCAGTCTGATGTCAAAGAATCAAAGAATCAAAGAATCAAAGAGTTGGAAGAGACCTCATGGGCCATCCAGTCCAACCCCCTGCCAAGAAGCAGGAATATTGCATTCAAATCACCCCTGACAGATGGCCAGCCAGCCTCTGTTTAAAAGCTTCCAAGGAAGGAGCCTCCACCACACTCCGGGGCAGAGAGTTCCACTGCTGAACGGCTCTCACAGTCAGGAAGTTCTTCCTAATGTTCAGATGGAATCTCCTTTCTTGTAGTTTGAAGCCATTGTTCCGTGTCCTAGTCTCCAAGGAAGCAGAAAACAAGCTAGCTCCCTCCTCCCTGTGGCTTCCTCTCACATATTTATACATGTCTCTACTCTTGACTATTTTATCGAGACTGGACATTGCTCTCCTCCCAAGAAGGAAGCGTCTCCTGATTTCCTGGCTACAGTCTGCATCTGCACTCATCTTTGCGCCTAGAGATACAAACCCTGTCACGGCCTCCACGTTTTCTCCCTCTATTTCCCAGTTGTCAATCATTCTTGTTGCCATAATCTTGGTTCTTTTGATGTTTAGCTGCAACCCGGCTTTTGCGCTTTCTTCTTCCACCTTGATTAGAAGGCTCCTCAGCTCCTCCTCGCTTTCGGCCATCAGAGTGGTGTCATCTGCATATCTGAGGTTGTTAATGTTTCTTCCAGCAATTTCCACCCCAGCTTTGCATTCATCCAGCCCCGCACATCCTCGCATGATGTGTTCTGCATACAAGTTAAAAAGGTTGGGTGAGAGGATGCAGCCTTGCCGTACGCCTTTCCCAATCTTGAACCCGTCTCCTGTTCCGTGGTCAGTTCTGACTGTGGCTCCTTGGTCCTGGTACAGATTCCTCAGGAGAGAGGGAAGGGGGCTTGGGATGCCCATCCCACCAAGAACTTGCCACCATTTATGATGATCCACACAGTCAAAGGCTTTAGAAGAGTCAATGAAGCAGAAGTAGATGTTTTTCTGAAACTCCCTGCCTTTCTCCATTCTCCAGCATCCGGAGATTGGCAATCTGGTCTCTCGTTCCTCTGCCTTTTCTAAACCCACCTTATGCTGTAAACATATAAAAATAGAGCATAAATCCTTGATTAAATGATACACACCAAACTGACCAAGGCGTAACCCTTGTTATCCAGTCTGGTGTCTTTGCCCTTAGCAAAACTATAAGTTACTATTTCTTATGGGGGGTGGGATCATGTTTGACTTCACCGCTGGAACCCCCAGGAGCGACTGTACCCCATATTATATTAAATTCAGCCCTTTAATAAATGTCCTGAAGGATATTTTAAGCGTATGTTGTATGACTTCATGTGGTGTAAGGCTAAATCAATGTATGGTTTCCCCCCGTCCCCGGAGATGGGGGAGCCATCCGGAAATGCCCCTCCCTCGACCTTCCAGGCTTGGGAATGAGTGCGAATCCCGTTTTGTGAAAAGGTGGGAGGCAGAAAGGCCCTTTCGGAAGAGAGAGAGAGAGATACAAAGGGGAAGAAAGGAGGATTCGGAAAGGAGAGAAGAGCCTCTGGGTGGTCTCTCTGGGCATTGTCCCCTTTGGCCTTCCGGACTCTGCACCTTTGCCTTTTCTGGAACTGGACACTTGAGTCCATGAAGGAATCCTCAGCACACCCATGTCATCATCCTCTCCAATCTCCCTCCCCTTGCCGTCAGGAGACTCGGCCACGGACCGGACCTTTGGACTCTCCAAACATCATTATGTCAAAGGCTTTCATGGTTGGAATCACTGGGTTGTTCGGGTATTTTGGGCTATATGGCCATGTTCTAGAAGCATTCTCTCCTGACATTTCTCCTGCATCTATGGCAAGCATCCTCAGAGGTTTTGAGGTCTGAAAATTGGGTTGACATCTATGTGGAATAATGTCCAGAGTGGGAGAAAGAACTCTTGTCTGTTGGAGGGAGCGGTGAATGTTCCAGTGGGCCACCTTGATGAGCATTTGATGGCCTGGCAGTTTTTTTGGTGTGGCTTCTGAGTGCCTGGGGGAATCCTTGGTTGAGAGGAGATTAGCTGTTCCTGACTGTTTCTTGTCTGGAGTTCCCCTGTGTTTGAGTGTTGTTCTTTATTTACTGTTATAGAGTTTTTAATACTAGTATCCAGATTGTGTTCCTTTTCATGGTTTTCTTCTTTCTGTTGACATTGTCCACCTGCTTCTTGTGGATTTCAATGGCTTCTCTGTGTGGTATGACATGGTGGTTGTGAGCGTGGTCCAGCATTTCTGTCTTCTCCAATAATATGTTGTGTCCAGGTTGGTCCAATCGTCAGTGCTCTTTCATCCCACCACGGGGAACCCCTCCTCTCACCTGTGGCCAGAAGGAACCCTTGACCAATCACAGGGCTGGTCCTAGATGGCTCATTTCTCAGCCAATCAGCGGGAGGTGTGGGCAGTCTAAATAGCTGTCATATACATGTGTGTGTATGTGTGAATGGCTGGATGGCCCTTTGTCAGGAGTGCTTTGATTATGTTTTCTTGCCCTGGAGAAGGCAGTTAGACTGGATGGCCTTCAGGCAACATTTCTGAACCTGGAGAGTCAAGACCCTGGGTTGGGTGGGGAGGTCACCTGGGGGGTGTCAGAAGGGTCACCCAAGACCACCAGAAAACACAGTATTTTCTGTGGGTCATTGGGGTTTTGTGTGGGATGTTTGGCCCAATTCCATCGTTGGTGGGGTTTGGAATGCTCTTTTATTGTAGGTGAACTATACATCCTAGTAACTACAACTCCCAAATGTCAAGGTCTATTTTCCCCAAACTCCATCTATGTTCACATTTTGGCATATTGAGTATTCCTGTCAAGTTTGGTCCAGATCCATCATTGTTTGAGTCCACAGTGTTCTCTGGATGGAGGTGAACTACAACTCCTAAACTCAAGGTCAATGCCCACCAAACCCTTCCAGGGTTAACTGCTGGTCATGGGAGTTCTGTGTGCCAAGTTTGGTTCAATTCCATCGTTGGTGGAGTTCAGCATGCTCTTTGATTGTAGGTGAACTATACATCCTAGTAACCACAACTCCTAAATATCTAGGTCTATTTCTCTGAAACTCCATCTGTGTTCACATTTGGGCATATTGAGTATTCCTGTCAAGTTTGGTCCAGATCCATCATTGTTTGAGTCCACTGGATGGAGTTGACTACAACTCCCAAACTCAATGCCCACCAAACCCTTCTAGTATTTTCTGGTGGTCATGGGAGTTTTGTGTGCCAAGTTTGGTTCAATTCCATTATTGTTGGAGTTCAGCATGCTCTTTGATTGTAGATGAACTATGAATCTCAGCAACTACAACTCCCAAATGACAAAATCATAATTTTTTGAGTGATGGTCACTCCTTGTGTCGTGAGATGTTTTCTTGCCAAATTTGGTGTGATTTTGTTCATTGGTTCTTTTGTTTTTAAGGAACTCATTACGCACAGAGCATTGTTATATAGAGAGATACGCTGAGTTAATTTGGATACATTCGCATGACCACCATCAGTGGGTTTTGGTCTCCACAATTACTACAGGGGAAACCATGTTTCTTTTCAGTCTCAAAAGCTGTCCAAGTGTACGAAATGCCTGGTCTTTCTCTGGGAAGGTGTGCTTTGTGTACATTTGGGAGTGGAGACTCGGTCCTTGCATTCCTTTTGGGCCAAACTGTGATCAACCTCTGCTGTTTAAACCCGGAGTGCTTTGTTCTCTGTCCTGGCCAATCGGGTTTGGCAGAACCTCACCGGGCACGGCCCCGCTATCCGCGGCTTCTGCTGAAATCACCACAATTTCCCCCATAGTACTGTGCCTCCTGGTTGTTGCCTGAGCCAGAGGTGTGGGGTGTTTGGGTGACCCCCACTCAGGGTCCAGGGAACCCATGGGAGAGTGTGTTGTCCCCCTCCCCCCTCCCCCTGTCCTGAGGGAGGTCTGCCTGCCCCCCTGCCCTCCCTGGACTGCTGTGGGGAGGGGGCCCCTTGTGACACACCTGGTTGCCGTGGCAATAAGCCCACCTTCTGTTGGCATGGAGATGCTACCTGGTGGCCATGGGGTGGGCAAGGGCTCTGCTCACAGGTGTCCCAAGGAGCCCTCCCGGTGGGAAGGTAGGGGGGGAGGCAGCGAAGGAGGGAGGTTGTATACCCCCCTCCCCACCCCCATCCCCTTCCCTTTCCCCTTCCCCATCCCCATCCCCATCTCCTTCCTCTCCTTCATCTCCTCCTTCTTCCTCTTCTTCTCCTTATCCTCCTTTGTTTGTTTGTGTGTTTGTTTGTTTGTTTGTTTACTCTCAGTCTGCTGGCGCCTCATGGCAGTCCGTGGGCAATCTCATCTCCATCTCCATCCTCCTCTTCCTCTTCTGCCTCTCCTTCCTCTCCTCCTCCATTTTTGTCTTCTTCTTCTTATCCTTTATTTGTTTGTATGTTTGTTTGTGTGTTTGTTTACTCTCAGTCTGCTGGCGCCTCATGGCCGTCCGTGGGCAATCTCATCTCCATCTCCATCTCCATCCTTCCTCTTCTCCTCCTCTGCCTCTTTTCCTCCCCCACTTCTTTCTTCCCCCTCCTCTTCTTCTTCTCTGTCTCCCCCTTTTGTTCTCCTTTTTGCAGGAGCGCCAGCACAGAAGAGGAAGAGGAGGACCCCATGGAAGACGTGCCTGGCTGGGGCTCATGGAGAAGGATGAGAATGAGGAGGGATCCGGGGGCCCGGCTGGGGGCCAGCAGATGACCTCCAGCACCCGCGAGGGGGACAAGGAGCTGCTCCCGAACACCTCCACCTTCCCGGAGGGCGACGACGACGACACCCTTTGCTGTTCTGAAGCCACTGGCACCCCCAGGAGGACCCAGCAGGGACTGAACCCCAAATTATAGTAAATTCAGCCCTTGAATAAATGTCCTGAAGGATATTTTGAGTGTATGTTGTATTCCTTCATATTGTGTAAGGCTAAATCAATGTGTTGTTCTAGAGCTGGAATTTAGGGGTCTTGGCCAGGAGGCAGAGACCAATCAGGCTCATCAAAGACTTCGTTACCCTGGCGAGACAGAGAGAAGCCCCCAATCCCTGATTTTTCCCAATAAAAGGTCTCACCAAGTGGAAGGAAGTGCCACCGAGATGTTTATGAGCGATTCCACCACACTTCGGGGAAGAGAGTTCCACTGCTGAACGGCTCTCACAATCTGAACATGAGGAAGTACTTCCTGACTGTGAGAGCCGTTCAGCAGTGGAACTCTCTGCCCCGGAGTGTGGTAGAGGCTCCTTCTTTGGAAGCTTTTAAGCAGAGGCTGGATGGCCATCTGCCAGGGGTGATTTGAATGCAATATTCCTGCTTCTTGGCAGAATGGGGTTGGACTGGATGGCCCATGAGGTCTCTTCCAACTCTTGGATTCTATGATTCTATGATTCTATGATTCAGCTGAAAAGGAAGCAGAGCGGCAATCATTCGCCAAGCAGAGCACGTGGTTACAGAAATAAATGCTATTTTTATAGAAATACAGAGTTGTATGGTTCAAATCTCCCGCACCCGCCCCCCGGCTGGTCTTTGTCGTGATTGGCTGACGTGCCAACAGCTGGGAGGGGGCTTGTCCGCCGCCGGCACATCTGGGCCAATCAGGAAGCTGCTGAAGTGCGTCAGGGCCAATCAAAAGGCTTCTACCGCTCTGGCATTTCGACGAATCAGGAGGGAGGGAGGCGGGACAAGGGAAAAACAATGGATACTTGAATGGATTATGAAGTAAGGAAGTAATGAGTCCCAGGAAGGGCCTTCTAATCAAGCAGTTCTATTGATTCATGAATGGTGATAATTGAATACAAACAGGAAAATCCGGGCTTTCTGTGGCGGCAAAACAGAAGGACAAAAGGGGCGATACTGGGTGAAGTTTTTGATGAGTGATTGAATGGGGCAACAGGGAGGAAAGGGGGATTCTTTTCGAAGGCGACCCCCCATCTCCAATTAGAAAAGTAATGAAAAGTCTGCCAAGGGGCGACCTCCCTACTGGGCAAAACTCCGAGGGCAAGGAGGTCGCCTTTGCTTCTGTCCATGCAAAACATGTGTTGATAAGAGTCCTTTGGGATTGATTTAGGCTCGGCACCCTTTCAGTATCGGGGGGGGGGGGCACTTCCTGGTGGGATTCCATCACAGGGAAAGGGGAGGGAAAGGTCAAGGGGAAAACCTCAGGCACAAGGAAAATCATGAAAATGTATCCTAAGTCCATAGTCCATAAAGGGAAATATCTCCATGAGGGGGAAAGAGAGTCCCTTGCTTGGGAGGTGGGGGACCCTCAGGAGCCCAGGTGTGCCTCAGGTGGGAAAATTCAAATACTTTTGTGGCATGATTTTCAGTAAGAAATGGGTTACCTTCTGCTGTAAACATATGGAAATAGAGCATAAAGCCTTGGTCGATCGTAAACCAGACCGGGGTATAGGGTGGCAGCCTGTGCTGGATGGGGTCGCACTCCCCCTGAAGTCACAGGTCCACAGTTTGGGGGTCCTCCTGGATTCTTCAGTTACGTTTGAGGCTCAGGCGTCGGTGGTAGCCGGGAGGGCCTTTGCACAATTGAGACTCATGCGCCAACTGCGACCGTACCTCGGGAAGGCGGATCTGGCCAAGGTGGTCCACGCCTTAGTCACCTCTAGATTGGATTACTGCAATGCACTCTACATGGGGCTGCCCTTGAAGACAGCCCGGAAATTTCAGAAGATCCAACGGGCGGCAGCCAGGATGCTAACTGGGGCTCCTTACAGAGAGAGGTCATCCCTCCTGTTTAAGGAGCTCCACTGGCTGCCATTAATTTTCCGGACCCAATTCAAGGTGCAGGTTCTTACCTACAAAGCCCTGAACAGTTTGGGACCCGCCTACCTGCATGAGCGCATCTCTGTATACGAACCCACACGATCTCTTCAATCATCTGGGGAGGCCCTGCTCTCAATCCCACTAGCTTCGCAGGTGCGTTTGGTGGGGACGAGAGAGAGGGCCTTTTCGGTGGTGGCCCCTCGACTCTGGAACTCCCTCCCTAAAGACATCAGGCAGGCCCCAACCTTGGCAGTCTTCAGGAGGAGCTTGAAGACGTGGTTGTTCCGGTGTGCCTTCCCGGAATAATGATCAGATGGCACTTTGTCCTCCAAAGCACTTTCCATGTCTTTAGGTCTGCTCGTATGCCCTTCCACAAACTCCGTTTCCCTTTTCAGCCATGTCCCAGCATTATTTCCAATTTTAATCTCTACATTTGGCCATCCCATTGTTGGTTCTAGAAGCATTCTCTCCTGACGTTTCTCCTGCATCTATGGCAAGCATCCTCAGAGGTTTTGAGGTATGAAATAGATGTGGAATAATGTCCAGAGTGGGAGAAAGATTGCGTGTTGTCTTATTGATAATGTTGTATATTTTATTGTCTATTTTTTATTTTATTTGCTTGTATTGTTGTGATTATTGCTTGTATTGTTGTGTTTGGGCTCGGCCTCATGTAAGCCGCACCGAGTCCTTGGGGAGATGGTAGCGGGGTACAAATAAAGTGTTATTATTATTATTATTATTATTAGTATTATTATTAAATGATACACACCAAACTGACCAAGGCTTAACCCTTATTATCCAGCCTGGCGTCCTTGCCCTTAGCAAAACTATAAATTACTATCTCTTAATGGGGGGCAGGGGGTCGTGTTTGACTTCAGTATTGTTTCCCCAAGTCCACTCCATGAATGGAGATGGGGGAGCCATCCGGAAATCCCCCTCCCTGGACCTTCCAGGCTTGGGAATGGGTGCGAATCCCGTTTTGTGAAAAGGTGGGAGGCAGAAAGGCCCTTTTGGAAGAGAGAGAGAGAGAGAGATGCACAAAGGGGAAGAAAGGAGGATTCGGAAAGGAGAGAAGAGCCTCTGGGTGGTCTCTCTGGGCATTGTCCCCTTTGGCCTTCCGGACTCTGCACCTTTGTCTTTTCCGGAACTGGACACTTGAGTCCATGAAGGAATCCTCAGCACACCCGTGTCATCCTCCTCTCCAATCTCACTCCCCTCGCCGGCAGGAGACTCGGCCACTGACTGGACCTTTGGACTCTCCAATCATCGTATTGTCAAAGGCTTTCATGCCTGGAATCACTGGGTAGTTGTAGTTTTTTCGGGCTATATGTCCATGTCCTAGAAGCATTCTCTCCTGACATTTCTCCTGCATCTATGGCAAGCATCCTCAGAGGTTTTGAGGTCTGGAAATTGGGTTGACATAGATGTGGAATAATGTCCAGAGTGGGAGAAAGGACTCTTGTCTGTTGGAGGAAGGGGGGAATGTTCCAATGGGCCACCTTGATGAGCATTTGATGGCCTGGCAGTTGTTTGGTGTGGCGTCTGAGTGCCTGGGGGAATCCTTGGTTGAGAGGAGATTAGCTGTCCCTGAGTGTTTCTTGTCTGGGGTTCCCCTGTGTTTGAGTGTTGTTCCTTATTTACTGTTACAGAGTTTTTAATACTGGGATCCAGATTGTGTTCCTTTTCATGGTTTCCTCCTTTCTGTTGACATTGTCCACATACTTGTGTGTTTCAATGGCTTCTCTGTGTGGTATGATATGGTGTGTGTGAGGGTGGTCCAGCATTTCTGTCTTCTCCAATAATATGTTGTGTCCAGGTTGGTCCCGGGGACGGGGGGAAACCATACATTGATTTAGCCTTACACCATATGAAGTCATACAACATACGCTTAAAATATCCTTCAGGACATTAATTAAAGGGCTGAATTTAATATAATTTGGGGTACAGTCGCTCCTGGGGGTTCCAGCGGTGAAGTCAAACATGGTCCCACCCCCCATAAGAAATAGTAACTTATAGTTTTGCTAAGGGCAAAGACACCAGACTCAATAACAAGGGTTAAGCCTTGGTCAGTTTGGTGTGTATCATTTAATCAAGGATTTATGCTCTATTTTTATATGTTTACAGCAGAAGGTAACCCATTTATTACTGAAAATCATGCCACAAAAGTATTTGAATTTTCCCACCTGAGGCACACCTGGGCTCCTGAGGGTCCCCCACCTCACAAACAAGGGACTCTCTTTCCCCCTCATGGAGATATTTCCCTTTATGGACTATGGACTTAGGATATATTTTCATGATTTCCTTGTGACTGAGGTTTCCTCTTTGACCTTTTCCTCCCCTTTCCCCATGATGGAATCCCACCAGGAAGTGCCCCCCCCCCCCGATACTGAAAGGGTGCTGAGCCTAAATCAATCCCAAAGGACTCTTATCAACACATCTTTGGCATGGACAGAAACAAAGGCAACATCCTTGCCCTCAGAGTTTCGCCCAGCAGGGAGGTCGTCCCTTGGCAGACTTTTCATTACTTTTCTAATTGGAGATGGGGGGTGCCTTCGAGAAGCACCCCCCTTTCCGCCCTGTTGCCCCATTCAATCATTCATCAAAAACTTCTCCCAGTATTGCCCCTTTTGTCCTTCTGTTTTGCCATCACAGAAAGCCCGGATTTTCCTGTTTGTATTCAATTATCACCATTCATGAATCAACAGAACTGCTTGATTAGAAGGCCCTTCCTGGGACTCATTAAGCCGCTGGCATTTCCTTACTTCATAATCCATTCAAGTATCCATTGTTTTTCCCTTGTCCCGCCTCCCTCCCTCCTGATTCGTCGAGACGCCAGAGCGGTAGAAGCCTTTTCATTGGCCCTGACGCACTGCAGCGGCTCCCTGATTGGTCCAGACGCGCCAGGGGTGGACGAGACCCCTCCCAGCTGTTGGCACATCAGCCAATCATGACAAAGACCGGCCGGGGGGCGGGCGCGGGAGATTTGAACCATACAACTCTGTATTTCTATAAAAATAGCATTTATTACTGTTACCACGTGCTCTGCTTCGCGAATGATTGCCGCTCTGCATCCTTTTCAGCTGGATCGCTAATAAAACATCTCGGTGGCACTTCCTTCCACTTGGTGAGACCTTTTATTGGGAAAAATCAGGGATTGGGGGCTTCTCTCTGTCTCGCCAGGGTAACAAACTCTTTAAGGAGTCTGATTGGTCTCTGCCTCCTGGCCAAGACCCCTAAATTCCAGCTCTAGAACAATACATTGATTTAGCCTTACACAACATGAAGGAATACAACATACACTCAAAATATCCTTCAGGACATTTATTCAAGGGCCGAATTTTCTATAATTTGGGGTTCAGTCCCTGCTGGGTCCTCCTGGGGGTGCCAGTGGCTTCAGAACATCAAAGGGTGTCGTCGTCGTCGCCCCCCGGGAAGGTGGAGGTGTTCGGGAGCAGCTCCTTGTCCCCCTCGCGGGTGCTGGAGGAGGTCTGCTGGCCCCCAGCCCGGCCCCCAGATCCCTCCTCATTCTCATCCTTCTCCATGGGTCCCAGCCAGGCACGTCTTCCATGGGGTCCTCCTCTTCCTCTTCCATGCTGGCACTCCTGCAGAAAGGAGAAGTAAAAAGAGGGGGAGACAAGAAGAAGAGGAGGGGGAAGAAAGAAGTGGGGGAGGAAAAGAAGCAGAGGAGGAGAAGAGGAAGGATGGAGATGGAGATGGAGATGAGATTGCCCACGGACTGCCATGAGGCGCCAGCAGACTGAGAATAAACAAACAAACAAACAAACAAACAAACACACAAACATACAAATAAAGGAAAAGAAGGAGAAGAAGAGGAAGAAGGAGGAGGAGGAGGAGGATGTAGATGGAGATGAGATTGCCCACGGACTGCCATGAGGCGCCAGCAGACTGAGAGTAAACAAACACACAAACAAACATACAAACAAATAAAGGAGAAGGAGAAGAAGACAAAAAAGGAGGAGGAGATGAAGGAGAGGAAGGAGATGCAGAAGAGGAAAAGGAGGATGGAGATGGAGATGGAGATGAGATTGCCCACGGACTGCCATGAGGCGCCAGCAGACTTAAGAGTAAATAAATAAACAAACAAACACACAAACAAACAAAGGAAAAGAAGAGGAAGGAGGAGGAGAGGAAGGAGATGCAGAAGAGGAAGTGGAGGATGGAGATGGAGATGAGATTGCCCACGGACTGCCATGAGGCGCCAGCAGACTAAGACTAAACAAACAAACAAACAAACAAACAAATAAAGGAGAAGAAGAGGAAGAAGGAGGAGATGAAGGAGAGGAAGGAGATGGGGAAGGGGATGGGGTCAGGGAAAGGCAAAGGGATGGGTATGGGGAAGGGGAAAGGGAAGGGGGTGGGGGTGGGGAGGGAGGGATGCAACCTCCCTTCTTCGCTGCCTCCCCCCCTACCTTCCCACCGGGAGGACTCCTTGGGACACCTGTGAGCAGAGCCCTTGCCCATCCCATGGCCACCAGGTATCATCTCCATGCCAACAGAAGGTGGGCTTATTGCCACGGCAACCAGGTGTGTCACAAGGGGCCCCCTCCCCACAGCAGCCTAGGGAGGGCAGACTTCCCTCAGGAGATGGGGAGGGAGGGAGGGGGGCAACACACTCTCCCATGGGTTCCCTGGACCCTGAGTGGGGGTCACCCAAACACCCCACACATCTGGCTCAGGCACCAGCCGGGAGGCTCAGTGGGAGGGGGGAAACGATGGGGATTTCAGCAGAGGCCGCGGATAGCGGGGCCGTGCCCGGTGAGGTTCTGCCAAACCCGATTGGCCAGGACAGAGAACAAAGCACTCCAGGATTAAACAGCAGAGGTTGATCACAGTTTGGCCCAAAAGGAATGCAAGGACCGAATCTCCACTCCCAAATGTACACAAAGCACACCTTCCCAGTGAAATTTATATATTTATTTATTTGGCAGTTTTGTATCCCGGTCTTCTCACCTCCGTTCGAGGGACTCAGGCCGGTTTCCAACATCAATATTACAGACAGTCGTTAAAACATCATATTCTAAATCACACTAAAACATTAAAATAGCAAAATACAATCGTATAATTACAGTGGTCAGTCGTAATCAAAAATCATTATTCGTCGTCTTCCATCCATATCACAGGAAGGGGCAGTTCTGATCTCCAGTGGAAGGGAGTTCAAAAGTCGAGGGGCCACCACCGAGAAGGCCCTGTCTCTCGTCCCCACCAGCCGTGCCTGTGAGGCCAGTGGGATCGAGAGCAGGGCCCCTCCAGACGATCTTAGCAATCTTGATGGCTCATAGGGGAGAATACGTTCGGACAGGTAAATTGCGGGAAATTACGAGATATTTTATACACTTTGACAGCTTTTTAGACTGCCCACGCCTAAAGGTGGGGCAGACATGGCCAATGGTCCTTAGAACCAGTTGATGCCCCATGAACCCATCTGATACCCTTCAGAGGGAGAAACATCCTCTGTCTCCCTGTGAGGCTGAACCCCCAAGCCTTCAGATTGATCTCAACTGCAGCAGGGAGTTCCGCAGTTTCCAAACATCTGGACAGCGTGAAGAACCGAGAGTCTGTGATTCCAGCAGCAGCTTCAACACAAGAACCTTTCTTTTTCTCCTTTCTGAAGTTACCCTGCCAATGCAACAATCACCCCAATAAAAGTATCCTTTGCTTGCAACTTTTCCTCTCCATAGTGATACATTCTCTAACAGGAACCTTTCCTTTCCTGAGCCGCAGATCACTGCTGGCTCACCGGGGATGCTCTTATAGCGTCTCGGGGAGGCCAAAACTGCGATCCTCTGAACCGCGGATATGGAAACCCATTAGGCCCCCATATCTGCGGGTCGATGGATCACCTCCAAACCGGTGCCATTCTTTTCCTAGACTAATTTTAAGACTAACTGCTATCTTACTTTTTGCACTCCAATCCATGGCCCCATGTTGCAGCAATATTTGTGCCTCCATTCCACCAATGTCTAGAAGTCTGCCACCCCAGGCAGCCTGCTGCGGTCACCCCTCGGGACCCCCGGGCTCCTGCCAGGTCCTTCCGGCCCTTGATGTCATGGGATTTCTAGTTCTCTCCTCTTCTGCGAATGGACTCCAATGCCTCCATGCTCCCTCTGACTCCCATGTGCCCCATGGACTTTTAGGAACCTTTTGGAAGCTTTTTCTCAACTTTTCTCCAACTTTCCACAACTTTTATGAGCATTTAGAACTTTGTCAACTTCAGGAGGACTCCTGGATCTCCCAGGAAGCCTTCCTGCCAAACCTCTATGGACTTTTTATGATTTCTACAAAACTTTATGACCTTTTGAGGAACTTTGGAGGGGGGAGGCTGACATGATTTCCCCGTGACCCTGCATGATTTTCTATTCATTGTTTCCCTCCTGTCATGCCTCCTGCCTCCTCATTGGCTGAGAGGTCGAAGCGGGGAAAGCGCTCTGATTGGCTAGAGCGCGCCTCCCGGCCAGCTGATAACTCCAAACAATCAGCGCGAAACTGGCTCTGTAAGCTCTGTATTTCCTATAAAAACTGTATTATTTTTCACAATGAGTCTGGGCACCACAATTCAAGAGAGATATTGACAAGCTGGAATGTGTCCAGAGGAAGGCGACTCAAATGATCAAGGGTCTGGAGAACAAGACCTATGAGGAGCGGCTTAGGGAACTGGGCATGTTTAGCCTGAAGAAGAGAAGGCTGAGAGGAGATATGATAGCCATGTATAAATATGTGAGAGGAAGCCACAGGGGGGAGGAGGGAGCAAGCTTGTTTTCTGCTTCCTTGGAGACTAGGACGCGATGGAACAATGGCTTCAAACTACAAGAGAGGAGATTCCATCTGAACATGAGGAAGAACTTCCTGACTGTGAGAGCCGTTCAGAAGTGGAACTCTCTGCCCCAGAGTGTGGTGGAGGCTCCTTCTTTGGAAGCTTTTAAGCAGAGGCTGGATGGCCATCTGTCGGGGGTGATTTGAATGCAATATTCCTGCTTCTTGGCAGAATGGGGTTGGACTGGATGGCCCATGAGGTCTCTTCCAACTCTTTGAGTCTATGATTCTATGATTCTATGTCGGCTCCTGGGCAAATGATTGCGGTCGTCATCCATTCCAGCTGGAAGAATTAAACAACTTGGAGGCAGAAACTGCAATCCTTTGAACCGCGGATATGGAAACCCATTGGGCCCCCGTATCTGCGGGTCGACGGATCAACTCCAAACCAGTGCCATTCTTTTCCTAGACTAATTTTAATACTAACTGCTACCTTACTTTTTGCACTCTAACACATGGCCCCATGCTGCAGCGATATTTGTGCCTCCATTCCACCAATGTCCAGAAGCCTGCCACCCCGGGCAGCCTACTGCGGTCACCACTCAGAACCCCCAGACTCCTGCCAGATCCTTCCGGCCCTTGAGGACATGGGATTTATAGTTCTCTCCTCTTCTGTGAATTCTGTTCGTGGATTAGTGGCTCAGGAAGCCCTTTCATGTGAATGGTTGGATGCTGAAAACAGTGGCTTTTCCTTCCTTTTTCAGAATATAGACATACTAACATATATTGGTATTGGGAAGGAAAACCTACAAGGAACTCATAAGGGATCCATCATGCAAGACCAAAGGGAGCCCTGCCAGCTTCCCCTCCCTCCAAAGTCCATAAAAGTCCATAAAGGGTTGTGGGAATTCAGAATAGATTCATCGGGGTTTGGCAGAGGGTGGCTGAGAGTTCCAAAGTTCCTCAAAAAGTTGATTCAAGTTCCAAAAAGTTTCAAAAGTTCATGAGAGTTGGAGAAAAGTTCATAGGGTTCCTTGGAGAGTTCCTAAGAGTCGATGTTGGAGTTGCTATGAGTGTTGAGGGTCGAGATCCATCCACTGAAGAGGAGAAAACTATAAATCCCCTTAATCAATAATAGCCCAATTGGTCAGATGCTAGTTTGGGTTACAGGGGCGTTGCCATGTGGGGCCCCGGAAAGAGCCTTAGGTTCCCACTGAGGGAGAGATAGGGGATTATGGGATCATTCCAGCCTGGTGTCCTTGGCAAAACTATGACTTCCCTGATTTTGAATGATCTTTTACAGAGACCCAAAAAGGGGGGTCTCAGGAGGGGGGGCAGCACTGGGACCATGGGGGACCCTGGATGGAGGTGGGAAGAGGGTCTGTCTTGGGCTCCATAAGTCAAGAGGCGTTGGGTTCAGGAGCTCTTCTCTGGTCTTTATGGAGAAGGACGGAAACCCGGGGTAAGAGCAATGTCTTAAGAACATTCCCAAACACGATCTCCTCTTAGGATATTATCACACTGTACTCTCATTCCACTTTGGCCCCTATGGCTGCCTCCTAAGGAATCCTGGGAGTTGTAGTCAAGGGAGGGCCCTTGAACCTTCTCAGCCAGAGAGCGCCGACTCCCACTAAACTACAAACCCCAGATTTCCTTAAGAGTTAAAGAGTTAAAGAGCCGTTCAGCAGTGGAACTCTCTGCCCCGGAGTCTGTTGGAGGCTCTTTCTTTGGAAGCTTTTAAGCAGAGGCTGGATGGCCATCTGTCAGGGGTGCTTTGAAGGGAATAGAGCTTAAGGAGATTCCACCTGAACATGAGGAAGAACTTCCTGACTGTGAGAGCCGTTCAGCAGTGGAACTCTCTGCCCCGGAGGGAGTGTGGTAGAGGCTCCTTCTTTGGAAGCTTTTAAGCAGAGGCTGGATGGCCATCTGTCAGGGGTGATTTGAATGCAATATTCCTGCTTCTTGGCAGAATGGGGTTGGACTGGAGGATGGCCCAGGAGGTCTCTTCCAACTCTTTGATTCTATGATTCTAATATATATAAAATATACTGTAATATAATATAATTTATATAGAGATATTATATTACATATATTATGTAATATATATATATATATTGTTTACTTCATAATCCATTCAAGTATCCATTGTTTTTCCCTTGTCCCGCCTCCCTCCCTCCTGATTCGTCGAGACGCCAGAGCGGTAGAAGCCTTTTCATTGGCCCTGACGCACTGCAGCAGCTGCCTGATTGGTCCAGACGTGCCGGGGGTGGACGAGCCCCCTCCCAGCTGTTGGCACGTCAGCCAATCACGACAAAGACCGGCCGGGGGGCAGGCGCGGGAGATTTGAACCATACAACTCTGTATTTCTATAAAAATAGCATTTATTACTGTAACCACGTGCTCTGCTTCGCGAATGATTGCCGCTCTGCATCCTTTTCAGCTGGATCGCTAATAAAACATCTCGGTGGCACTTCCTTCCACTTGGTGAGACCTTTTATTGGGAAAAATCAGGGATTGGGGGCTTCTCTCTGTCTCTCTGTCAGGGTAACGAACTCTTTAAGGAGTCTGATTGGTCTCTGCCTCCTGGCCAAGACCCCTAAATTCCAGCTCTAGAACAACACATTGATTTAGCCTTACACAACAGGAAGGAATACAACATACACTCAAAATATCCTTCAGTACATTTATTCAAGGGCTGAGTTTACTATAATTTGGGGTTCAGTCACCGCTGGGTCCTCCTGGGGGTGCCCGTGGCTTCAGAACATCAAAGGGTGTCGTTGTCGTTGCCCCCCGGGAAGGTGGAGGTGTTCGGGAGCAGTTCCTTGTCCCCCTCGCGGGTGCTGGAGGAGGTCTGCTGGCCCCCAGCCCGGCCCCCAGATCCCTCCTCATTCTCATCCTTCTCCATGAGCCCCAGCCAGGCACGTCTTCCATGGGGTCCTCCTCTTCCTCTTCCGTGCTGGCGCTCCTGCAGAAAGGAGAAGAAAAAAAGGGGAGACAGAGAAGAAGAAGAGGAGGGGGAAGAAAGAAGTGGGGGAGGAAAAGAGGCAGAGGAGGAGAAGAGGAAGGATGGAGATGGAGATGGAGATGAAGATGAGATTGCCCACGGACTGCCATGAGGCGCCAGCAGACTGAGAGTAAACAAACACACAAACAAACAAACATACAAACAAATAAAGGAGAAGGAGAAGAAGACAAAAAAGGAGGAGGAGAGGAAGGAGAGGCAGAAGAGGAAGTGGAGGATGGAGATGGAGATGGAGATGAGATTGCCCACGGACTGCCATGAGGCGCCAGCAGACTGAGAGTAAACAAACAAACAAACAAACAAACACACAAACATACAAATAAAGGAGGAGAAGGAGAAGAAGAGGAAGAAGGAGGAGGAGGAGGAGGATGGAGATGGAGATGAGATTGCCCACGGACTGCCATGAGGCGCCAGCAGACTTAGAGTAAACAAACAAACAAACAAACAAACAAATAACGGAGGATACGGAGAAGAAGACAAGACAGGAGGAGGAGGAGGAGGAGATGAAGGAGATGCAGAAGAGGAAGAGGAAGTGGAGGATGGAGATGGAGGAAGGGGATGGGGTCAGGGAAAGGCAAAGGGATGGGTATGGGGAAGGGGAAGGGGAAGGGGATGGGGGAGGGGAGGGAGGGATCCAACCTCCCTTCTTCGCTGCCTCCCCCCCTACCTTCCCACCGGGAGGGCTCCTTGGGACACCTGTGAGCAGAGCCCTTGCCCACTCCATGGCCACCAGGTAGCATCTCCATGCCAACAGAAGGCTGGCTTATTGCCACGGCAACCAGGTGTGTCACAAGGGGCCCCCTCCCCACAGCAGCCTAGGGAGGGCAGGGGGGCACGCAGACTTCCCTCAGGACATGGGGAGGGAGGGAGGGGGCAACACACTCTCCCATGGGTTCCCTGGACCCTGAGTGGGGGTCACCCAAACACCCCACACATCTGGCTCAGGCACCAGCCGGGTGGCACAGTGGGAGGGGGGAAACGGTGGGGATTTCAGCAGAGGCCGCGGATAGCGGGGCCGTGCCCGGTGAGGTTCTGCCAAACCCGATTGGCCAGGACAGAGAACAAAGCACTCCGGGTTTGAACAGCAGAGGTTGATTACAGTTTGGCCAAAAGGAATGCAAGGACCGAGTCTCCACTCCAAAATGTACACAAAGCACACCTTCCCAGGGAAAGACCAGACATTTCGTACACTTTGACAGCTTTTGAGACTGAAAAGAAACATGGTTTCCCCTGTAGTAATTGTGGAGACCAAAACCCACTGATGGTGGTAATGCAAATGTATCTAAATTAACTCAGCGTATCTCTCTATATAACAATGCTCTGTGCGTAACGAGTGCCTTAAAAACAAAAGAACCAATGAACCAAATCACATCAAATTTGGCAACAAAACATCTCACAACACAAGGAGTGACCAACACTCAAAACATTATGATTTTGTCATTTGGGAGTTGTAGTTGCTGGGGTTCATAGTTCACCTATGATCAAAGAGCATGCTGAACTCCACCAGCGATGGAATTGAACCAAACTCCGCACACAAAACTCCCATGACCAGCAGATAACACTGGAAGGGTTTGGTGGGCATTGCCCTTGAGTTTGGGAGTTGTAGTTCAATTCCATCTAGTGGACTCAAACAATTTTAGTTCACCTATAATCAAAGAGCATGCTGAACTCCACCAACGATGGAATTGATCCAAACTTGGCACACAAAACTCCTATGACCAGCAGATAACACTGGAAGGGTTTGGTGGGCATTGACCTTGAGTTTTGGAGTTGTAGTCAACTCCATTCAGTGGACTCAAACAATGATGGATCTGGACCAAACTTGACAGGAATACTCAATATGCCCAAATGTGAACACAGATGGAGTTTCAGGGAAATAGACCTAGATATTTAGGAGTTGTAGTTACTAGGACGTATAGTTCACCTACAATAAAAGAGCATTCCGAACCCCACCAACAATGGAATTGGGCCAAACATCCCACACAGAACCCCCATGACCCACAGAAAATACTGTGTTTTCTGGTGGTCTTGGGTAACCCTTCTGACACCCCCTGGTTCCTGAACTTTCCAGGTTCAGAAATGTTGCCTGAAGGCCATCCAGTCTAACTGCCTTCTCCAGGGCAAGAAAACATAATCAAAGCACTCCTGACAAAGGGCCATCCAGCCATTCACACACACATGTATATGATAGCTATTTAGACTGCCCACACCTCCCGCTGATTGGCTGTGAAATGAGCCATCTAGGACAAGCCCTGTGATTGGTCAAGGGTTCCTTCTGGTCACAGGTGAGAGGAGGGGTTCCCCGTGGTGGGATGAAAGACCACTGATGATTGGACCAACCTGGACACAACATATTATTGGAGAAGACAGCAATGCTGGACCACGCTCACAACCACCATGTAGACAACACAGAGAAGCCATTGAAATCCACAAGCAAGCATGTGGACAACGTCAACAGAAAGGAGGAGACCATGAAAAGGAACACAGTCTGGTGGTCTTGGGTAACCCTTCTGACACCCCCCTTGTGACCCCCCCCCCCAACCTGGGGTCTTGACTTTCCAGGTTCAGAAATGTTGCCTGAAGGCCATCCAGTCTAACTGCCTTCACCAGGGCAAGAAAACATAATCAAAGCACTCCTGACAAAGGGCCATCCAGCCATTCACACACACATGTATCTGATAACCCCATTGTTATATAGAGAGATATGCTGAGTTAATTTAGATACATTGGCATTACCACCATCAGTGGGTTTTGGTCTCCACAATTACTACAGGGGAAACCATTTTTCTTTTCAGTCCCAAAAGCTGTCAAAGTGTATGAAATGTCTCGTCTTTCCCTGGGAAGGTGTGCTTTGTGTACATTTTGGAGTGGAGACTCGGTCCTTGCATTCCTTTTGGGCCAAAGTGTAATCATTGAATCCTAGAATCAAAGAGTTGGAAGAGACCTCCTGGGCCATCCTCCAGTCCAACCCCATTCTGCCAAGAAGCAGGAATATTGCATTCAAATCACCCCTGACAGATGGCCATCCAGCCTCTGCTTCAAAGCTTCCAAAGAAGGAGCCTCCACCACACTCCGGGGCAGAGAGTTCCACTGCTGAACGGCTCTCACAGTCAGGAAGTTCTTCCTCATGTTCAGGTGGAATCTCCTCTCTTGTAGTTTGAAGCCATTGCTCCATTACGTCCTAGTCTCCAAGGAAGCAGAAAACAAGCTTGCTCCCTCCTCCTCCCTGTGTCTTCCTCTCACATATATATACATGGCCCTCATCATATCTCCTCTCAGCCTTCTCTTCTTCAGGCTAAACATGCCCAGCTCCCTAAGCAGCTCCTCATAGGGCTTGTTCTCCAGACCCTTGATCATTTTAGTCGCCCTCCTCTGGACTCATTCCAGCTTGCCAATATCTCTCTTGAGTTGTGGTGCCCAGAATTGGACACAATATTCCAGATGTGGTCTAACCAAGGCGGAATAGAGCATGGGGAGCAGGACTTCCCTAGATCTAGACACTATGCTCCTATTGTTGCTGGCCAAAATCACACTGGCTTTTTTTGCTGCCACATCACATTCCTGGCTCATGTTCACCTTCCTCCCCACGAGGACTCCAAGATCTTTTTCACACGTACTGCTCTCGAGCCAGGCATTGTCCCCCATTCTGTCTCTTTGCATTTCATTTTTTCTGCCAAAGTGGAGTATCTTGCATTTGTCACTGTTGAACTTCATCAACCTCTGCTGTTTAAACCCGGAGTGCTTTGTTCTCTGTCCTGGCCAATCAGGTTTGGCGGAACCTCACCAGGCACGGCCCCGCTATCTGCGGCCTCTGCTGAAATCCCCACCGTTTCCCCCCTCCCACTGTGCCTCCCATCTGTTGCCTGAGCCAGATGTGTGGGGTGTTTGGGTGACCCCCACTCAGGGTCCAGGGAACCCATGGGAGAGTGTGTTGCCCCCCTCCCTCCCTCCCCATGTCCTGAGGGAGGTCTGCCTGCCCCCCTGCCCTCCCTAGGCTGCGGTGGGGCACGAGCCCCCTCCCCGGAACACACCTGGTTGCTGTGGCAATAGGCCAACCTTCTGTTGTCATGGAGAGGCTACCTGGTGGCCATGGGGTGGGCAAGGGCTCTGCTCACAGCTGTTCCAAAGAGCCCTCCCTGTGGGAAGGTAAGAGGCTGGAGAAGGTGGAAGAAGTGGAGGAAGAGTTGGGACCCATCCCCATCCCCTTCCCCTTCCCCATCCCCATCCCCATCCCCATCCCCATCCCCATCTCCATCTCCATCTCCATCCCCATCTCCATCTCCATCTCCATCTCCATCTCCATCTCCATCCCCATCTCCATCTCCATCTCCATCTCCATCCCCATCTCCATCCCCATCTCCATCTCCATCTCCATCTCCATCTCCATCTCCATCTCCATCTCCATCTCCATCTCCATCTCCATCTCCATCCCCATCTCCATCTCCATCTCCATCTCCATCCCCATCCCCATCTCCATCCCCATCCCCATCCCCATCTCCATCTCCATCTCCATCTCCATCTCCATCTCCATCCCCATCCCCATCCCCATCTCCATCTCCATCCCCATCCCCATCTCCATCTCCATCTCCATCCCCATCTCCATCTCCATCTCCATCTCCATCTCCATCTCCATCTCCATCCCCATCCCCATCTCCATCTCCATCTCCATCTCCATCTCCATCTCCATCCTCCTCCTCTTCTTCTCCTTCCTGTTCTTCTTTTCCCCTTTCTTCTTCCTCTTCTATTATTGATTATTATTCCATTATTTATTTGTTTATTTACTCTCAGACCGCAAACAGTTCAGGGCAGTCCGCAGGTGATCTCATCTCCATCCCCTTCTTCATCTCCATCTCCTTCCTCCTCTTCTCATTCTCCTTCCTCCTCTTCTCCTCCTCCTCCTCGTCCTTCTTCCTCTTCTTCTCCTTTTCCTTCATTATTTATTTATGTATTTGTTCATTCACTCTCAGCCTGCAAGCAGCTCGGGGCAGCCCGCAGCCGATCTCATCTCCATCTCCTTCTTCTCTTTCTTCATCTCACCTTCCTCCTCCTCCTCCTCCTCCTCCTCCTCTTCTCCTACCTCTTCTTAGTAATAATAATAAATTTTATTTGTACTCCGCCACCATCTCCCCAAAGGGTACTTGGATCGGCTTACATGGGACCAAGGCCATCTCCTCCTCTTTCTTCCTCTTCTTCTCCTTTTCCTCTAACTCATCTCATCTCCACCACCACCTTCATCTCCTTCTCCATCTTGTCATCGTCTTCTTCTTCTTCTTCTTCTTCTTTTCCTCCTCCTCTTTCTTCTTCTCCTTTTCCTCCATCTCCATCTCCTTCCTCCATCCTCCTCCTCTGCCTCTTCTCCTTTCCCTTCTTCTCCTTCCTCCTCTTCCTTCCTCCTCTTCTCCTTTTCCTCCATCTCCATCTCCTTCTCTTTCCCCCTCCTACTCTCCTCCTCCTCCCTCTTCTCCTCCTCCTTCTCTCTTTCTTCATCTCCATCTCCTTCTCCATCCTCCTCCTCTTCTCATTCTCCTTCCTCTCCTTCCTCTCCTTCCTCTCCTCCTCCTCGTCCTTCTTCCTCCTCTTTTTCCTTCATTATTTATTTATTTATTCACTCTCAGCCTGCAAGCAGCTCGGGGCAGCCCGTAGGCAATCCCAACTCCATCTCCTTCTCCTTCTCCATCTCACCTTCTTCTTCCTCTCCTCCTCCTTCTTCCTCCTCCTCCTCTTCTCCTACTTGTTCTCCTCCTCCTCCTCCTTCCTCTTCTTCTCCTTTTCCTCTATCTCATCTCATCTCCACCACCATCTCCATCTCCTTCTCCATCCTTCTCATCTTCACATTCTCCTTCCTCTCCTTCCTCTCCTCCTCCTCGTCCTTCTTCCTCTTCTTCTCCTTTTCCTTCATTATTTATTTATTTATTCACTCTCAGCCTGCAAGCAGCTCGGGGCAGCCCGCAGGCAATTTCATCTCCATCTCCTTCTCCATCTCACCTCCTTCTTCATCTTCTCTTCCTCCCCCTCCTCCTCCTCTTCTCCTACCTGTTCTTCTCCTCCTCCTTCTTCCTCCTCTTCTCCTTTTCCTCAAACTCATCTCATCTCCACCACCATCTTCATCTCCTTCTCCATCTCGTCTCCTTCTCCTTCCCCCTCCTCTTCTCCTTCTTCTTCTCCTTCTTTTCCTCCTCCTCCTATTTCTTCTTCTCCTTTTCCTCCATCTCCATCTCCTTCCTCCGTCCTCCTCCTCCGCCTCTTCTCCTTTCCCTTCTTCTCCTTCCTCCTCTTCCTTCCTCCTCTTCTCCTTCTCCTCCATCTCCATCTCCTTCTCATCTCCTTCTCTTTCCCCTCCTACTCTCCTCCTCCTTCCTCTTCTCCTCCTCCTCCCCTTCTTCATCTCCATCTCCATCATCCTTCCTCTTCTCCTCCTCTGCGTCTTCTCCTTCCCTTGCTTCCTCCTCCTCCTCTTCTCGGTCTCCTTCTTCTTTCCTTCTCCTTCTTGCAGGAGCGCCAGCATGGAAGAGGAAGAGGAGGAACCCACGGAAGATGTGCCCACGGTGGTCTCCTCCCTGGGGCCTGTGGAGGAGGAGGAGGATGAGGAGGGATCCGGGGGCCGGACGGGGGGCAGACAGACCTCCTCCAGTGCCCGGGAGGTGGACGAGGAGCTGCTCCCGGCCACCTCCACCTTCCCGGGGGGCGACGATGACACCACCACGGCCCTGCCCCAGTCCACCACCCTGGAGTATGAGGGGGAGGATGGGCCCCCCGGGGAGACCTCCTTGCCCAGCTCTGAGTGGGGCACCACAGAGCCCTCCGTGCCCCCCGAGCAGAGCCCCAGTGAGGAGGCCTCCTCCCCAGCCCCGGAGAGCTCCGAGGGGCCCTTCTCTTCCTCCTCCCCGGCCCCGGTCACCTCCTCGCCCCCCACCTCGCCCCTCTCCTGGAAGAGGCGCCAGGAGGCCCAGCGCTCCCAGCTGGAGGAACAGGAGGAGGAGGGCCCCAGCACTGGGACCACGGGGGGGCCCTGGACAGATCTCACCTCCAGCCCCCCTCCGCCCACCAGTCTGGAGGAGCAGAAGAAGGCCAAGAGGAAGGCCAAGAGGACAGCTCTGGGTAGGTCAGGGCCCCCGTGGGTGGGGGCCAAGGGCCACAGAGGTGGGAAGAGGGTCTTTGTTGGGGTCATAGGTCAAGAGGGGTCAGGTTCAGGAGCTATTCTCTGGTCTTCATGGCGAAGGGAGGAATCCCAAAGTACATTCCCAAACATGACCTCCTCTGAGGACATTATCACACCGCACTGTCATTCCACTTTGGCCCTTATGGCTGCTACCTAAGTGTAGCAGGATGGCAAATGATGCTGATGCCCTTGGCAGAGGTGGGACTTTCAGGGGGACATGAAGACCCTCTCCCTCGGGTGTGTACCAAGGGTCACGGAGGTCGGGGTCCATAAGTCATGAGGGGTCAGGTTCAGGAGCTATTCTCTGGTCTTCATGGTGAAGGGAGGAATCCCGGGGTGAGAGCGATGTCTTAAGGACATTCCCAAACATGACCTCCTCTGAGGACATTATCACACCGCACTGTCATTCCACTTTGGCCCTTATGGCTGTCACCTAAGGATCTGCATTTGAGGGAGGGCCCTTGAATCTTCTCAACCACAGAGTGCGCTGTCTCCCACTAAACTACAAACCCCAGGTTTCCTTAAGAGTTAAAGTGGAATAACAGCGCTTTAACAGCACCGTGTGATACTGTCCTTAGTCTTGAATCCTAGAAATAAGGGGAGGGTCAGCTCTAACTCCCAGTTTTTGGTCCTGAATCTGCAAAATGTGTCTGGGAGAGTAAGATATAGATGCAGCAGGATGGCAAATGATGATGATGATGCCCTTGTCTTTGGTAGAGGTAGGCCTTTCAGGGAGAGCTAAAGACCCTCTCCCTTGGGTGTGTACCAAGGACCACGGAGGTGGGAAGAGGGTCTTTGTTGGGGTCCATAAGTCAAGAGGGGTCAGGTTCAGGAGCTCTTTTCTGGTCTTTATGGAGAAGGGAGGAATCCCAGAGAGCGATGTCTTCAGAACATTCCCTCTTCAGAACATGACCTCCTCTGAGGACATTATCACACCACACTGTCATTCCACTTTGGCCCTTATGGCTGCCACCTAAGGATCTGCATTTGAGGGAGGGCCCTTGAACCTTCTCAGCCAGAGTGCGCCATCTCCCACTAAACTACAAACCCCAGGTTTCCTTAAGAGTTAAAGTGGAATGACAGCACTTTAACAGCGCCGTGTGATACTGTCCTTGGTCTTGAATCCTAGAAATAAGGGGAGGGTCAGCTCTAACTCCCAGATTTTGGTCCTGAATCTGCAAAATTTGTCTGGGAGAGTAAGATATACGTGCAGCAGGATGGCAAATGATGCTGATGCCCTTGGCAGAGGTGGGACTTTCAGTGGGACATGAAGACCCTCTCCCTCGGGTGTGTACCAAGGGTCACGGAGGTCGGGGTCCATAAGTCATGAGGGGTTGGGTTCAGGAGCTATTCTCTGGTCTTTATGGCAAAGGGAGGAATCCCAGGGTGAGAGCAATGTCTTCAGGACATTCCCAAACATGACCTCCTCTTAGGACATTATCACACTGCACTGTCATTCCACTTTGGCCCTTATGGCTGCCTCCTAAGGAATCCTGGAAGCTGCATTTGAGGGACGGCCCTTGAACCTTCTTAGCGAGAGTGCGCTGTCTCCCACTAAACTACAAACCCCAGGTTTCCTTAAGAGTTAAAGTGGAAGAACAGCGCTTTAACAGTGTCGTGTGATACTGTCCTTAGATTTGAATCCTAGAAATAAGGGGAGGGTCAGCTCTAACTCCCAGTTTTTGGTCCTGAATCTGTAAAATTTGTCTGGGAGAGTAAGATGTAGGTAAGCAGGATGGCAAATGATGATGATGATGCCCTTGCCTTTGGTAGAGGTAGGCCTTTCAGGGAGAGCTGAAGACCCTCTCCCTTGGGTGTGTGCCAAGAGCTATGGACATGGGAAGAGGGTCTTTGTTGGGGTCATAGATCAAGAGGGGTTGGGTTCAGGAGCTATTCTCTGGTTTTCATGGCGAAGGGAGGAATCCTGGGGTGAGAGCGATGTCTTAAGGACATTCCCAAACATGACCTTCTCTTAGGACATTATCACACCGCACTGTCATTCCACTTTGGCCCCTAAGGAATCCTGGGAGCTGCATTTGAGGGACGGCCCTTGAACCTTCTCAGTCAGAGCCCACTAAACTTTCAGGATTATTTAGTTATGCATGTGTGTTTTTCAACGTGTTTCTATGTAATTCAAGATGGATTAAGATGCTGTGAATAGACGTGTGTATAGATGTACTTAGTAAACTTAGTTTTCTGTTGTAACTAAAAGCCTGCAGAGTCCTGATTTTTTGAACACAGTGTCTGCTGATCTAGCAATCCTTTCGCTGGCAAGTTGTCAATACTCTGACATAAACTACAAATCCCAGGTTTCCTTAAGAGTTAAAGTGGAATAACAGCGCTTTAACAGCGCCGTGTGATACTGTCCTTAGTCTTGAATCCTAGAAATAAGGGGAGGGTCACCTCTAACTCCCAGTTTTTGGTCCTGAATTTGCAAAATCTCCCTGGGAGAGTAAGATATCGATGCAGCAGGATGGCAAATGATGATGACGATGATGGCCTTGCCTTTGACAGAGGTGGGCCTTTCAGGGGGAGGTGAAGACCCTCTCCCTCGGGTGTGCCAAGGACCATGGAGGTGGGAAGAGGGTCTTTGTTGGGGTCCATAAGTCAAGAGGGGTCAGGTTCAGGAGCTCTTCTCTGGTCTTTATGGAGAAGGGAGGAATACCAGGGTGAGAGCGATGTCTTAAGGACATTCCCAAACATGACCTCCTCTGAGGACATTATCACACCACACTGTCATTCCACTTTGGCCCTTATGGCTGCCACCTAAGGATCTGCATTTGAGGGAGGGCCCTTGAACCTTCTCAACCACAGAGTGCGCTGTCTCCCACTAAACTACAAACCCCAGGTTTCCTTAAGAGTTAAAGTGGAATGACAGCACTTTAACAGCACCGTGTGATACTGTCCTTAATCTTGAATCCTAGAAATAAGGGGAGGGTCAGCTCTAACTCCCAGTTTTTGGTCCTGAATCTGCAAAATGTGTCTGGGAGAGTAAGATATAGATGCAGCAGGATGACAAATGATGATGATGATGCCCTTGCCTTTGGTAGAGGTGAGCCTTTCAGGGGGACATGAAGACCCTCTCCATTGGGTGTGTGCCAAGAGCTATGGAGGTGGGAAGAGGGTCTTTGTTGGGGTCATAGGTCAAGAAGGGTCAGGTTCAGGGGCTATTCTCTGGTCTTTATGGCGAAGGGAGGAATCCCGGGGTGAGAGCGATGTCTTAAGGACATTCCCAAACATGACCTCCTCTGAGGACATTATCACACCGCACTGTCATTCCACTTTCATAGAATCATAGAATCAAAGAGTTGGAAGAGCCCTCATGGACCATCCAGTCCAACCCCATTCTTCCAAGAAGCAGGAACATTACATTCAAATCACCCCTGACAGATGGCCATCCAGCCTCTGTTTCAAAGCTTCCAAAGAAGGAGCCTCCACCACACTCCGGGGCAGAGAGTTCCACCGCTGAATGGCTCTCACAGCCAGGAAGTTCTTCCTCATGTTCAGATGGAATCTCCTCTCCTTTGGTCCCTATGGCTGTCACCTAAGGAATCCTGGGAGCTGCAGTCGAGGGAGGGCCCTTGAACCTTTCTCTCCCAGAGAGTACCATCTCACTAAATCGCAAACCCCAGGTTTCCCTGAGAGTTAAAGTGGAAAAACAGTGCTTTAACAGTGCCGTGTGATACTGTCCTTAGTCTCTTGTGGCATAGAAATAAGGGAAGTTCCACAGGAAGAAGTCATAGGTGTTAAAGTGGAATAACAGTGCTTTAACAGTGTCGTGTGATACTGTCTTTAGTCTTGAATCCTAGAAATAAGGGGAGGGTCAGCTCTAACTCCCAGGTTTTGGTCCTGAATCTGTAAAATTTGTTTGGGAGAGTAAGATATAGGTACAGCAGGATGACAAATGATGATGATGATGCCCTTGCCATTGGCAGAGGTGGGCCTTTCAGGGAGAGCTGAAGACCCTCTCTCTCAGGTGTGTGCCAAGGGCCACGGAGGTGGGAAGAGGGTCTTTGTTGGCATCATAGATCAAGAGGGGTTGGGTTCAAGAGCTATTCTCTCATCTTCATGGCGAAGGGAGGAATCCCGGGGTGAGAGGGATGTCTTAAGGACATTCCCAAACATGACCTCCTCTGATGACATTATCACACCGCACTGTCATCCCACTTTGGTCCCTATGGCTGCCTCCTAAGGAATCCTGGGAGCTGCAGTCGAGGGAGGGCCCTTGAACCTTTCTCACCCAGAGAGTGCCATCTCACTAAATCGCAAACTCCAGGTTTCCCTGAGAGTTAAAGTGGAAAAACAGTGCTTTAACAGTGCCGTGTGATACTGTCCTTAGTCTCTTGCGGCATAGAAATAAGGGAAGTTCCACAGGAAGAAGTCATAGGTGTTAAAGTGTAATAACAGTGCTTTAACAGTGCCGTGTGATACTGTCTTTAGTCTTGAATCCTAGAAATAAGGGGAGTGCCAGCTCTAACTCCCAGGTTTTGGTCCTGGATCTGCAAAATCTGCCTGGGAGGGTCTAGATCCAGCATCTCACTTTGGGAGAGGAAGAGGGAGGTGCAGCAGGATAGCAACTGGCGATGATGATGGCCTTGCCTTTGGCAGAGGGAGGCCTTTCAGGGAGAGTTGAAGACCCTCTCCCTCAAAGACTGGAGATCTACAATGCCTGGGAGGCTCCTTTGGTTGTGCCTCCACAACCCATTCTTGGCCAAGCATCTTCTTCCACCCAAAGAGAATGAAGGAGAAGGGATGGTTTTGGAGAACAATGGCAATGGGATGGCAAAGCAGCATGAATTTGATGTATTGTCATTGTGGTTATTTTGCTTAATTGTTTGATTTGCTTTGTTTATTGCTGTGTTATGTTTTCTATTGTATTGTGTTTTGTGGCTTCGGCCCGTGTAAGCCGCATCGAGTCCTTCGGGAGATGCTAGCGGGGTACAAATAAAGTTAATAATAATAATAATAATAATAATAATAATAATAATAATAATTTCAGTTGCAAACATTTACTCTGGTTTTTGGGAGCGTCTCCTTCAGCAGCAGGAAGTGTGGCTGCTCGGTGCCTTTGTCCCTGGCTTCTATTTGGATAACTCACATGTTGCCAGGCAGCAGAGGACAAAAGCAGACGTAAAATACAAATCCGCAAACATGTCAAAGTGTGACACTTAGAGTGTTCTGTTAGTGGCTAGTGGCTGTGGCTCTCCATCCGTGGGCCAGGGTCCTATCTGCCCTCGGAGCCGCTCTGTGCGACCTTCCCTTCCTCTTTCCAGCAGAGTATTCGGCGAGGCCGATTGTTCCGGCTGAGAAGGCTGAGCTGGTCTCGGTGGCCAAAGCGATGCACCGGGAGAACTTTGGCAAGAACGTCAAGGAGCTCTTCCACCTGGAGAAGGAGGCGGCCCTTAAGTCCATGCAGACAGGTGTGTGTGTGTGTGTGGGGGGGGGGGGGGGGTCCTTAGGTCCACCAGTAGAAGCTAGGTACCCCCAAAACCCTTAGTATCTCTATTCCAGTCAGACACAAGAGCAAGCCTGGGCAAACTTGGGCTTACTATTTATTTATTTATTTATGTATTGACTTTGCTTCTATACGGCTGTATCTCAAGCCCGAAGGCGACTCACGGCGGTTCACAAACAGTAAAAACAGTAGAAACAGCAGTGGTTCCATACAACATAGAACAATTGACTTAACACATTATCCATAAATTACCAATAAGCCATTACAATGCACAATTATTACAAAGAACAACAGTACCCAATCTTCTCCTCATCCAAGCGTAGTCCAGGTTCCTCGTCCATTGTTCCATTCCTATGTTCCATTACCAGATTGCACTAAATTACTCAAACGCCTGCACAAACATCCAGGTCTTCACCTTTTTGCGGAATACCATTAGAGATGGTGCTAGCCTAATGTCCGTAGGAAGGGTGTTCCACAGCCGAGGAGCCACCACCGAGAAGGCCCTATCTCTCGTCCCCGCCAGCCGAGCTTGAGAAGCAGGCGGGATCGAGAGCAGGGTCTCCCCGGAAGATCTCAAACTCCTGGTGGGTTCATAGGCAGAGATGCGGTCAGATAGGTAGCTTGGGCCGGAACCGTTTAGGGCTTTAAAGGCCAATGCCAGCACTTTGAATTCAGCCCGGTAGCAGATCGGTAGGTGTTTTGGACTTCAACTCTCACAATTCCTTCAGTACATGTGGGGTCCCGCAAGGCTCTATTTTGTCTCCCATGCTTTTTAACATCTACATGAAACCATTGGGAGAGGTCATCCGGAGTTTTGGAGTTGGGTGCCATCTCTACGCAGATGACACACAACTCTACTACTCTTTTCCACCCAACTCCAAGGAAGCCCCTCGAGTGCTGGATGAGTGCCTGGCCGCTGTGTCTATCTGGATGAGGAGGAACAGGCTGAAGATCAATCCCGACAAGACAGAGGTCCTCCTGGTCAATCGTAATCCGGATCGGGGTATAGGGTGGCAACCCGGGCTGGATGGGGTTGCACTCCCCCTGAAGTCACAGGTCTGCAGTTTGGGAGTCCTCCTGGACTCATCACTTACGCTTGAGGCTCAGGCGTCAGTGGTGGCTGGGAGGGCCTTTGCACAATTAAGACTCGTGCGCCAACTGCGACCGTACCTCGTGAAGGCGGATCTGGCTGGTGTGGTCCATGCCTTAGTCACCTCTAGATTGGACTACTGTAATGCACTCTATGTGGGGCTGCCCTTGAAAACAGCTCGGAAATTCCAGATGGTCCAACGGGCGGCGGCTAGGTTGTTAACTGGTGCTCCTTACAGGGAGAGGTCAACCCTCCTGTTCAAGGAGCTCCACTGGCTACCATTCATCTACCGGTCCCAATTCAAGGTGCAGGTTCTTACCTACAAAGCCCTGAATGGTTTGGGACCCGCCTACCTGCGTGACCACATTTCCGTATACAAACCCACATAATCCCTTCAATCATCTGGAGAGGCCCTGCTCGCGCTCCCACCTGCATCGCAAGCGCAATTGGTGGGACGAGAGAGAGGGCCTTCTCGGTGGTGGCCCCTTGACTCTGGAACTCTCTTCCTAAGGACATCAGGCATGCCCCAACTCTGGCAGTCTTTAGGAGGAGCTTGAAGACGTCGTTGTTCCCGTGTGCCTTCCCAGAATAATGAGCCCATAGCACTTTGTCCTCCAAAGCACTTTTTATTGTTTTAGGTCCGCTTGTATGTTTTCACAAACTGCCCCATTACTTTTTTCGCCCATGCCCAGCATTATTTTTAAATTGTAATTACATTTGGCCTACCCATAGATTTTAAAGTGTGTTGTCCTATTGTCAATGCTTATGTTATTGTTTTATTGTCTTGTTTGATTTTAATTGCTTGTATTGTCGTTATTATTGCTTGTATTGTTGTATTCTGGGCTTGGCCTCATGTAAGCCGCACCGAGTCCCTTGGGGAGATGGTAGCGGAGTACAAATAAAGTATTATTATTATTATTATTATTATTATTATTATTATTATTACTATTATTATTACGTGGACAACATCCTTCAGTACATGGATGATATACTCATAGCACAGGCATGGACAAACTTGGGCCCTCCAGGTACTTCGGACTTTACCTTTTCCTAACAGCCTCAGGCCCTTTTCTTTTCAAGGAGGGGGCCTGAGGCGGTGAGGAGTTATTGTGGGAGTTGCAGTCCAAAACATCTGGAGGGCCCAAGTTTGCCCATGCCTGTTCTAGCTCCAACTCCCCATGCCACAGGCGCTGACCTACCAATGATGCGGGGAGAGAAAAGCAGGCCTTTCCAGTGTGGGGTGTCTGTCTCTACCATGTTGCCCCCTCCTCTTGAAGTGCCCCTTCCTCGACAGGTCTCTACATTGGCTGGCGCTGCCCCGAATACCTGTGGGACTGCTTCCGGGTGGGCGACGAGTCCAAGTGCTTCTGCGGGCATCTGCTGAAGGAGCATCAGGTCTATGTGGGTAAGCGGAAGAGGCTCATGATGAAGGGGGGCAGGCAACACGACTGAATGGACTGGATGGCCTCCGGGAGTCTCTTGGAAGGAGGGGCCACATCGGGCTGTCTAATCCCACCCCCCTGCCATGCAGGAATACATAACAAATGCACCTCTAAAAGATGCCCAAAGACCCACCACCACCCAATGGATAGACATTTCACCTGTCTCCAAGGCAACCCATTCCTCTGCCAAGCAATTCTTACAGTAACAACAACAACAAAAAATTTTTATATTCCACCCTTCTCCCCTCTGAGGGGACTCAGACTGGATTACAGCCTACCTAAAAAGATACAACGCCTAGTTACAATGAGTGTTGTTGTTCATTCGTTCAGTCGTCTCCGACTCTTCGTGACCTCATGGACCAGCCCACGCCAGAGCTCCCTGTCGGCTGTCACCACCCCCAGGGTCTCCTTCAAGGTCAGTCCAGTCCCTTCAAGGATGCCATCCATCCATCTTGCCCTTGGTCCTTTTGCCTTCCACTTTCCCCAGCATCATTCCCTTCTCTAGGCTTGGCTGTCTTCTCATGATGTGGCCAAAGGACTTCCGCTTTGTCTCTAGTCTCCTTCTCTCCAGTGAGCAGCCGGGCTTTCTTTCCTGGAGGATGGACTGGTTGGATCTTCTCGCAGTCCAAGGCACTCTCAGCACTTTCCTCCAACACCACAGCTCAAAAGCCTCTCTCTTCCTTCGCTCAGCCTTCCCAAAGGTCCAGCTCTCACTTCCGTAGGTGACTACTACGGGGAAGACCATGGCTTGGACTAGGCAATGGATCTTGGTTGCCAGTCTGATGTCTCTTGACTATTTGATCGAGACTGGACATTGCTCTCCTCCCAAGAAGGAAGCGTCTTCTGATTTCCTGGCTACAGTCTGCATCTGCACTCATCTTCCCACCTAGAGATACAAACCCTGTCACGGCCTCCACGGTTTCTCCCTCTATTTCCCAGTTGTCAATCATTCTTGTTGCCATAATCTTGGGTTTTTTGACGTTTAGCTGCAACCCGGCTTTTGCGCTTTCTTCTTTCACCTTGATGAGAAGGCTCCTCAGCTCCTCCTCGCTTTCGGCCATCAGAGTGGTGTCATCTGCATATCTGAGGTTGTGAATGTTTCTTCCAGCCATTTTCACCCCAGCTTTGCATTGCTCAAGCCCTGCACATCCTCGCATGATGTGTTCTGCATACACGTTAAAAAGATTGGGTGAGAGGATGCAGCCTTGCTGGACGCCTTTCCCAATCTTGAACCCGTCTCCTGTTCCGTGGTCAGTTCTGACTGTGGCTCCTTGGTCCTTATACAGATTCCTCAGGAGAGAGGGAAGGGGGCTTGGGATGCCCATCCCACCAAGGACTTGCCACAATTTACAACGAGTAGTTACAATTACAATGAGTAGTTACAATGAAATACAATGACAGACAAATACACAGGCCAAGGCAAAGGCTTCTCCTTTCATTTCCGGCTTCTGGAAGTGGCACTCATCCCTGGCTGTTGGGGAAGTGCTCATTTCCATTTCTAAGCCAAGGAGCCTGCATTGTCCGTAGACACCTCCTGGTTGTGCAGCCGGCATGACTCCTTGGAGTCTTTTGACTTTCCTGGCGAAAGCTCCTCCTAAAGTTTAGGTCTTCTCCCGTCACTCTGAGAGTAAATAAATATATAAATAATGGAGGAAAAGGAGAAGAAGAGGAAGAAGGAGGAGGAGGAGAGGAAGGAGAAGGAGAGGGGAACGAAGAAGGAGATAGGGTGGAGGAAAAAGAAGAAGAGGAAGGAGGAGAAGGAAAAGAAGAAAGGGAAGGGGAAGGAGAGGAGGAGTAGGCAGGAGAAGGAGAAGATGAGATGGAGGAAAAGAGAGGAAGAGGAAGAAGGAGGAGGAGGAGAACAAGAAGGAGAAGAAGAGGAGGAGGAGGAGGAGGAGGGGAAGAGGAAGAAGATGGAGAAGAGGAAGAGGAGGAAGGAGAAGGAGATGAGATGGAGATGGGGATGGGGATGGAGAAGGGGAAATGGATGGGGATGGGGATGGGGACAGGGATGGGGATGGATCCTGATTCTTCCTCTGCTTCTTCCACCTTCTCTGCCTCCTACCTTCCCACCAGGAGGGCTCTTCACAAAGTCCTCCCTCTGAGGACTTTGTGAAGGGCACCCCCATCTCCATCTCACCTCCTTCTCCTTCCTGCTCCTCCTCCTCTTCTTCTCCTTCCTGTTCTCCTTCTCCTTCTTCCTCTTTCTCGTTCCCCCCCTCCGTCCATCTTCTCCAAGCAGGGTCCGTCTTCTGCATGACTTTCCTTCTGATTTTTAAACATGGAGGAGGCCGTGTCCCTTCTCAACCTTCTCTTCTCAAGGCCAGACCTCCTCAGCCATTTGTCCTGGTGGGTTTCAGGTTCTTTCCCTTCTGGTCAGACTTCACTGGACTCACCTGCTCATGGTGAAGTGCCCCTGAAGGTGGAGGTGTGGGACCAGCCGCTGGGCCCCTTCCTCCTCTCCTGGGCTCCGCTTCTTTGCTGGGACCTCTCTCCCTCCGGCCACTCCGGCCCTGCTGACCCCTGCCTTCCTTTCCAGAGAAGCGTGCCACGGTGCCCTGCACGCTCCCTGGGTGCAAGTGCCAAGGCTTCATGTTCGTCCCTTCGCGCCCGGAGGAAGTGGGCGAGTTCTGGCTGCGGAGGAGGACAGGCTTTGACCCCACGACCTGGAGGGCCAAGTGCCGCTGCAAGCACACCCACGAGGAGCACCTGCCCCACGGAGCCCGCGCCTGCAGATTCAAAGGTAGGTGGGGCCATGGCTGCCGTTTGGGCAAATTGCCTTCCTGATGCCAGGAAACCATCAAGCTAGGAAGCAGCTGGACATCCCTGAATACATCCCTTAAACCTAAACATTTCAAGAGATTCCGCCCATTCAAAGCCAAGAGACCATTAGCTAGGGGAAAGGGATGGTTTGTGGTATGTATGGGGAACTAACGCTGTGTTGTAAGCCTGAAATGGCAGGGAGAAGGTTTCAGGAAAAGAGACAAAGAGAGGTCCGAAGGTCTCAAAAGCACGGATTTTATTTCCAGCTGGGACCCTGGAGTGGACTATGTCCAAAAGCATCCAGAGTGCCCAATGGAGGCATTGACTGTGCCTTTATACCTCTACAACTTCAGATAAACAAAGAACATGTGTCTACATACATGGACTATGACTACGAAATTGACTATGACCCCAGGATTGGACGAAGCGGATTTTTAGCATAAGTATATGTTATGTAGTAGTAGTTGTGTATGTATTGTCGTGATTTCCTGTACATTGTCTTTCTATGTTGTTGTTCACCGCCGCGAGTCGCCCCTAGGGCTGAGAGTGGCGGTCAATAAATGCAATAAATAAATAAATAAATAAATACATTGACCTCATTCACTACGTCACCTTAGCATCACAGAAATATCAAGTTCTATTTTCCAGCATGCAAAAGACATGTCTCTGTGTCTTTCTAAAGAGCAAGTGTGCAGCTCATATTCATCAATCAAGGGGCCTAACTTTGACCTGTCAGGAGGGAGAGGTATTGGCTCCGTTTGTACCAGTCTCTCTCTCTCTGGAACGTATAGATAACATGCCCCCCTCTTCAGCCCCCCCCCCCCTTGCTGTGCCTGGACAGCAGCTTGCTTGTCCTGTTAGCATTCTTTCTGATACAGAGAGAAGCTGATTTTTCTATACATTTCAGTGCTTGCAAAGTACATACAATTTCTTGTGGGTTTTTTTCGGGCTATATGGCCATGTTCTAGAGGCATTTCTCCTGACGTTTCGCCTGCATCTATGGCAAGCATCCTCAGAGGTGAGGTCACCTCTGACCTCACCTCTGAGGATGCTTGCCATAGATGCAGGCGAAACATCAGGAGAAATGCCTCTAGAACATGGCCATATAGCCCAAAAAAACCCACAAGAACTTAGTGATTCCAGCCATGAAAGCCTTCGACAATATACATACAATTTATACATAAAGCAATATCTATATTTCCAATATCTCCTCATCAAGCCATCTCAGGTGTTCTTGCACTTGAGTTCAGGCCAGGGCATCATGTGCTTTGGGAGGCATTGCTGAAGCTGGCTCAGAAGAAAAGCCCTGGCCATGTGGCAACCCATGAGCCCCCATCAACATCTTCCTGTTGTAGAGCAATTTAGAATGGCTGTGGATTAGGCCCAAGCCATTGTGGGTTGCCTGGTGAGAAAAGAGAAGCCAATATTGCAAAATAAATCTCACCAAGTTGAAGCAGAAGCCACCGAGATATTTATTTCATTCCAGCTGGAAAGGATGATGATTGCAGTAATTCTGCCAAACAAATCGACATGCCTGCTAGGCAGGTAAATACAGAATATATAGATTTCAGATTCAAAAGCTTCCATGCCCACTCCCTGAGCCAGCTTCATTGTGATTGGTTGTGACATTGGCAAGGCAGCAGGATAGCCAATGGTGGCCTGAGCTCTGCTTTGGCCTCTCGGTCAATGGGATGGAAGGGAATCGGGCAACAGGAAAACAATGAAGAAATGTCCAGTTGACTGGTTTAAATGACTAATCTCAGTTCTTGTGGGTTTTTTCGGGCTATATGGCCATGTTCTAGAGGCATGGCCATATAGCCCAAAAAAACCCACAAGAACTGAGTGATTCCAGCCATGAAAGCCTTCGACAATATATTAAATGACTAATGTTTGCAAAATGGCCCAGCGATTGTGGAAGCCCTCAAGCTGGCCAGGGTTGATTGTTTAAGTTCCTTGGAATCATCATCTGTAGTCTGGCCCAAATGGCCAGGTCCTTTGTTTTTACAGTCCTGCAATATGGGTTTCCTTGATGAAGCAGAGATTGCTTTCAGAGATTGGGTTGTGACACAGCAGGAGAGGCGGCGACAAATCCCCAGTTCCTCGCAGACGGGGAGATGTCCTTTGTGTTGAGTGATTCAGTATGTCCATAGACTCCCATTATCCTGGATGGCCTGGCCATTGGGCCCTCTGAGGTCCAGGAAGAGGGGCCATTTACTTATTGTCCGTGCAAATGGGTGTGGTGAAACCTTTTGTTAGGGAATTAGTAGCTCAGAGTCGTTGTTGTTGTTAGTGTCTTTGCAAATTGACCAAGACTTAACCCTTATTATCCAGTCTGACGTCCTTGTTCTTAGCAAAACTATAAGTTACTATCTTTTATTACGGGGGGAGGAGGGGTCATGTTCGACTTCATTCCCACAAGGGCTTCCCCAGAGTCCCCACAGCTCAGGGGCTGCATGCACCTCCACCATGAGACCTATGGACCAATCAGAAGGGCCCGATTTGTGTAGGCAGGGGCTCGGCTGGGCTCTACTAAGGCCTCTCCTTCTCTGGCCTTCAGGTTGCTCCTGCCCGGCCTTCACCTCCAACTTCCTGTGCGCAGCCTGCGACCGGCGCTGGGAGGAGCACGAGACCTTCTTTGAGTCGGAGGAGACACGCCGCAAAGGAGGCCGGCCGTGCGGTACGGAGGGATGGGGGGCCCCTGGGGGTTGGAAAGGGGGCTCTCCCCTGGGTCCTGGTCATCCTTGCAAGGCCCACTCTGCTTCTGGCTCTGAGCTTGGAGGCCAGGGCTGAACCCATTCCTCTCCTTGTGCATGGCTGCATGCAGGGGGCAGGGAGGGTGTCACTCTGCCTCTGACCTGCAGCCTCTCCCCATTTAGAAGCCAAGCCCCCCTCCCTCCAGCCCTATATATATCCTCCAGGTAGAGACCATCACCTTGGCCCAGGTCAGGGAGGCAGGGTGCGCTTCTCCCTCTGAGGACTTTGTGAAGTGCCAGCGGGCGGAGAGTAAATAAATAGATAAATAATGGAGGAAAAGGAGAAGAAGAGGAAGAAGGAGAAGGAGGAGAAGAGGAAGGAGAAGGAGATAGGGATGAAGAAGGAGATGGGAGGGAGGAAAAAGGAGGAGGAGGAGGAAAAGAAGTGGAAGGGGAAGGAGAAGAGGAGGAGGAGAACAGGAAGGACAAGAAGAGGAGGAGGAAGAAGCAAGATGCGGATGAAGAAGAAAATGGGATGGAGGAAAAAGAAGAAGAGGAAGGAGGAGGAGGAAAAGAAGAAGGGGAAGAAGAGGAGGAGGAAGGAGAAGGAGATGGGGATGAAGAAGGAGATGGGATGGAGGAAAAAGGAGGAGGAGAAAAAGAAGAAGGGGAAGGAGAGGAGGTGGAGGAAGGAGAAGGAAAAGATGATGAGATGGAGAAGGAGAAGATGAGATGGAGGAGGAGGAGGAGAACAGGAAGGTGAAGAAGAGGAGGAGGAAGAAGGAAGGTGGGGATGAAGAAGGAAATGGGATGGAGGAAAAAGAAGAAGAGGAAGGAGGAGGAGGAAAAGAAGAAGGGGAAGGAGAGGAGGAGGAAGGAGAAGGAGATGGGGATGAAGAAGGAGATGGGATGGAGGAAAAAGAAGGAGGAGGAGGAAGAGAAGAAGGGGAAGGAGAGGAGGAGGAGGAAGGAGAAGGAGAAGATGATGAGATGGAGAAGGAGAAGATGAGATGGAGGAGGAGGAGAACAGGAAGGAGAAGAAGAAGAGGAGGAGGAAGAAGGAGGAGGGGAAGAGGAAGAAGATGGAGAAGAGGAGAAGGAGGAGAGAAAGTAGAAGGAGATGAGGATGAAGAAGGATATGGGATGGAGAAAAAAGAAGAGGAAGGAGGAGGAGGAAAAGAAGAAGGGGAAGGAGAGGAGGAGGAAGGAGAAGGAGAAGATGAGATGGAGAAGGAGAAGGAGATAATGAGATGGAGGGAAAAAAGAGGAAGGAGGAGGAGGAGACCAGGAAGGAAAAGAAGAGGAGGAAGAAGGAGGAGGGGAAGGAGAAGAAGATGGAGAAGAGGAGGAAGGAGAAGGAGATGAGATGGAGATGGGGATGGAGAAGGTGAAAGGGATGGAGATGGAGACAGGGATGGGGATGGGTCCCGATTCTTCTTCCGCTTCTTCCATCTTCTCCGCCTCCTACGTTCCCACTAGGAGGGCTCTTCACAAATTCCTCCCTGAGGACTTTGTGAAATGCCAGCGGGCTGAGAATAAATAAATATATAAATAATGGAGGAAAAGGAGAAGAAGAGGAAGGAGGAGGAGGAGGAGAGGAAGGAGAAGGAAAGGGGGATGAAGAAGAAGATGAGTAAACCAAATAAAAGATGAGATGGAGGAAAAAGAAGAAGAGGAAGAAGGAGGAGGAAAAGAAGAAGGGGAAGGGGAAGGAGAGGAGGAGGAGGAAGGAGAGGGAGAAGATGGATGGAGGAAAAAAAGAGGAAGAGGAAGGAGGAGGAGGAGAACAGGATGGAGAAGAAGAGAAGGAGGAAGAAGGAAGAGGGGAAGAGGAAGAAGATGGAGAAGATGGGGGAGGAGGAGGAAGGAGATGAGATGGGGATGGAGAAAGGGAAAGGGATGGAGATGGGGACAGCAATGGAGATGGGTCCCGCTTCTTCCTTTGCTTCTTCCACCTTCTCCGCCTCCTACCTTCCCACCATGAGGGCTCTTCACAAAGTCCTCCCTCTGAGGACTTTGTGAAGGGCATCACATGGGTTCATGGTGCATCAAGTGGTTCCAATGACTATTGATCATGTCTGCCCCACCTTTAGCCTCAGGCTCTGGATGACATGGGATGGGGAGGGCAGAAGGCTGTCCATGCCCTCTGTGGAGGAGTCACTGGGTGACTAGTGTGGAAATGGGAAGGCTGGCCAAGAGTGGCTTCCTTGGACCCCATCTGGCTACAGAGCTCTTCCAGAGTTTTCTTCCCCTTGGGTACTTTATCAGTTCCTTCTACCAGCCTCTTTTACACACAATGGGTCCAGCATCACAACCCCATGTCTGCTGACAGGCTTCCTCCACCCTATGGACTCCTAGATTTGGAGTGATGAGATAGGGGACCCCAGTTCTCAAGGGAAAGCTCCAGAGCAGTGGTTCTCAACCTGGGGTCTCCAGATGTTTTTGGCCTACAACTCCCAGAAATCCCAGCCAGTTTACCAGCTGTTAGGATTTCTGGGAGTTGAAAACATCTGGAGACCCCAGGTTGAGAACCACTGCTCCAGAGCTTCCTACACTACAAGTCCCAGTAATAGTAGGATGGAGCCAGGGCCACTAAATGAGGTGCGGCAGTGTTGGCTAGCAAATGTCCACAGGTGCTTTCTCTGCCAGTTGCCTCCTGCTTGCTCATGGCTTCCTAGTACAATCCTGGCTAAGGTCTCCTCCCTCCCCACCCATGTCGCTCTTGCAAAAGGCATTAGATGGGTTCGTAGCGCATGAGGCAACGCCAATGGCGAGTGGTCAGAACAGCCCTACCTATAGCTCCAGTATTGGGATGCATGGGGTAAGATGGGGTGGGGGTTGCAATGACCCACCACAAGCCCTCCCCCCCTTTGGGCCACCTCCCACACCTTCCTTCCTTCCGCCCCTTCTGCTCTTCCAGGAGAGGCCTACCTGCCCTGTGCGGAGATGCCCGAGCTGCGCAACGCCGTGCTGACCGGGCGGCCCGAGGACCCCTCCGTCTTCCAGGCCCTGCACCAGGGGCAGCCCCCTGGGGCCCTGGGCGCCCCCTCCGGCTCACGCCCTCTGCCTCTTCCTCCCCCCCCAGGGCCGCGGAGGCTCCCCGAGAAGAACGGCAGGAAGGCCTGAGGTGGACAGAGGCCGGAGAGGCTCGCCTCCCCCGAATAGTGCGGCGCAGGCGCCATTCAATAAATGGGCAGAGGCCCCCTCGGGCAACAACCCTTTCTCGGGCTCTCTCTCTCTTTTACATGGTTATTAATGACTTAGATGAAGGGCTAGAAGCCATGATCATCAAGTTTGCAGATGACACCAAATTGGGAGGGATAGCCAATAGTCCAGAGGACAGGAGCAGGAGTCAAAACGATCTTGACAGATTAGAAAGATGATTGGCCAAAACTAACAAAATGAAGTTCAACAGAGACAAATGCAAGATACTCCACTTTGGCAGAAAAAATGAAATGCAAAGATACAGAATGGGGGACAATGCCTGGCTCGAGAGCAGTACGTGTGAAAAAGATCTTGGAGTCCTCGTGGGGAGGAAGGGGAACATGAGCCAGGAATGTGATGTGGCAGCAAAAAAAGCCAATGGGATTTTGGCCTGCATCAATAGGAGCAGAGTGTCTAGATCTAAGGAAGTAATGCTACCCCTCTATTCTGCTTTGGTTAGACCACACCTGGAATACTGTGTCCAATTCTGGGCACCACAATTCAAGAGAGATATTGACAAGCTGGAATGTGTCCAGAGGAGGGCGACTAAAATGATCAAGGGTCTGGAGAACAAGCCCTATGAGGAGTGGCTTAAGGAGCTGGGCATGTTTAGCCTGAAGAAGAGAAGGCTGAGAGGAGACATGATGAGGGCCATGTATAAATATGTGAGAGGAAGCCACAGGGAGGAGGAGGGAGCAAGCTTGTTTTCTGCTTCCTTGGAGACTAGGACGCAATGGAGCAATGGCTTCAAACTACAAGAGAGGAGATTCCATCTGAACATGAGGAAGAACTTCCTGACTGTGAGAGCCATTCAGCAGTGGAACTCTCTGCCCCGGAGTGTGGTGGAGGCTCCTTCTTTGGAAGCTTTTAAGCAGAGGCTGGATGGCCATTTGTCAGGAGTGATTTGAATGCAATATTCCTGCTTCTTGGCAGGGGGTTGGACTGGATGGCCCATGAGGTCTCTTCCAACTCTTTGATTCTATGATTCTATGGTTGCAACTCAGAGTAAGCTTCGCCTTGCTTCCAAACACCACCACACAAGAGCTGTAATTTTATAGTTTATTGAGGAAAAAGTCCAAGTCAAAATAAAGAATAAGCATTGCAAAGTTCCAAATATTATGGATATAGTTCCAAAGCTCTTCAGGTAAAAACAAGAGGCACAATCCTATAGGCAAAGTTCAAACCAGAGTCCAAGGTACAAGCCGTGAAACAATTGCCCCAAGAATCACAATGCAAGAAACCCCAAGTGTGCTGCTTTCCAGCTAAGGTTATTCCATGAAGCTTTCAGGCTAATAAGCTACGTTGAACTGACACTTTCCCCTTGGTTTGCAAGAAGCCTAAATACCTTTTGCTAACATATCTATTTATTTATCGTGTCATCAGTAACCATACCATTGTATTACAATTCTAACAGAACAAAACAAACACACAGATTAAAAAGAAAAAAGCCACACAGATTTTGCAAACGTGGTAGTTGGTTAAATGTCCTTTGACCAGTATCTGGCCCCTTGGAGTGCCTCTGGTGTTGCCGCAAGAAGGTCCTCCATTGTGCATGTGGCAGGGCTCAGGGTGCATTGCAGCAGGTGGTCAGTGCTTTGTTCTTCTCCGCACTCGCATGTCATGGATTCCACCCTGTAGCCCTATTTCTTAAGATTGGCTCTGCATCTCGTGGTGCCCAAGCGCAGTCTGTTCAGCGCCTTCCAAGTCGCCCAGTCCTCTGTGTGCCCAGTAGGGGAGTCTCTCATCTGGTATCACCCATGGATTGAAGTGCTGGGTTTGGGCCTGCCACTTTTGGACTCTCGCTTGCTGGGGTCTCTGTAGATCTAAGAAAACTATGTCTGGATTTAAGTTGTTGACGTGCTGGCTGATACCCAAACAGGGGATGAGCTGGAGATGTCTCTACCTTGGTCCTTTCACTATTGGCCGCTACTTCCCGGCGGATGTCAGGTGGTGCAATACCGGCTAAGCAGTGTAATTTCTCCAGTGGTGTAGGGCGCAGACACCCAGTGATAATGCGGCATGTCTCATTAAGAGCCACATGAAAACATTATGCTCTCACCAACATGAAAGCACTGCGATGACCTTTCCCCGAGCTGGTTTCTCGTCTGCTGGCTAGGCGAGAAGTCTGCCTGACCCGCAAATCAAGACGGGCTTGCTGGGTCAGGTCACTATCAAGGCTTTCTGCACTTTCACTATCAGCGTGGGAAGGAGGCAAAGGCCTCTCCACCTGTTTGCTATCTACTTCGTTAGCATTCCTTTCTTCTGCGAACCGCTGTGTTGACTCTGCACTGTCTGTGGGAGCCTCAGAAAAAGACCTAGGAACAGGCCCAGGGATCTGAGGCACAGAAAAAGAGCCAGGAATCTGAATCCCATCATCCTCATCATCAGAGAACATCTCAGGCCCAGACTCATGCTGAACCACAACAAGTAGATTACATAACACTGAACCATGGCTGTTAAAAAGCTGTCAAACCACATTCATTCAACTGTGTAGATCAGTCATGGGCAAACTTCATCCCTCCAGGTGTTTTGGACCTCAACTCACACATTTCCTAACAGCCTACCTGGAGGGCCAAAGTTTGCCCATGCCTGGTGTAGATGCACTCAAAAGAGTGTCGCATTACATTCAACATGTACTGATTTTAGCTGAGACCACTGATAAACAAGTCCGTGCCTTGAGATATCTTCTTTTGCAGGAGAAGCAAGTGAATGGGGCGCATTGTGCCAGGACCTCCCCACCCACCACCTTCCTTCCCACCGGCCTTGCTTCCCATCTGTGCAAAGGCACGCCACGCTCCTCATTCCGGCACGACAAATGCTCCTGTTGCGTGGCGCATGGGGTGGATGCACGCATGTGCTTGTGTTTGATGTTGGCGTCCTCGCTTGCCCCCAGACACCTTGAGGAGATGCGTCCTCCGCTGCCGTCTGGAGCACCATCCAAGGCTTTCTAAGACTGCCATAGAAGTGGTGCATGCGTGCTCAGGAATGCATGCACGTCTAGCCCTGCCTGTGTTGCCAAGGGGAGGGTGGGAGGGAGCCCCACTGTTCCCCATTCTTTCCAAGCATGCTTCCGCCCTCCCCATCTGCGTTGGAGGCTTCGGGCTAAAAGCCGCTGTATTATTACGGCTCGTGTCAATTATACTGGATGGCTGTGGCTCTGTCCTCTGACCTGCCCTCAGAGAGAGAGAGAGCGCAAGAGTGGCACCACAATGGGATTGCAAGCACATCACACAAAGCACCACAAGGCACGCTTGTTGTTTTCTCCACTTCAGGCCAAATATGGAGCTGTTCCTGAACATCTCTTCGTGTGACAGATTCCAGGACAAGAGGCTAAAATAGCATAATATAACAGCATAGCCTACTGTCTACAGGGTGGGAGGACTCTCTCTTTGGAGGGGATGGGTGGGCATCTTTCAGGAGGGCTTTAGTAGTGGATTCCTACATAGCAAAGCATAAAAGAAGATTTTTATGACATCGTAAATTAGCCTTCCTGCATAAGTGGTGCCTAAATTTCCTACTTGTGATATCGAGCTACTTTTAGTAGGGTCTCCTCAAGAGAAGAGAACCCGAGGACCGTGCCAAAAGGGCCCTGGATACCTTTGTGAGGCCAGCGAAGCCAAATTGTGATAAAAATATGAAAAATAATAATGCCCCATCAAGGTGGAAGAAGTTTCCAGCAACCGAGGTTTATTTGCGATTCAGCTGATATCGGATGCATTGCAGGAATCATTCCACCACAAGCATAGCAATACAAAGAATACAGGCGTATTTATAGCAAAAATACAAAGGAAAACATTTCAAATGTCCCGCCCGCCCTCTGCCCCTGGAGAGCCAATCAGCAGGCTTTCCTTACGAATCAGAAGCAGGCCAGGCGGGACAACCGCAGGCAAGGGGGAAATGATGGGATTACAGATTGCCAGCCAGAATGGAATGCGAGGCTTTGTCTTGGCCGGCAAGGTGTGACTGCTATAAACAAAGGTTTTCCTGTTTTCTTGAAGAGTTTTGGTCCAGAGGGCAAACAAAGTCGGCAACGGACCTCCCGGGGGGTCAACATCACCTTTTGTAATTTCAATCTTTCTTTCCAGGGTCTCACAGATCTCCCTCATCCCATCAGACATGCTCAGAAAATGAGATAAGGAAATCATAAGTGGCTATTGTCCCATGCGGATGAGTTAATCAAAAGAGTCCTGGGTCACTTTTTGTAAGGGAAAGGTCAAGAGGGAAAAAGGGGGAGGTAGGGAAGCAGATGGCATCTTATGCATACAAAGTTCATATAAGAATTCCCTTTCCCACCCCACATCTTTATTATTTTATTGCAATATTGATTTATTAAACGAACTGGAAATCCCATGCTCCTGGGGAAGGTTCGTGGAAGCAGAGGTGGTTTGCAGTCCAAGTCAGGTAGCAAAGAGTCATTTCTCCCTGCAGAAGTCAGCAGATGGGCACTGAGTTGATCAATAACAGAGTCCATCGCTCAGCCCTTGGGGAACCACAACTCTCACAAAAGGGCAGAAGTCCCATGATCCAGCCATTTCCCAAAAAAACCTCGTGGGGTCCTTGTTGTTGTCAGTGCCTTGGCAGTGTGGCCAAGACTTAACCCTTGTGGTGTGGTCTGGTGCCCTTGCCCTTAATTATGAGGGGGGGGGGGGGGGTTGTGGTGCCTGATATCACTTGACAGATGCAACTGTCTTTCGGGCTGCAAAGGTCGACAGCAAGCTGCACAAATTGGTCGGAAGCTCACTTCGACCCGGGCTGGCTTCGAACTCATGACCTTTTGGTCAGTAGCGATCTTAATGCAGCTGACCCCCAGTCCCGGTGAGGGAGGAGCCCAAAAAGGATGAACAGTGAGATTGGGCTTTGGCTGATCTCTAGGAGGCCCTTCTGGCACAATGGGTTAAACCCTTGTGTTGGTAGGACCGAAGTCCGACAGGTTGCAGGTTCGAATCCAGGGAGACAGGCCCGTAGCCAGGATTTTGTTTCGGGGGGGGGGGGGGGTGAGTTTGGATCGGGGGGGGCTGAGTCCGAGTGAAAGAGGGACTGTATGGCCAGTGACAGTGACAATGATGACAATCGCTATGGACATGGACTACGGACGAGCTTGATGGAGTCTCTAAGCTCAGAATTCGGCTTAGATAAGGCCACCAGGCTGTTCTATTTATACAGATTTTAATTGAATTGACTTAATGTTATAATTATATGTAATTATTGGATTTATTCTGTATTTATTATGTGCACATTGGGGGCGTCGAATCGCTGCCAATTGGAAGCCATCCTGAGCCCCCCCACCCACCCAGGGGTTGAGAAGGGTGGGGTACAAATATCTGAAAAATAAATAAATAAATACAATAAATATTTTTAGAAGCATTCTCTCCTGACATTACGGCTACTTTTTCCCCCTTCTCTTTATGTTTTGCGTATATTGTTTATATGCTTATATGTTTTATTCTATGTTGTTTAGTTTATTGCAATTTGTATCTTATTTTATTGTAACCTGTTGTTTGGGCTTGGCCTCGTGTAAGCCGCCCCGAGTCCTCGTTGAGGGAGATGGTGGCAGGATATAAATTATGATGATGATGATGATGATGATGATGATGATTATCTATGGAGGCATCCTCAGAGGTTGAGGGATAGGTTGGAGAATTAGGTTTATATATCTGTGGGAAATCTGGCTACCAGTATTTAAAAGCTCTAAAATCAAAACAGTAAATAAAGAACAAAACTCAAACACAGGGGAACTCCAGACATGAAACAGTCAGGAACAGCTAACCACCTCTTAACAAAAGATTCCCCCAGGCAGTAACAAGGCACACCTAAAAACTGCCAGGCCATCAAATGCTAATCAAGGTGGCCAATGGAAACATTCACACTTGCCTCCAACAGACAAGAGTTCTTTGGCCCACCCTGGACATCATTCCACAGATATATAAAACCCTAAAGGGCTGAGAATGGCGGTTAATAAATGCATCAAATAAATAAATAAATTTTCCTAGTTTCCAAGAGTCCTCACAACCTCTGAGGATGCTTGCCATAGATGCAGGAGAAACGTCAGGAGGGAATGCTTCTAGAACATGACCAGACAGGCAAAAAAAACCCCCACAACAACCCAATATAAGATGACTTTGCTGGATCTGGTGTGGACAAACTGATGCTGTTATGTTGTCACCCTCCTTTGGGAGGCAATGTTGTCATCAATTAGTCAGTTGTCTAATGTGTTCTAATGCTTTTCCTGGTGATGAGGTCAGGCTGACTGGCCTGCAGCTTCCTGGATCTTCTCTTCTGCCTCTTTTGAAGAGACGGGCAATGCTTGTCTTTCTCCGGCTCCCGCCCTGGCATCTCTCGTGCTCAACAAGATCCCCCAAAATGAAGTCAAGAGGCTGAGAGAGATGTCAGGAAACTCCTTCATCTCCTCTGGGATGCGCTTCATCTGGTCCTGCAAGTCTGGACTCATTTAGGTTGATGAGAACAGTCCTGACTAACCTTGAACCATCTTGGTTTCCAATTCATATAGAATCATAGAATCATAGAATCAAAGAGTTGGAAGAGACCTCTTGGGCCATCATCCATTCCAACCCCATTCTGCCAAGAAGCAGGAATATTGCATTCAAATCACCCCCGACAGATGGCCATCCAGCCTCTGTTTCAAAACTTCCAAAGAAGGAGCCTCACCACACTCCCTCCGGGGCAGAGAGTTCCACTGCTGAACGGCTCTCACAGTCAGGAAGTTCTTCCTCATGTTCAGATGGAATCTCCTCTCTTGTAGTTTGAAGCCATTGTTCCATTGTGTCCTGGTCTCCCTCCTCCCTATGACTTCCTCTCACATATTTATACATGGCTATCATGTCACCAAAAGGAAGAGGGGGCGACCAAGGGCAAGATGGATGGATGGTATCCTTGAAGGGACTGGCTTGACCTTGAAGGAGCTGGGGGTAGTGACAGCCAACAGGGAGCTCTGGCGTGGGCTGGTCCTAACAGACCCAGGCCCCTTCTAACACGGGAGGGCTTTCTTGACCTATAAAGTCCTCTTTTGCTTCCTACGCTAGGACTTCAGGTTCAACTCATTTGGAAGCCTTGTTTGATTCCTCTGTCAGTTGTACTCTTCCCTCTTCCTTCTGCTGAGAGCTGGCCTTTGGGCTGGGGGAGTCTGGGCCCACCTCCTTCAGCCACATCTAACCAGATGTGGTCCAAAGCCCTCTTGACCCTCTTGTTGAGCAGGCCTCCTGGGCTGCAGGACATGTCGCATCTGCAAGGCTCTGGTAGTCCTTGGCTCTAAACTTGCAGGCATGGGCCAACTTTGTTCCTCCCTCCAGGTGTTTTGGACTTCAACTCCCACAGTTCCTAACAGCCTCAGGCACCTTCCTTCCTTTCCTTTCTTTTCCATTTAAGTAGTTGAGGGGGCAAAGGAAAGGTCTGGAGGCTGTGAGGAATGGTGGGAGTTGAAGTCCAAAACACCTGGAGGGCAGCGCAAGTTGGCTCATGCTTGGTGTAAATGTTAGGAAGTGTTGTAATTGTAACTTTCTTATCTTCTCCATCAATTCCCTTTGAACACCAGATCTTCCCCAATTCTAACACGGGAGGGCTTTCTTGACCTGTAAAGTCTTCTTTTGCTTCCTGCGCTAGGACTTCAAGTTCAACTCATTTGGAAGCTTTGTTTGACTCGTCTGTGGGTTGTACTCTTCCCTCCTTCTGGTCACTTCTCCTCCAACGCTCCCTTCCTTCTGCTGAGTGCTGGACTTTGGGTTGGGAGAGGCTGGGCCCACCTCCTTCAGCCACGTCTAACCAGAGGTGGCCCAAAGCCCTCTTGACCCTCTTCTTGACCAGGCTTCCTTGGCTGCAGGACAAGTTGCATTTGCAAGGCTCTGGAGGCCCTTGGGTCTGAACTTGCAGGCATGGGCCAACTTTGTCCCTCCCTCCAGGTGTTTTGGACTCCTAACTCCCACCATTCCTAACATCCTCAGGCCTCTTCCTTTCTTTCCTTTCCTTTCCACTTATGTGCCTGAGGAGGGAAGGGAAGGGCCTGAGACTGTTAGGAATTATGGGAGTTGAAAACACCTGGAGGATGGGCGCAAGTTGGCTCATGCTTGGTATAAATGTTAGGAAGTGTTGTATTGGTTAGGAAGTGTTGTAATTGCAACCTTCTCCATTTCTTCTCCATCAATTCCCCTTGAACACCAGATCTCCCCCAATTCTAACACGGGAGGGCTTTCTTGACCTATAAAGACCTCTTTTGCTTCCTGCGCTAGGACTTCAAGTTCAACTCATTTGGAAACCTTGTTTGACTTGTCTGTGGGTTGTACTCTTCCCTCCTTCTGGTCACTTCTCCTCCAATGCTCCCTTCCTTCTGCTGAGCACTGGCATTTGGGTTGGGGGAGGCTGGGCCCACCTCTTTCAGTCACGTCTAACCAGATGTGGCCCAAAGCCCTCTTGACTTTCTTGTTGACTAGGTTTCCTTGTGTGGCCCTTGGTTCTGAACTTGCAGGCATGGCCAACTTTGTCCCTCACTCTAGGTGTTTTGGACTCCCAACTCCCACCATTCCCAACAGCCTCAGTCTCCTTCCTTTCTTTCCTGTCCAAAATACCTGGAGGATGGGCGCAAGTTGGCTCATGCTTGGTATAAATGTTAGGAAGTGTTGTATTGGTTAGGAAGTTTTGTAATTGCAACCTTCTTATCTTCTCCATCAATTCCCTTTGAACACTAGATCTCCCCCAATTCTAACACGGGAGAGCTTTCTTGACCTATAAAGTCCTCTTTTGCTTCTCCATCAATCTCCTTTGAACACCAGATCTCCCCCAATTCTAACACGGGAGAGCTTTCTTGACCTAAAAAGTCCTCTTTTGCTTCTCCATCAATCTCCTTTGAACACCAGATCTCCCCCAATTCTAACACGGGAGAGCTTTCTTGACCTAAAAAGTCCTCTTTTGCTTCCTGCACTAAGACTTTAAGTTCAACTTATTTGGAAGCCTTGTTTGACTCGCCTGTGGGTTGTACTCTTCCCTCCTTCTGGTCACTTCTCCTCCAACGCTACCTTCCTTCTGCTGAGCGCTGGACTTTGGGCTGGGGGAGTCTGGGCCCACCTCCTTCAGCCATGTCTCAAAGCCCTCTTGACCCTCTTGTTGACCAGGCTTCCTGGGCTGCAGGACAAGTTGCATTTGCAAGGCTCTGGTAGTCCTTGATTCTGAACTTGCAGGCATGAGCCAATTTCGTCCCTCCCTCCAGGTGTTTTGGACTCCTAACTCCCACCTTTCCTAACATACCCAGGCCCCTTCCTTCCTTTCCTTTCATTTTCACTTATGTGTCTGAGGAGGGGAGGGAAGGGTCTGCAACTGTTAGCAATTCTGGGAGTTGGAGTCCAAAATACCTGGAGGGCAGTGCAAGTTGGCTCATGCTTGGTATAAATGTTAGGAAGTGTTGTAATTGCAACCTTCTCAATTTCTTCTCCATCAATTCCCTTTGAACACCAGATCTCACACAATTCCAACACGGGAGAGCTTTCTTGACCTATAAAGTCCTCTTTTGCTTCTCCATCAATCTCCTTTGAACACCAGATCTCCCCCAATAATAACACGGGAGGGCTTTCTTGACCTATAAAGTCCTCTTTTGCTTCTCCATCAATCTCCTTTGAACACCAGATCTCCCCCAATTCTAACACAGGAGGGCTTTCTTGACCTATAAAGTCCTCTTTTGCTTCCTGCGCTAGGACTTCAAGTTCAACTCATTTGGAAGCCTTGTTTGATTCCTTTGTGGGTTGTACTCTTCCCTCATTCCGGTCACTTTTCCAGTGCTTCCTTCCTTCTGCTGAGTGCTGGTCTTTGGGCTGGGGGAGGCTGGGCCCACCTCCTTCAGCCACGTCTAACCAGATGTGGCCCAAAGCCCTCTTGACCCTCTTGTTGACCAGGTTTCCTTGGGTTGCCCTTGGTTCTGGACTTGCAGGCATGGACCAACTTTGTCCCACTGTCCAGGTGTTTTGGACTCCCAACTCCCACCATTCCTAACCGACCCAGGCCCTTTCCTTTCTTTCCTTTCATTTCCACCTATGTGCTTGAGGAGGGAAGGGAAGGGCCTGAGACTGTTAGGAATTATGGGAGTTGAAAACACCTGGAGGATGGGCGCAAGTTGGCTCATGCTTGGTATAAATGTTAGGAAGTGTTGTATTGGTTAGGAAGTGTTGTAATTGCAACCTTCTCCATTTCTTCTCCATCAATTCCCTTTGAACACTAGATCTCCCCCAATTCTAACACAGGAGGGCTTTCTTGACCTGTAAAGTTCTCTTTTGCTTCCTGCGCTAGGACTTCAAGTTCAACTCATTTGGAAGCCTTGTTTGATTCCTCTGTTGGTTGTACTTTCCCCTCTTCCTTCTGCTAAGAGCTGGCCTTTGGGTTGGGGGAGGCTGGGCCCACCTCCTTTAGCCATGTCTAACCAGATGTGGCCCAAAGCCCTCTTGACCTTTTTGTTGACCAGGCCTCCTGAGCTTCAGGACAAGTTGCATTTGCAAGGCTCTGGTGGCCCTTGTCTCTGAACTTGCAGGCATGGCCAACTTTGTCCCTCCCTCCAGGTGTTTTGGATTCCCAACTCCCACCATTCCCAACAGCCTCAGTCTCCTTCCTTTCTTTCCTGTCCAAAAAACCTGGAGGATGGGCGCAAGTTGGCTCATGCTTGGTATAAATGTTAGGAAGTGTTGTATTGGTTAGGAAGTGTTGCAACTGTAACCTTCTTATCTTCTCCATCAATTCCCTTTGAACACCAGATCTCCCCCAAGTCTAACACGGGAGAGATTTCTTGACCTATAAAGTCCTCTTTTGCTTCCTGCGCTAGGACTTCAAGTTCAACTCATTTGGAAGCCTTGTTTGATTCCTCTGAGGGTTGTACTCTTCCCTCGTTATGGTCACTTTTCCAATGCTCCCTTCCTTCTGCTGAGTGCTGGCCTTTGGGCTGGGGGAGGCTGGGCCCACCTCCTTCAGCCACGTCAAACCAGATGTGGCCCAAAGCCCTCTTGACCCTCTTGTTGACCAGGCCTCCTGAGCTTCAGGACAAGTTGCATTTGCAAGGCTCTGGAGACCCTTGGCTCTGAACTTGCAGGCATGGGCCAACTTCGTCCCTCCCTCCAGGTGTTTTGGACTCCCAACTCCCACCATTCCAAACAGCTGGTAGGAATGGTGGGAGTTGGGAGTTCAAAACACCTGGAGGGATGGACGAAGTTGGCCCATGCCTGCCCTACTGGCTTTCTCTATGAAGGAGAGTGGATGCTCCTCCCTTCTTCTCGATTCCTGGGGAGACCTGGCAGTGATGGGCTCCAGGTGTCCATTGGGGGGCGCCCTCCCCCTCGCCGTCGCCCTCCCCCTCCCCCCGCGCTGGGGGCGGGCCTTCTCCGTGACGTCACAGCCTTTGGCCACTCCTTCTTCTCTCCGCTGCCTCCTCCTCCTCCTCTGCTTCCTTCCTTCCTTCCTTTCTTTTCCCTTCCTTCCTCCTCTCGCGAGGCAGTCCGCCCAGGATGGGGGTCCCGGGCCCCCGGGGTCCGCCTGGGCTCCTCCTGCTGCTTCGGGTGCTCCTGGCCTGGCTCAGCCTCGGGCGCCCCGCCGCCGGTAAGGAAGAGAGAGATGGAGAAAGAGAGAGATGGAGAGATGGAGGGAGAGATGGAGGGAAAGGGAGGGAGGCAGGGAGGGGGTCTGCCGAAGGAGGGGAGGCAGGAGGCCCGAGAGCTGTCCGGAGGGAGCTGTCCACGGTCCTGAAGTCTGGTCACTCTCTCACTAAGGCTATTATTCTTTGGCCAGCCTTCCTTCCCTCTTTCTCTCCTTTCTTTCTCTCCTTCCTTCCTTCCTTCCTTCCTTCCTTCCTTCCTTCCTTCCTTCTCTCTCTCCCTCCTTCCTTCCTTCACTCCTTCCTTCCTTCCTTCCTTCTCTCCTTCCTTCCTTCCTTCCTTCTCCCCTTCCTTCCTTCCTTCCTTCCTTCCTTCTATCCTTCCCTCCTTCTCTCCCTCCTTCCTTCCCTTTATCCTTCCTTCCTTTCCTCTATCCTTCCTTCCTTCCTTCTCTCCCTCCCTCCTTCCTTCCCTCTATCCTTCCTTCCTTCCTTCTCTCCTTCCTTCCTTCCCTCCTTCCTTCCTTCTCTTTTTCCCTCCTTCCTTCCTTCTCTCCTTCCTTCCTTCCTTCCTTCCTTCCTTCCTTCTCTCCTTCCTTCCTTCCTTCCTTCTCTCCTTCCTTCCTTCCTTCCTTCCCTCCTTCCTTCTCTCCTTCCTTCCTTCCCTCCATCTATCCTTCCTTCCTTCCCTCTATCCTTCCTTCCCTCTATCCTTCCTTCCTTCCTTCCTTCCTTCTCTCCTTCTTTCCCTCTATCCTTCCTTCCTTCTCTCCCTTCTTCCTTCCTTCCCTCTATCCTGTCGTCCTTACTTTCCTCTATCCTTCCTTCCTTCCTTCCCTTTCTCTTCTTTCTTCCTTCTCTACCTATTCTTGGACTACAACTCCCAGCAGTCCTCCTGATCCATCTACCTGCCTACCTACCTACCTCTATGTAATCTTTCTATCTGGAGGATTTCTGGGAGTTGCAGTCCAGGAATAGGAAACTGGAAATCTTCAGGGATTGGGATGCTCTCAAAGAGATCCAAGGAGAAGCAAGCTTGCATCTTGGAAGCAGTGCATTTAGAGCATCCTCCTCCCCTAAAGGGCCTCATCTAGGGGATGCTGGGAGCTGTAGTCTGGAAGAGAGTGTGGAGATGCTATTGTGTGTTTTGTTTGCTGGGGGAGTCGTTTTTGCACATGAACTGTAGCGTCTTTTTCGGTTTTTTGGCCGTTTAAGTCCCTTCACTAGCTGTACCTGCCACGCATTGCTGTGGCCAACCTTCCCTCCCTCTTTCACTCCTTTCTTTCTCTCATTCCTTTCTTTTTTCCCTTTCCTTTCCTTTTCTCCTTCCTTCCTTCCTTGTCTACCTCTTTCCTTCCTTCCCCTCTCTTTTTATTTCTCTCCTTCCTTCCTTACTTCTCTACCTCTTTTTTGTTTTCCCTCTCTTTTTCTTTCTCTCCTTCCTTCCTTCCTTCTTTAGCCCTTTCCTTCATTCCCCTTTCTTTTTCTTTCTCTCCTTCCTTCTTCTCTACCTCTTTCCTTCCATCCCCTCTCTTTTCTCTCTCTCTCCTTCCTTCCTTCCTTCCTTCTCTACCTCTTTCCTTCCTCCCCCTCTCTTTTCTTTCTCTCCTTCCTTTCTTCCTTCTCTACCTCTTTCCTTCCTTCCCTTTTTCTTTCTCTCCTTCCTTTCTTCCTTCTCTACCTCTTTCCTTCCTTCCCTTTTTCTTTCTCTCCTTTCTTCCTTCTCTACCTATTCTTGGAATGCAACTCCCAGCAATCCTCCTGATCGATCTATCTGCCATCTATCTATCTATCTATCTATCTATCTATCTATCTATCTCTAATCTATCAATCTTATTTATCTGGAGGATTGCTGGTGTCATGTATCATGTTCTGTAGTTGTTGCTGGTGGCTGGTGGTGGTAGGCCTAGCAGTTGGCGATGGAAGGGTTAATGTAAGTCTTAGTTCTAAAGGGTTGAGTAATCTGTAAGTAAGAGTTCATGGGTGAAAGAAATTAAAGGTGGAGGCATACAAGAGATGGGTTGCAGCTGGGTGTTACTGGATGTAAGGAGTGAGCCTTGGGACTGATCTTTGGGAGAAAAGTATTTGTCTTATTTTGGTGGTGGATGCTGCTGGTTTCCCCCCAGGTTTGTGGCTTTTTGGTGTTCTGACCTGTCTCCTGAACCTTTGGAATCCCGGAACCTTGAGTCTTTGGACTGGCTTTTGACTACGGTATAGACTCTTGATCTCTGGACTTTGATCATTGAACTCTTGGCATTTGACCACAGGACTGCGCCTTTTGACTATGGTGTAGCTTTTGCTATACGTTTTTGTTTTCTATTCTGTGCTTGTGTCCTATCTTTATGTTTTATATTTTGGATTATTAAAACAGCCAGAAAGTAAGTGCTGTTTTAATTAAACTGTTGGATACAAACTGGGTGTTTGTTTGATTCACCTCTGCCTAATTAACGGCAGCGACCTGGCATCGTGACACATGGGAGTTGCAGTCCAGGAACAGGAAATAGGAAATATAGACAGATTGGGATGCTCTCAAGGAAATCCAAGGAGAAGCAAGCTTGCAGCTTGGAAGCAGTACATTTGGAGCATCCTCCTCCCCTAAAGGGCCTGGTTTAGGGGATACTGGGAGCTGTTGTTTTTGTGCATTTGCTGTATTGTCATTTAGCTTCGGGAGAAAAGTATTGGTCTTGGTGGTAGATGCTGCTGGTTTCCCCCCAGGTTTGTGGATTTTCAGTATCCTGACCTGTCTCCTGAACCCTTGGAACCTTGAATCTTTGGACTGGCTTTTGACTACAGTATAGACTCTTGATCCCTGGACTTTGCTTATTTTTAAGTCCATTCCACTGTTTTTTTGGGAGGTATTTATGAGTGATGGTCACTCGTTGGTCTATTAAGGGTGTAGTGTCCGAATTTGGTGTCAATTCGTCCAGTGCTTTTTGAGTTATGTTAATCCCACAAATGAACATTACTTTTTTATTTATATAGATTGTGGACATTAATTTATCCTTGGATTGAAACTTGAAGGAAGAGAGAGAGTGAGGGAGGGAGGGAAGGAAGGTAGAAAGGAAGGAAGGAAGGAAGGAAGGAAAGAGGGAAGGAAGGAAAGAGAGAAGGAAGGAGAGGAAGAGAAGGGAAGAGAGAAAGCCTGGGAGCTGTCCCAGGTGCTGAAGTCAAGAGAGGGAGGGAGGAAAGGAGAAAGAGAGGAGGAGGAAGGCTTGAGTGCTGTCTGGCACTGTTCATGGTGCTGAAGCCTTGTTACTCTCTGTATAGCTATTATTGTTGTTATGGACGTTCTTTTATGCTCGCCTTTATTTGTCCCTGGATTGAGAATCGAAGGAAGAGAGGGAGGGAGGTAGAAAGGGAGGAAGGAAGAAAGCAAGAAGAGAAGAGAAAGAAGGAAGAAAGGAAGGGAGGTACAAAGGAAGGAAGGAAGAGAAGGAAGGTAGAAAGGAAGATTGGAGCGGAAGAGGAAGGCATGTGAGCTGTCCAAGGTGCTGAAGTCATCACTTTTCGAATGGCTGTTATTATTATTATTATTATTATTATTATTATTATTGGAATTCATTTATGTCTGCCTTTATATATCCCTGGATTGAGATGCAAAGGGAAGGAAGGAGAAGGTGAGAGAGGAAGAGGAAGACATGGGAGCTTTCCATGGTGCTAAAGTCTTGTTATTCTCAGGATGGCTACTATTATTGTGGTCATTTATTTAGGCCCACCTTTGTGTATCCCCTGATTGAAACCCAAAGAGAAGGAAGGAAGGAAGGAAGGAAGAAAAGAGAAGGAAGGTAGAAAGGAAGGGAGGAGAGGGAGAAAGAGGAAGGCCTGTGAGCTGTCCAAGGTGCTGAAGTCATCACTTTTCGCATGGCTATTATTATTATTATTATTATTATTGGAATTCATTTATGTCCGCCTTTATATATCCCTGGATTGAGATGCAAACGGAAGGAAGGAGAGGGAGAGAGAGGAAGAGGAAGACCTGGGAGCTTTCCAGGGTGCTGAAGACTTGTTACTCTCAGTATGGCTACTATTGTTGTGGCCATTTATTTAGGCCCACCTTTGTGTATCCCTTGATTGAAACCCATAGAGAAGGAAGGAAGGAAAAAAAAAGAGAAGGAAGGTAGAAAGGAAGGGAGGAGAGCGAGAAAGAGGAAGGCCTAGGAGCTGTCTGAGGTGCTGAATTCTTATCACTTTTTGCATGGCTATTATTATTATTATTATTATTATTATTATTATTATTATTGGAATTCATTTATGTCCGCCTTTATATATCACTGGATTGAGACGCAAAGGAAGGAGAGGGAAAAAGAGGAAGAGGAAGACTTGGGAGCTTTCCATGGTGCTGAAGTCTTGTTACTCTCAGTATGGCTACTATTATTGTGGCCATTTATTTAGGCCCACCTTCATGCATCCCCTGAATGAAACCCAAAGAGAAGGAAGGAAGGAAGGAAGGAAGGAAGAAAAGAGAAGGAAGGTAGAAAGGAAGGGAGGAGAGGGAGAAAGAGGAAGGCCTGTGAGCTGTCCGAGGTGCTGAAGTCTTATCACTTTTTGCATGGCTGCTATTATTATTATTATTATTATTATTATTATTATTATTGGAATTCATTTATGTCCGCCTTTATATATCCCTGGATTGAAAGGAAGAAAGGAGAGGGAGAGAGAGGAAGAGGCAGACCTGAGAGCTTTCCATGGTGCTGAAGTCTTGTTACTCTCAGTATGGCTACTATTATTGTGGCCATTTATTTAGGCCCACCTTCGTGTATCCCCTGATTGAAACCTGAAGAGAAGGAAGGACAGAAGGTAGAAAGGAAGGAAGGGAGGACGAAAAGAGAAGGAAGATAGAAAGGAAGGGAGGAGAAGGAGAAGAAGTCATGTGAGCTGTCCGAGGTGCTGAAGTCTTATCATTTTTCACATGGTTATTATTATTATTATTATTATTATTATTATTATTATTATTATTGGAATTCATTTATGTTCTCCTATATATTTCCCCGGATTGAGATGCAAAGGGAAGGAAGGAGAGGGAGAGAGAGGAAGAGGAAGGCATGGGAGCTTTCTGTGGTGCTGAAGTCTTGTTACTCCCAGTATGGCTACTATTATTGTGGCCATTCATTTAGGCCCACCTTCGTGTATCCCCTGATTGAAACCCGAAGAGAAGGAAGGAAGGAAGGTAGAAAGGAAGGAAGAAAAGAGAAGGAAGGTAGAAAAGAAGGGTGGAGAGGGAGAAAGAGGAAGGCAATGTGAGCTGTCCAAGGTGCTGAAGTCTTATCACTTTTTGCATGGCTATTATTATTATTATTATTATTATTATTATTATTGGAATTCATTTATGTCCGCCTTTATATATCCCTAGATTGAGACACAAAGAGAAGGAGGGAGAAGGGGAGAGAGGAAGACCTGAGAGCTTTCCATGGTGCTGAAGTCTTGTTACTCCCAGTATGGCTACTATTATTGTAGCCATTTATTTAGGCCCACCTTTGTGTATCCCCTGATTGAAACCCAAAGAGAGGGAAGGAAGGAAGGAAGGAAGGAAGGAAGGAAGGAAGAAAAGAGAAGGAAGGTAGAAAGGAAGGGAGGAGAGGGAGAAAGAGGAAGGCATGTGAGCTGTCCAAAGTGCTGAAGTCGTATCACTTTTTGCATGGCTATTATTATTATTATTATTATTATTATTGGAATTCATTTATGTCCGCCTTTATATATCCCTGGATTGAAGGGAAGGAAGGAGAGGGAGAGAGAGGAAGAGGGAGACCTGAGAGCTTTCCATGGTGCTGAAGTCTTGTTACTCCCAGTATGGCTACTATTATTGTGGCCATTTATTTAGGCCCACCTTCATGTAGCCCCTGATTGAAACCTGAAGAGAAGGAAGGAAGGAAGGAAGGAAGGAAGAAAAGAGAAGGAAGGTAGAAAAGAGAAGGAAGGTAGAAAGGAAGGGAGGAGAGTGAGAAAGAGGAAGGCATGTGAGCTGTCCAAGGTGCTGAAGTCATCACTTTTCGAATGGCTATTATTATTATTATTATTATTATTATTATTATTATTATTATTATTAATGGAATTCATTCATGTTCTCCTACATATTTCCCTGGATTGAGATGCAAAGGGAAAGAAGGAGAGGGAGAGAGAGGGAGAGGAAGGCCTGGGAGCTTTCCATGGTGCTGAAGTCTTGTTACTCTCAGTATGGCTACTGTTGTTGTGGCCATTTATTTAGGCCCACCTTCGTGTATCCCCTGATTGAAACCCAAAGAGAAGGAAGGTGCAAAGGAAGGAAGGAAGGAAGGAAGAAAGGATGGGAGGAGAGCAAGAAAGAGGAAGGCCTGTGAGCTGTCCAAAGTGCTGAAGTCTTATCACTTGGGAGCTTTCTGTGGTGCTGAAGTCTTGTTACTCCCAGTATGGCTACTATTATTGTGGCCATTCATTTAGGCCCACCTTCGTGTATCCCCTGATTGAAACCCGAAGAGAAGGAAGGAAGGAAGGTAGAAAGGAAGGGTGGAGAGGGAGAAAGAGGAAGGCCTGTGAGCGGTCCGAGGTGCTGAAGTCTTATCACTTTTTGCATGGCTATTATTATTATTGTTGTTAGTATTATTATTATTATTGGAATTCATTTATGTCCACCTTTATATATCTCTGGATTGAGACGCAAAGGAAGTTCTTCAATAGGAAGAACTTCCTGACTGTGAGAGCCGTTCAGCAGTGGAACTCTCTGCCCCTTGTGGAGTGTGGTGGAGGCTCCTTCTTTGGAAGCTTTTAAGCAGAGGCTGGATGGCCATTTGTCAGGGGTGATTTGAATGCAATATTCCTGCTTCTTGGCAGAATGGGGTTGGACTGGATGGCCCATGAGGTCTCTTCCAACTCTTTGATTCTATGATTCTATGAGAGGGAAAAAGAGGAAGAGGAAGACTTGGGAGCTGTCTGTGGTGCTGAAGTCTTGTTACTCTCAGTATGGCTACTATTATTGTGGCCATTTATTTAGGCCCACCTTCATGTATCCCCTGAATGAAACCCGAAGAGAAGGAAGGAAGGAAGGAAGGAAGGTAGAAAGGAAGGGAGGAAGAAAATAGAAGAAAGGTAGAAAGGGAGGAGAGAGAGAAAGAGGAAGGCCTGTGAGCTGTCCGAGGTGCTGAAGTCTTATCACTTTTTGCATGGCTGCTATTATTATTATTATTATTATTATTATTATTATTATTATTGGAACTCATTTATGTCCGCCTTTATATTTCCCTGGACTGAGACACAAAGGGAAGGAAGGAGGGAAGGTAGAAAGGAAGGAGAGGTAGGGAAAAGGAGGCATAGGAACCATCCATGGTGCCGAAGGCAAGGAAGAAAGGAAGAAAGGAAGGAGGGAAGTAGAAGGGGAGAGAAAGAAAGAGGAAGGCCTGGGAGCTGTCTGGCATTGTTGACGGTGATGAAGTCTTATTACTCTCACTGTGGCTATTGTTATTATGGCCATTTATTAGTCCCCACTTTTAATTAACCCTTGATTGAGATGCAAAGGGAAGGGGGGAAGGGAAGAAGAAGAAGGAAAGGGGGAGTGGGAAGGGTCCCCCCACTTTGAAACCCGCTCTTGAATAGGCAGTGTATGGGGGAGACCCTCCATAGGGGGGCTGCTTCAAGACTTGGGAGGGGGCTCACATGTCCCCCTCTAAGGGCCTTTCCTGAGGAGGGCTCTGACACTCCCCCCTTAGAAAGAGAAGGGGGCAACCCAGTCCTGCGCCCACCTCCCAGGCCAGAGGAGAAAGAGCTTTTGCAGTCCGAGCAGGCTTCCCTTGCTAAGGAGGCAGAGGTCTGATTATTAGCACCCCCTCCCACAACACAGGGAAGCCCCCTCCCCTTCCTGCCATCTGTCAAGGCCATCTGTGGGGAGACCTCCTCCCCCTCCCTTCCTCACCATCATCTGTCACGCTGGCAGGCGGGGAAGATAGGGCGAGGCTTAAAACTTGTTGGAACCCAAAATATGGGGAGGGGGCTTGATGTTTCACAGGTCTTTATTCTGCCCCACTTCTTCCCACTCTCTGGAGCTCCCCATTGGAACCCAGGGCTTCCCCCCTTTCCCCCATGGGAGGGAGACCCTGCAAAGCCCCCCAAGAGACCCCTCTGCTCTGACTCTGGAGAAAAAGAAGAAGAAGTAGAAAGAAGAGAAGCAGTTCAGCAAGTTGTCGAAGAACCCTAGAGTTGCAAGAGACCCCCAAGAGGCCTTCCAGTCCCACCTGCCATAAAGAAACCCACAGGTTTGGGAATCCTAGCCTTGGAATAGAATCATAGACTCATTGAGTTGGAAGAGAGACCCCAAAGCCTTTCCAGTCCATCCACCTTCTTTCTGCCAGGCAGGAAGAAGGCACCATCAAAGCCCTCCCAACAGAGGGCCATCTAGGCTCTGCTTCAAAACCTCCATGGCCTGGTGGCCAAAGGAAACTGGACACTCCTGGCCAGAAGTTGACCAGTTCCTCCAGACCAGGGCAGGCCCAGAGAACAGAAGCACACTTCCTTGGGGGCAGGATGGCTAGCATGCAAGGGGTTCAACCCACTCAATGAGAGGCAACCCACTGCAACCCACTGACCAGGATGGAATGATAACAATGGAAAGAGTGATGGTGACTCTTTCCATTATTATCATTCCATAATAGGAGGAAGAGCTTCTGTTTTTGGCTCTCCTGGGCAACAAAGTGAGTAGAGCAGAGGGGTCACTGCTATCATCTTTATCCTCCTCATTATAATCACCATCATCGTCATCGTCAGTCATAGAATCATAGAATCATAGAATCAAAGAGTTGGAAGAGACCTCATGGGCCATCCAGTCTAACCCCATTCTGCCAAGAAGCAGGAATATTGCATTCAAATCACCCCTGACAAATGGCCATCCAGCCTCTGCTTAAAAGCTTCCAAAGAAGGAGCCTCCACCAAACTCCAGGGCAGAGAGTTCCACTGCTGAACGGCTCTCACAGTCAGGAAGTTCTTCCTCATGTTCAGATGGAATCTCCTCTCTTGTAGTTTGAAGCCATTGTTCCGCGTCCTAGTCTCCAAGGAAGCAGAAAACAAGCTTGCTCCCTCCTCCTCCTTGTGGCTTCCTCTCACATATTTATACATGGCTATCATATCTCCTCTCAGCCTTCTCTTCTTCAGGCTAAACATGCCCAGTTCCCTAAGCCGCTCCTCATAGGGCTTGTTCTCCAGACCCTTGATCATTTTAGTCGCCCTCCTCTGGACACTTTCCAGCTTGTCAATATCTCTCTTGAATTGTGGTGCCCAGAATTGGACACAGTATTCCAGGTGTGGTCTAACCAAGGCAGAATAGAGCATGGGGAGCATGACTTCCTTAGATCTAGACACTAGGCTCCTATTGATGCAGGCCAAAATCCCACTGGCTTTTTTTGCCGCCACATTACATTCCTGGCTCATGTTTAACTTGTTGTCCACGAGGACTCCAAGATCTTTTTCACACGTACTGCTCTCGAGCCAGGCGTCACCCATTCTGTATCTTTGCATTTCATTTTTTTCTGCCAAAGTGGAGTATCTTGCATTTGTCACTGTTGAACTTCATTTTGTTAGTTTTGGCCCATCTCTCTAATCTGTCAAGATCGTTTTGAATTCTGCTCCTGTCCTCTGGAGTCTTGGCTCTGCCTCCCAATTTGGTGTCGTCTGCAAACTTGATGATCCTGCCTTCTAGCCCTTCATCTAAGTCGTTAATATAGATCCTGAGCAGGACCGGGCCCAGGACGGAACCCTGCTGATGGCACTCCACTTGTCACTTCTTTCCAAGATGAGGAGGAAGCATTAGTGAGCACTCTCTGTGTTCGTCCACTTAACCAATTCCAGATCCACCTCACCGTAGTTTTGCCTCGCCCACATTGGCCTCGTTTCCTTGCCCGAAGGTCATGGGGGACCTTGTCCAAGAAGGCCTTCCTCAAATCCAGACACGCTCCATCCACGGCATCATTCCCCGCATCTACCCAGCTTGTAGCTCTATCGAAGGAAGAGATCAGATGAGTCTGGCATGACTTGTTTTTGATCAATCCATGTTGACTATTAGCGATGACTGCATTTGTTTCTAAGTGTTTGCAGACCGCTTCCTTAACAATCTTTTCCAGAATCTTGCCCGGTATCAACGTGAGGCTGACCGGACGGTAGTCCCCGTCATCATCATCACCATCATCATAATCTTCAATCACCATCATAATTATCATCAACCTCATCAAATCACCATCATCATCATCACCATCATAATAATCTTCAATCACCATAATCACTATCATCAACATCGTCAATTACCATCGTCATCATCATCTTCAATCACCGTCATCATCATTATCACCATCATCATTATCATCAACATCGTCAATTACCATCGTCGTCATCATCCTCAGTCACAGCCATCATCATTATCATCATCATAATCATCATCTTCAATCACCATCATCATCACCATCATCAACATCCTCAGCAATAATTACCATTTGTAGTTGAAAGTACTAGTTGATGAGAAGGTGGAAAAAATTCAAAATTATCCAAGTTTGTTTCCAATAGCTTGAGAAGACTTGGGGAATTGTGACATAACTACACTTACTTGAAACACAGCCATCACAACAGAAGTATTTGCGTGTGAAAAATGGCTCCCTTTCCTTTATAAACATCATTTCAGATTTTCTTCACACACACACACACACGTGAAAGGGATACATTGCTGCTAGAAAACCAATTGAAGGCATTTTTATTATAAACTGTGGATAGTCATCATCATTGTCGTCATTGTCATCAATATCATCATCATCATCATCACCATTGTCGTCATCATCATCAACATCACCATCGTCATCATCATCATCATCGTCATGATCATCATCATTGTCGTCATTGTCATCAATATCATCATCATCATCGTCATTGTCATCAATATCATCATCATCATCATTGTCATCATCATCAACATCACCATCGTCATCATCATAATCATCGTCATCATCATCATCATCGTTGTCATTGTCATCAATATCATCATCGTCATTGTCACCATCGTCATCATCATCATCAACATCACCATCGTCATCATCATCATCGTCATTGTCATCAATATCATCATCATCGTCATTGTCATCAATATCATCATCGTCACCATCGTCATCATCATCATCAACATCACCATTGTCATCATCATCATCGTCATCATCATCATCATCATCGTTGTCATTGTCATCAATATCATCATCGTCATCGTCACCATCGTCATCATCATCATCATCAACATCACCATCGTCATCATCATCATCATCGTCATCATCATCATCATCGTTGTCATTGTCATCAATATCATCATCGTCATCGTCACCATCGTCATCATCATCATCATCATCGTCATGATCATCATCGTCGTCGTCATTGTCATCAATATCATCATCATCATCATCATCATTGTCATTGTCATCAATATCATCATCATCATCATGTACCTCAGCCATGGGCAAACTTGGGCCCTCTGGGTGTTTTGGACTTCAACTCCCACAATTCCTAACAGCCTATGGGCAGTTGGGAATTGTGAGAGTTAAAGTCCAAAATACCTAGAAGGCCCAAGTTTGCCCACGCTCAATCTACCTGAACATTAGGAAGAACTTCCTGACTGGGTTGTTGTAGGTTTTTTTTCGGGCTATATGGCCATGTTCTAGAGGCATTCTCTCCTGACGTTTCACCTACATCTATGGGAAGCGTCCTCAGAGGTAGTGAGGTCTGTTGGAACTTGGAAAACTGGGTTTATATATCTGTGGAATAATGGCCAGGATGGGAGAAAGAACTCTTGTCTGTTGGAGCCGGGTGTGAATGTTTCAACTGACCATCTTGATTAGCATTTGATGGCCTGGCAGTGCCTGGGGCAACCTTTTGTTGAGAGGTTTATTTATTTATTTTATTTGTCGTGTCAGAACAACCAGTCTAACAGAACAAAGCAAACAAACAGAAAAATACACAACTTGTGAGTTTGGTAGCTGGTTAAATGTCCTTTGACCAGTCTCTGGCCCCTTGGAGTGCTTCTGGTGTTGCCGCAAGAAGGTCCTCCCTTGTGCATCTTGTGGCAGGGCTCAGGGTGCATTGCATTAGGTGGTCAGTGGTATGCTCTTCTCCACACTCGCATGTCGTGGACTCCACTTTGTGGCCCCATTTCTTGAGTTTGGCTCTGCATCTCGTGGTGCCAGAGCGCAGTCTGTTCAGCGCCTTCCAAGTCACCCAGTCTTCTGTGTGCCCAGGAGGGAGTCTCTCATTTTGTATCAGCCATTGGTTGAGGTTCTGGGTTTGAGCCTGCCACTTTTGGACTCTCGCTTGCTGGGGTGTTCCAGCGAGTGTCTCTGTAGATCTTAGAAAACTATGTCTAGATTTAAGTCGTTGGCGTGCTGGCTGATACCCAAACAGGGGATGAGCTGGAGATGTCTCTGCCTTGGTCCTTTCACTATGGGCTGCTACTTCCCGGCGGATGCTGAGAGGTGATTAGCTGTCCCTGATTGTTTCCTCTCTGTTGTTTTGCTGTTGTAATTTTAGAGTTTTTTTAAATACTGGTAGCCAGTGTTAAATACTGGTAACTTCCTGACTATAAGAGGAGCTATTCAACCTTGGAACTCTCCGCCTCGGAGTCCTTCCTTGGAGGCTTTTAGACAGAGGCTGGATGACCATCTGTTGGGACTGCTTTGAATGGGCTTTTCCTGCATGAAGGCAAAAGCGGGGTGGGGGGGTGGGTGGACTAGATGTCCTTTAGAGGTTCCTTTCAACTCTATTATTCTGTGGTTCTGATTCTACCCAGTCCCGAATGGCCATTATTGCAGGAGGGTCTGTGGGGGGCTGCTTCAGGGAGGTCCCTCTGCCACCAGTGCCCCCCTTGACCTTTGCCCCTTTCTCCTCCTCCTCCCAGAGGGTCTCTTTGTGACGGACTACTTCACCCGCACGCCCCGGAAGCTGAACCCTTTTCGCTCCTTCACCAGCATTGAGCTCTTCCACTTCCGCATCCCCGAGGACACCGTGGTGGCCGTCTGGAACCTCATCACCTTCAAGGAGCAGGGAGGCACCTTCGGCGACCACTGTCCGGACAGGAGCATCACCGTGTGAGTCCCTCTGGGGTTGCTTTTGTTTCCCTCTGGCCCCCAAAAGAAGGGGAGGAAGCTCAGGGCGAGAGAGCAGCCTTGAAAAATGTGCATGCCTGTGCAAGGTGTCCTTTGGGAGGCCTGGAGAGTGAAAGGCCACCTTCTGAGCACTTTCAGTGGATGGCAACCAATAATAATAATAATAATAATGTATTGTCGAAGGCTTTCATGGCTGGAATCACTACGTTCGTGTGGGTTTTTTCGGGCTATAGGGCCATGTTCTAGAGGCATTTCTCCTGACGTTTCGCCTGCATCTATGGCAAGCATCCTCAGAGGTAGTGAGGTCTGTTGGAAATAGGAAAATGGGTTTATATATCTGTGGATTGGCCGGGGTGGGACAAAGGACTCTTCTCTGCTGGAGCTAGGTGTGAATGTTTCAACTGACCACCTTCATTAGCATTTGAAGGCCTGCCTGAGCCTGGGAAAATCTGTTGCTGGGAGGTGTTAATCTGTGCCTGGTTTTTTCCTCTCTGTTGTCAGGCTACACAGAGAAGCCATTGAAATCCACAAGAAGCATGTGGACAATTTCAACAGAAAGGAAGAGACCATGAAAATGAACAAAATCTGGCTACCAGTATTAAAAAACTCTAAAATTACAACAGCAAAACAGCAGAGAGGAAACAACCAGGCACATCTTAACACCTCTCAACAAAAGATTTTCCCAGGCTCAGGCAGGCTTTCAAATGCTAATGAAGGTGGTCAGTTGAAACATTCACACTTAGCTCCAGCAGAGAAGAGCTCTTTGCCCCACCCTGGTCATTCCACAGATATATAAACCCATTTTCCTATTTCCAACAGACCTCACTACCTCTGAGGATGCTTGCCATAGATGCAGGCGAAACGTCAGGAGAAAATGCCTCTAGAACATGGCCCTATAGCCCGAAAAAACCCACAAGAATCTAATAATAATAATAATAATAATAATAATAATAATCTTTATTTATACCCCGCTACCATCTCCCCAAGGGACTCGGTGTGGCTTACATGAGGCCGAGCCCACAACACATCAATATTATTTTTATTTATTTTATTTCAGTTGCTTCTACCCCGCCCTTCTTCTCACCCCGAAGGGGACTCAGGGCGGCTTACAAAAGCAAGGCACAATTCGATGCCCGCATCATATCACAACAATAAGACAAAATAACATCAATTAACAGAAAACAGCAATTCTAGCAATAACATCAATTAACAGAAACAACAATTCTTGCAAGGCGAAAACAACCATAACACCAGTAATAGCAATAAAACCAATACAAACCATTTTCTCCTCATTGACGGTCAGCGTTTCGCAATCTCATAGTTCAAATTCCAATTCCACAATTGTCAGACCTGTCAGTCCTATCCATCTGGTTGTCCATATCTAGTTGTCAGATTGCCCAAAGGCCTGGTCCCACAACCACATCTTTACTTTCCTCCTGAAGGAGAGGAGGGATGTTGATGCCCTAATTTCCCCCGGGAGTGAGTTCCACAGGTGAGGGGCCACCACTGAGAAGGCCCTGCTCCTCGTCCCCACCAACCTCACTTGTGATAGCGGTGGGGTTGAGAGCAGGGTCTCCCCAGATGATCTCAAACTCTGGGGTGGGACGTAGAGGGAGATGCGTTCGGACAGATACACTGGACCGGAACCGTAAAGGGTTTTGTAGGTCAAAACCAGCACCTTGAATTGTGCTCGGAACTGAACCGGCAGCCAGTGGAGCTGACACTGCAGGGGGGTGGTATGCTCCCTGTATGTCGCTCCGGTGAGCAACCTGGCTGCTGCTCGCTGGACCAGTTGAAGTTTCCGAACAGACTTCAAGGGCAACCCCATGTAGAGTGCGTTGCAGTAGTCTATTCAGGATGTAACAAGAGCGTGGACCACTGTGGCCAGTTCAGACTTCCCAAGGTACGGGTGCAACTGGTGCACAATAATAAAACAATAGCAAACAAACAATACAAAACAGTTAAAATACATCTCATAAACAAAAATAAATAAAAGATAAGCAGTCCAGTAACACAACAAGCATTTAAAACCTACGGCTGGACCAAATGTAGAATTAAAATTTAAAAAATAATGCTGGGCATGAGCAAGGTAGGATATAACTGGGGTGGAAATTTCCGGAGGGGATAGGGCGTGCAAATCAATCAATCCTAGATCCATAGTAAAGTGCATTTCGAGGACATATTGCTGGGAGTTTCCTTGTTCTGGGAAGGCACACTGGAACAACCACGTTTTCAGGCTCCTCCTAGAAATTGCCAGAGTTGGGGCATGTCTGATGTCCTTAGGGAGTGAATTCCAGAATCGAGGGGCCACCACCGAGAAGGCCCTCTCCCTCATCCCTACCAATCATGCTTGCGATGGAGGTAGGAGTGTGAGCAGGGCCTCTCCAGATGATCGAAGATCACGCAGGTAGGAGGGTCACGCAGGTAGGAGGGTCCCAAACCGTTTGTAGGTAAGAAACTGCACCTTGAATTGGGACCGGTAAATGAACGGTAGCCAGTGGAGCTCCTTAAACAGGAGGGTTGACCGCTCCCTGTAAGGAGCGCCAGTTAACAAGGAGTCTTAGGAGACCCCATGAGCCCAGTTCCCATCAATGCTCTAAAACATTTCCAAATAGGGGAGTTTGAGCATATTCGCACAGGAATGTTGCATTTCCCAGAAGCTGGGGTCCAAAGCAGCTATTTAAATTTAGCTAAAACAGGCAGGAGATGCCAACGTTTAGGAAGCATCAAAGCACCTGCCCAGTTCAAAGACCGATTTGGAATCATGTTGAGGCAAAGGTTGTATTATTATTATTATTAGAATTCACTTATGTCCGCCTTTATATATCCCTGGATTGAGACGCAAAGGGAAGGAAGGCGAGGGAAAGGGAGGAAGAGGAAGGCATGGGAGCTTTCCATGGTGCTGAAGTCTTATCACTTTTCGCGTGGCTATTATTATTATTATTATTATTATTATTATTATTATTATTATTGGAATTCACTTATGTCCACCTTTCTATATCCCTGGATTGAGACGCAAAGGGAAGGAAGGAGAGGGGGAGAGAGGAAGAGGAAGACCTGGGAGCTTTCCGTGGTGCTGAAGTCTTGTTACTCTCAGTATGGCTACTATTGTTGTGACCATTTCGCAAAGGCTGATCTGGCCGGGGTGGTCCACGCCTTGGTCACCTCTAGATTGGAGTACTGTAATGCGCTCTACGTGGGGCTGCCCTTGAAAACGGCTCGGAAATTCCAATTGGTCCAACAGGCAACGGCCAGGATGTTAACTGGTGCTCCTTACAGAGAGAGGTCAACCCTCCTGTTCAGGGAGCTCCACTGGCTGCCGTTTATTTTCCGAGCCCAATTTAAGGTGCAGGTGCTCACCTACAAAGCCCTAAACCAGTGTTTCTCAACCTGGGGGTCGGGACCCTTGAGGAGGTCGTGAGAGGGTGTCAAAGGGGTCGCCAAAGACTATCAGAAAACACAATATTATCTGTTGGTCATGGGGGTTCTGTGTGGGAAGTTTGGCCCAATTCTATCATTGGTGGGACACAGACTGTTCTTTGATTGTAGGTGAACTATAAATCCCAGCAATTACAACTCCCAAATGCCAAGCTCTGTTCCCCACAAATTCCACCAGTGCTCACATTTGGGCATATTGCGTATCCGTGCCAAGTTTGGTCCAGATCCCTCGTTGTTTGAGTCCACAGTGCTCTCTGGATGTAGGTGAACTACAACTCCCAAACTCAAGGTCAATGCCCACCAAACCCTTCCAGTATTTTCTGTTGTCATGGGAAAATACATCCTGCATATCAAATATTTACATTGCAACTCATAACAGTAGCAAAATTACAGTTATGAAGTAATGTTATGGTTGGGGGTCACTACAACATGAGGAACTGGATTAAGGGGTCGCGGAATCAGGAAGATTGAGAAACACTGCCCTAAACGGTTTGGGACCATCCTACCTGCGTGACCGCATCTCCGTTTATGAACCCACGCGCTCACTTTGTTCATCCGGAGAGGCCCTGCTCGTGATTCCGCCTACGTCACAGGCGCGTTTGGTGGAGACTCGAGACAGGGCCTTTTCCGTGGTGGCCCCCCAACTCTGGAACACCCTCCCCAAAGATCTTAGACAGGCCCCTACATTGGCAGTCTTTAGAAAGAACTTGAAAACCTGGCTGTTCCGATGTGCCTTTCCAGAATAGGAAAACTCCAACAACAAGTCCCAGAAGCACTATATTAGATATTAGGATTGCTGGCACACTGCACACACCCTACAATCCTTATATACCTCCTGTCACATCAGCACTTTTAATTCTGTACCCATTACTTTGGCCCAGCCCAGTTTTATTGTGTCTTAGTGTATTGTTTATTGCTTGTTGTTTAATATTGCTTTAACTGTTTTTAATTTGCTTTAGGTTTTGTATTGTTATGTGGTGTTTGAGGCCTTGGCCTTTGTAAACCACATCGAGTCCTTCGGGAGATGCTAGCGGGGGACAAATAAAGTTAATAATAATAATAATAATAATAATAATAATAATAATTTATTTAGGCCCACCTTCATGATGTTTGTTTGATGTTCTTCAGGCTTGGCCTCTTGTAAGCCGCACCAAGTCCCTTGGGGAGATGGTTCTAGGGTACAAATAAAGATTATTATTAGCCCTATGAGGAGCGGCTCAGGGAACTGGGCATGTTTAGCCTGAAGAAGAGAAGGCTGAGAGGAGATATGATAGCCATGTATAAATATGTGAGAGGAAGCCACAGGGAGGAGGGAGCAAGCTTGCTTTCTGTTTCCTTGGAGACTAGGACGCAATGGAACAATGGCTTCAAACTACAAGAAAGGAGATTCCATCTGAACAAGAGGAAGAACTTCCTGACTGTGAGAGCCGTTCAGCAGTGGAACTCTCTGCCCCGAGTGTGGTGGAGGCTCCTTCCTTGGAAGCTTTTAAGCAGAGGCTGGATGGCCATCTGTCAGGGGTGATTTGAATGCAATATTCCTGCTTCTTGGCAGAATGGGGTTGGACTGGATGATGGCCCATGAGGTCTCTTCCAACTCTTTCATTCTATGATTCTATGATTCTATTATTATTATTATTATTATTATTATTACTATTATTATTATGCTGGTTGTCTTTCCTTCTTCCAGCACACTGACATTTCCATGCCTGTGTTCCCAAGAGATTTGCAATATTTTTTTGAGGCAGTGCTGATGGAATCGTTCCAGGAGTTAAGAGTGACGTATGTAGACAGTCCATGTTTCAGAGCGTTGGGAGGACAATAGCTTTATAGACAAGCCCCTTGGTCTCCCTACGGATGTCCCGGTCCTCAAACACTCTCTACTTCATTCGGAAGAATGTTGCACTTGCAGAGCTCAGGCGCTGCTGTATTTGAGTCTTATTGTTGATGTCTGTAGACAGTCCATGTTTCACAGGCGTATATCAGGACAATGGCTTTATAAACAAACACCTTGGTCTCCCTACGGATGTCCCGGTCCTCAAACACTCTCTGCTTCATTAGGAAAAATGCTGCACTTGCAGAGCTCAGGCGCTGCTGTATTTGAGTCTTATTGTTGATGTCTGTAGACAGTCCACGTTTCACAGGCGTATATCAGGGTTGGGAGGACAATGGCTTTATAAACAAGCCCCTTGGTATCCCCACGAATGTCCCGGTCCTCAATCACTCTCTGCTTCATTCGGAAAAATGCTGCACTTGCAGAGCTCAGTCGCTGCTGTATTTGAGTCTTATTGTTGATGTCTGTAGACAGTCCACGTTTCGCAGACATATATCAGGGTTGGGAAGACAATGGCTTTATAAACAAGCCCCTTGGTATCCCTATGGATGTCCTAGTCCTCAAACACTCTCTGCTTCATTCGGAAGAATGTTGCACTTGCAGAGCTCAGGCGCTGCTGTATTTGAGTCTTATTGTTGATGTCTGTAGACAGTCCATGTTTCACAGGCGTATATCAGGACAATGGCTTTATAAACACGGACCTTGGTCTCCCTATGGATGTCCTGGTCCTCAAACACTCTCTGCTTCATTCGGAAAAATGCTGCACTTGCAGAGCTCAGGCGCTGCTGTATTTGAGGCTTATTGTTGATGTCTGTAGACAGTCCACGTTTCATAGGTGTAGAGCAGGGTAGGGAGGACAATGGCTTTATAAACAAGCCCCTTGGTCTCCCTACGGATGTCCCGGTCCTCAAATACTCTCTGCTTCATTCGGAAAAATGCTGCACTCGCAGAGCTCAGACAGTGTTGTATTTGAGTCTTATTGTTCATGTCTGTAGACAGTCCACGTTCCGCAGGCATATAGCAGGGTTGGGAGGACAATGGCTTTATAAACAAGTCCCTTGGTCTCCCTACGGATGTCCCGGTCCTCAAACACTCTCAGCTTCATTCAGAAAAATCCTGCACTCGCAGAGCTCAGGCAGTGTTGTATTTGAGTCTTATTGTTCATGTCTGTAGACAGTCCACGTTCCGCAGGCATATAGCAGGGTTGGGAGGACAATGGCTTTATAAACAAGCCCCTTGGTCTCCCTACGGATGTCCCGGTCCTCAAACACTCTCTGATTCACTCATCTGTAGGGAGGGCTTGGATGGTGTGTTGCTGCCTCTTAGCAGGGGGTTGACTAGATGGCCCTTGGGGTCTCTTCCAACTCTATGATTCTATGGTCTTATGTCTGAAAGATCAGCAGAGCAGTGTTTGAATCCCCCCAAGTGCATTTGGAGCGGTGCCGCTGAAGGCTGATGTTGCTTCTGAGACGTTCACCGCATCCTGATGGAGCGCATGGCAGCAGCCTCTCCCCCTCCTCCGGATGCATAGCAAGGAAGACTAATTGTTAACATTTGCCTGGCATGTTTTGATGAGCTTCCCAGACATTAAACACCTGCCTCCCTACCCTGTCATTACTCCTCCCTTTGCTGCTCCAGAAGGGAGCCATGCCGAGGAGGAGGAGGAGAGCACCGGAAAGCCAAATTAATCACCCAGCCAGCGCTGGGAGAATGCCGGGGAAGCAGAGCACGGAAGGACCAATGGGGAGAAGATTTGGGGGCAGCCAGGAGGGGCACCGGCCCCCTTGCCATCTGCCCTCAGAGCCAGAACAGGAGGTCCGCCTCCCTCACTTCCTTCCCATTGATAGAATCATAGAATCAGAATGGGAAGAGACCCCAGGGGCCATCCAGTCCAGCCCCCCAAGAAGGTACAATCCAAGCCCTCCCAACAGATGCCCATCCAACCAAAGTGCTCTTCCAGCAGTCACCATCCAATCCCTCTCCAATGCCAGAAATACAGCTTAATGACGTCAGAAGCACTATTTTATGGTTCATACAATTAAATCAAAAGGAATCCTTGGGGGTTAGGGGGTGCCGGTGTTTCCATGTATATATCAGGGCCCCCCAAAAAAGCAGCTTCGGGTCAATGCAACCCCTACATTTGCAGCCTCCAGACCCTGAGCATCTGACCTCTGCTCTTCCCCTGCCTCTGTGCTTCCTCAATCATGCACAATGCTAAGAGAACCCTCAGCGGCAAATACTTTATTTCTAGTTCCAACTATTTACAGTTACATACATTACCACGGTCACAGCAGAATAGTAAGATCAAGCACACGGTCAGTTTCTCTAATTACAGCTAAAGCTGTTTTCGAACTGCTTACGTAAACAGTGAGCAGTGCTAACGGTTGGCTGCTCACGCCAACCCGGGGCTTCGAACTTGCAACCTTTTGGTTGCAACCTGTTCTGGCTCTGAGGAGGGCGACTAAAATGATCAAGGGTCTGGAGAACAAGCCCTATGAGGAGCGGCTTAGGGAACTCGGCATGTTTAGCCTAAAGAAGAGAAGGCTGAGAGGAGATATCATAGCCATGTATAAATATGTGAGAGGAAGCCACAGGGAGGAGGAGGGAGCAAGCTTGTTTTCTGCTTCCCTGGAGACTAGGACACAATGGAAGAATGGCTTCAAACTACAAGAGAGGAGATTCCACCTGAACATGAGGAAGAACTTCCTGACTGTGAGAGCCGTTCAGCAGTGGAACTCTCTGCCCCGGAGGGAGTGTGGTGGAGGCTCCTTCTTTGGAAGCTTTTAAGCAGAGGCTGGATGGCCATCTGTCAGGGGTGATTTGAATGCAATATTCCTGCTTCTTGGCAGAATGAGGTTGGACTGGATGAGGGCCCAGGAGGTCTCTTCCAACTCTAGGATTCTGTGAAGGGCCAATGGGAAGAAGATTTGGGGGCAGCCAGGAGGGGCACCTGCCCCCTTGCCATCTGCCCTCAGAGCCAGAATAGGAGGTCTGCCTCCCTCACTTCCTTCCCATTGATAGAATCATAGAATCAGAATGGGAAAAGACCCCAGGGACCATCCCGCCCAACCCCCTTCTGCTAAAGAAGGTACAATCCAAGCCCTCCCAACAGATGCCCATCCAACCAAAGTGCTCTTCCAGCAGTCACCATCCAATCCCTCTACAATGCCAGGAATACAGCTTAATGGTGTAACATTAGACAATGTGGACCATTGGCAGCCACCTCTCCACCAAAGTCAACATTGACACTGAAATACAACACCACCTGAGCTCTGCGAGTGCAGCATTTTTCCCAATGAAGCAGAGAGTGTTTGAGGACCAGGGCATCCGTAGGGATACCAAGGGGCTTGTTTATAAAGCTATTGTCCTCCCAACCCTGCTATATGCCTGCGAAACGTGGACGGTCTACAGACGTCACATGCAACTCCTGGAACGATTCCATCAGAGCTGCCGCCGGAAAATCCTGCAAATTTCTTGGGAAGACAAGCGGGAAAATGAAGCAGAGAGTGTTTGAGAACTGGGACATCCACAGGGATACCAAGGGGCTTATTTAGAAAGCCATTCTCCTCCCAACCCTGCTATACTCCTGTGAAACGTGGACTGTCTACAGACGTCACATGCAACTCCTGGAACGATTCCATCAGAGCTGCCGCTGGAAAATCCTGCAAATCTCTTGGGAAGTCAGGCGGGAAAATGAAGCAGAGAGTGTTTGAGAACTGGGATATCCACAGGGATACCAAGGGGCTTGTTTAGAAAGCCATTCTCCTCCCAACCCTGCTATACTCCTGTGAAACGTGGACTGTCTATAGACGTCACATGCAACTCCTGGAACGATTCCATCAGAGCTGCCGCCGGAAAATCCTGCAAATCTCTTGGGAAGACAGGCGGGAAAATGAAGCAGAGAGTGTTTGAGAACTGGGACATCCACAGGGATACCAAGGGGCTTGTTTAGAAAGCCATTCCCCTCCCAATCCTGCTCTATGCCTGTGAAACGTGGACTGTCTACAGACGTCACATGCAACTCCTGGAATTATTCCATCGTTGTTGCTTCCGGAAAATCCTTCAAATCTCTTGGGAAAACAGGCCGACAAATGTCAGCGTGTTGGAAGAAGCAAAGACCACCAGCATTGAAGCAATGGTCCTCCGCCATCAGCTCCATTGGACCAGCCACGGTGTCCGGATGCCCGACCACCATCTCCCAAAGCAGTTGCTCTACTTCGGAAAGCGGAAAGTTGGTGGGCAGGAAAAGAGATCGAAAGATGGGCTCAAAGCCAACCTTAAAAACTCTGGCATAGACACTGAGAACTGGGAAGCCCTGGCCCTTTAGCGCTCCAGCTGGAGGTCAGCTGTGACCAGTAGTGCTGCAGAATTTGAAGCGGCACGAATGGAGGACGAGAGAGAGAAACGTGCCAAGAGGAAGGCACCTCAAGCCAACACCCACCGGGACCGCCTTCCACCTGGAAACCAATGCCCTCGCTGTGGGAGAAGATGCGGGTCAAGGACAGGGCTGCACAGTCACCTGCGGACCCACCACCAGGACACTTGGAGGACAATCTTACTCGGACATCGAGGGATGACCTAAGGAAAGCTTCTGCTTAAGGAGAAGGAGATGCCACCAGACTCATGGTGAAAGAGCTCTTACTTCCAGGATGATCTTCCTCGTGTTTAGGTTGGAATCTCTGTTCTTACCACTTGAATCCCTTGTGTCCTGCTTTCCTTTCAAATAGTGAAACATGGTTCTTTTTCTGTCCTCTTCCATCCTTCTCTTCTTGAAGCCAAACATACATGGCTCCTCATAGGGGTCTAGAGAAGGACCTTGCACCCTTCTCTGGACTCCTCCTCATGTCTGGAGAGGGAGCTGCCCTGGAGACTGTGAAAAAGATTTTGGAGTCCTCGTGGACAACAAGTTAAACATGAGCCAGGAATGTGATGTGGCGGCAAAAAAAGCCAATGGGATTTTGGCCTGCATCAAGAGGAGCCTAGTGTCTAGATCTAAGGAAGTCATGCTCCCCATGCTCTATTCTGCTTTGGTTAGACCACACCTGGAATATTGTGTCCAGTTCTGGGCACCACAATTCAAGAGAGATATTGACAAGCTGGAATGTGTCCAGAGGAGGGTGACTAAAATGATCAAGGGTCAGGAGAACAAGCCCTATGAGGAGCGGCTTAAGGAGCTGGGCATGTTTAGCCTGAAGAAGAGAAGGATGAGAAGAGATATGATGAGGTCCATGTATAAATATGTGAGGGGAAGCCACAGGGAGGAGGAGGGAGCAAGCTTGTTTTCTGCTTCCTTGGAGACTAGGACTCAGTGGGACAATGGCTTCAAACTACAAGAGAGGAGATTCCATCTGAACATTAGGAAGAACTTCCTGACTGTGAGAGCCGTTCAGCAGTGGAACTCTCTGCCCCGAGGAAGTCATAGGGAGGAGGGAGCAAGCTTGTTTTCTGCTTCCCTGGAGACTAGGACACAATGGAACAATGGCTTCAAACTACAAGAGAGGAGATTCCACCTGAACATAAGGAAGAACTTCCTGACTGTGAGAGCCGTTCAGCAGTGGAACTCTCTGCCCCGGAGGGAGTGTGGTGGAGGCTCCTTCTTTGGAAGCTTTTAAGCAGAGGCTGGATGGCCATCTGTCAGGGGTGATTTGAATGCAATATTCCTGCTTCTTGGCAGAATGGGGCTGGACTGGATGGCCCATGAGGTCTCTTCCAACTCTTTGATTCTAGGATTCTATGACTTGGGGCCCTTCCATGATCCCAGGTTATCTCTTTATCCCAGGCTACCTGGCAGTGGGGACTCATATATTCCAGTTTTGAATCAGATCCTGGGATAAAGGAGCCATGTGGAAGATTCCCAGGACTCAAGGGAGCCATGGGTTCAAAAGTCAAGAAAGGAGATTCCACCTGAACAGTATTAGGAAGAACTTCCTGATCATGAGAACTCTCTGCCTGGGAGTGTTAAGCTGCTTTGAGTCTCCTCCTAAAAATGTCAAACAGCCCTTAAAGGCCCAAAACAGGGGTCATTCTACACCCCCCCCCCATTGGTCTCTTCTCTCCAGGATGAGGAAGAGCCATTGGGCAGAAGCAACATTTGGGTTTGACCTGTCAATCAATTCCCAACCCACCAAACAGGAGCATTGTCCTGCCCCCATTTTACTAGCTTCTTGGTGAGAATGCCCTTGTCCAAGGCCTTACTGAAATGGAGATGTGCTCCACCCACAGCGTTCCCTGGTTCTATCACACTTGAAACTCTATTGAGGAAAGACATACGTGTCTGGCACGACTTGCTTGTGAGGAGCGTGTTACGCAGCGCGTGTTTTGTTCCAGCAACCTAACGCCCAAAAACCCAGATGCAAAATAGTCTCAGACCAAATCTTTGCTATCTTTACTTTGCAGAGATGAAACAAAACTGGCAATGCAGCACACACACACAAAATTAAATCAGCAGTGCAACCTATTTACACAGTCTTTGTAATATGCATAAAATAAAGCATATTCTAAGCAGCAAATGGGAAATCAGGTTTCGGCGGTGGCCAGGGGGGCTTTTGCACAATTAAAACTCGTGCGCCAGCTGCGCCCGTACCTTGGGAAGTCTGACTTGGCCACGGTAGTCCACGCTCTGGTTACATCCCATATAGACTACTGCAACGCTCTCTAGGTGGGGTTGCCTCTGAAGACTGCCCGGAAGCTCCAATTAGTCCAACGAGCGGCAGCCAGATTACTAATGGGAGCGGGGTACAGGGAGCACACAAGGCGTCTGCGGTGTCCGGGAGGGCTTTTGCACAACTAAGACTTGTGCACCAGCTGCTACCGTACCTCGCAAAGGCTGATTTGGCCAGGGCGGTCCATGCCTTGGTCACCTCTAGGTTGGATTACTGTAATGCGCTCTACGTGGGGCTGCCCTTGAAAACGGCTCGGAAATTCCAACTGGTTCAACGGGCGGCGGCCAGGATGTTAACTGGTGCTCCTTACAGAGAGAGGTCAACCCTCCTGTTTAAGGAGCTCCATTGGCTGCCGTTTACCTACCGAGCCCAGTTCAAGGTGCAGGTGCTTACCTACAAAGCCCTGAACGGTTTGGGACCTGCCTACCTGCGTGACCGCATCTCCGTCCACGAACCCACGCGATCCCTCCGTTCATCTGGAGAGGCCCTGCTCACGATTCCACCTGCGTCGCAGGCTCGTTTGGTGGGGACGAGGGAGAGGGCCTTCTCTGTGGTTGCCCCCCAACTTTGGAACACCCTCCCCAAAGACATTAGACTAGCACCCACGTTGGCGGTCTTTAGGAAGAACTTGAAGACCTGGCTATTCCGATGTGCCTTTCTGGAGTAGGATAACCCCCAGCACTACGTCCCAGAAGCACTTTATTAGAGCTTAAGACCCGTCGCAAACTACTGGAAGTGAGAGCGAGCTTGTGCTCGAGCTCGCTCTGAAGCCCCGCCTTTTTTCCCCCGAGGCTGCTCTCTCTCTTGCTAGTGTGCCTGTTTTCCCTTGCTAGGGAAGCGATGCGAGTGTACTCTTGCAGTTGGCAGAATTCAACTGTGAGCGTACGCTTGCATCCCTGCCCTCTGCAATGGAAAACAGGCACGCTAGCAAGAGAGAGAGCAGCCTCGGGGGGGGGGGGGAAGGTGGGGCTTCGGAGCAAGCCCGAGCGCAAGCTTCCTGTAGTTTGCTGCGGCACGAGCATATGCTCGCAACGCTGCCCTAGCAAAGGGAAATAGGCAGAGAAAGAGGCGGAGCATCGCTCGTGCTGGCTTAGTTTGCTCTCGCAAAATCCTAGTTTGCTACGGCTCTAAGACCCGTCGCAAACTCTGTTCCTGCGGGAGCAAACCTTGCTAGCACGTCCCTGACGTCATGAGCCTGCGCCTCTCGCCCCGCCCCTTTCTCCCCCCCTTTCTCCTTGCGAGAGTGGTTTTTCCTTTGCTAGGGCAGCATTGCCAGCGTACTCTCTCAGTTGGCAGAATTCAATTGAGAGAAAATGCGGGCAATGCTGCCCTAGCAAAGGAAAAACCACGCTGGCAAAGAGAAAGGGGGGGAGAAAGGGGCGGGGCGAGAGGCGCAGGCTCATGACGTCAGGGACGTGCTAGCAAGGTTTTCTCCCGCAGGAACCTAGTTTGCGGAGGCTCTAAGACTCTCTGCATTCTGCACTTGCCCAGAATCCCAACATATCACCTCTCACACCCACCACTTTTTAACCTGTACCCTTCATTGGCCCGGCCCTGGTTTTATTGCGTAATAATGTAATGTTGTTGTTGTTATTGCTTATGTTTTTAATTTGCTTGTATTATATTGTTATTGTCTGTTGTTGTTTGAGGCCTTGACCTTTGTAAGCCGCATCGAGTCCTTCGGGAGATGCTAGCGGGGTACAAATAAAGTTTAATAATAATAATAATAATAATGATAATAACAATAATGACAGATTAGAGAGATGGGCCAAAACTAACAAAATGAAGTTCAACAGTGACAAATGCAAGATACTCCACTTTGGCAGAAAAAATGAAATGCAAAGAGACAGAATGGGGGACAATGCCTGGCTCGAGAGCAGTACGTGTGAAAAAGATCTTGGAGTCCTCGTGGGGAGGAAGGGGAACATGAGCCAGGAATGTGGTGTGGCGGCAAAAAAGGCCAATGGGATTTTGGCCTGCATCAATAGGAGCCTAGTGTCTAGATCTAAGGAAGTCCTGCTCCCCATGCTCTATTCCGCCTTGGTCAGACCACTTTACCTGGAATATTGTGTCCAATTCTGGGCACCACAATTCAAGAGAGATATTGACTCTAAGCTGGAATGTGTCCAGAGGAGGGCGACTCAAATGATCAAGGGTCTGGAGAACAAGCCCTATGAGGAGCGGCTTAGGGAACTGGGCATGTTTAGCCTGAAGAAGAGAAGGCTGAGAGGAGATATGATGAGAGCCATGTATAAATATGTGAGAGGAAGCCACAGGGAGGAGGAGGGAGCAAGCTTGTTTTCTGCTTCCTTGGAGACTAGGACGTGGAACAATGGCTTCAAACTACAAGAGAGGAGATTCCATCTGAACATGAGGAAGAACTTCCTGACTGTGAGAGCCATTCAGCAGTGGAACTCTCTGCCCTGGAGTGTGGTGGAGGCTCCTTCTTTGGAAGCTTTTAAGCAGAGGATGGATGACCATCTGTCAGGGGTGATTTGAATGCAATATTCCTGCTTCTTGGCAGAATGGGGTTGGACTGGATGATGGCCCAGGAGGTCTCTTCCAACTCTTTGATTCTATGATTCTATGATTCTATGATTCTATGATTCTATAATGCCTCTGTTGCGTCAGCTCCACTGGCTGCCAATTAGCTTCCGAGCACAATTCAAAGTGCTGGTCTTGACCTATAAAGCCCTAAACGACCCCGGCTCAATTTATCTGTCCGAACGGATTCTCCCCTATGAACCATCAAGGTTGTTAAGATCTTCTGGAGGGGCCCTGCTCTCGGTCCTACCGCCTTCGCAATTGCGATTGGTGGGGACGAGGGACAGGGCCTTCTCGGTGGTGGCCCCTTGGCTCTGGAACTCCCTCCCACTAGAGATCAGATCTGCCCCTTCCCTCCTGTCGTTTAGAAAACAAGTGAAAACCTTGCTTTGGAATATGGCTTTCGATGACTGAGGCAATGACTCTGACCACACGGAAAGAAGGCAACGAATTGTGATTTCACCTGACGACCTGGCTCGTGTGATTTTTATGATTGTATTTTAATGTATTTGTTTTATTGTATTACGAGGATGCATTGTATTTTGTTATTGTGTATGAATTTCATGCTGTAAACCGGCCTGAGTCCCTCTTAGGGGGTGGAGAAGACCGGTATATAAAAACTCTAAATAAATAAATAAATAAATAAAAATCAAAACAACTTAGGCCTGGGTAACAACGGAAAAAATTGTTTCTAAAATCGATTCGTTTTTTGGGGTTTTTTTGCGTTTCGATATTTAAAAGAATTCCGAAATTTTCCTTAAAAAAAGTTCGATATTTACGAAATTTCGTAAATGGTAAAAAAAATTACAAAACAATAACGAAACAATAGCGAATCAATTCGTTAATGGCGGCCGCGATCGCGCAATACGCTAAAAAAACTTCTGAAGCTTCCCTCTCCCTCTGTTGTTGACTGTTGGTGTGATATTATAAATTTTTTTTTCACTAATTTAACAAAAAACAACCATAAACCTTGCCCCAGACATGCGGAAATAATAACGAAACGACCTCAAACCGATAACGAAACAAATACATAACGAAATACGAAGCATTTACGAAACGAATTGAAAAATTCATTTCGTTTTTAAGTTGCTCCAGAATGGTTCGTTATTGCTTCGTTAAAAAAAAAAAACGAATTTTTAACGAATTACGAATTAACGAAACCGCCCAGCCCTAGTAAATAGCCATTTCGCCATCATAGAATCATAGAATCCTAGAATCCTAGAGTTGGAAGAGACCTCGTGGGCCATCATCCAGTCCATCCCCATTCTGCCAAGAAGCAGGAATATTGCATTCAAATCACCCCTGACAGATGGCCATCCAGCCTCTGCTTAAAAGCTTCCAAAGAAGGAGCCTCCACCACACTCCCTCCGTGGCAGAGAGTTCCACTGCTGAACGGCTCTCACAGTCAGGAAGTTCTTCCTCATGTTCAGATGGAATCTCCTCTCTTGTAGTTTGAAGCCATTCCTCCATTGTGTCCTAGTCTCCAAGGAAGCAGTAAACAAGCTTGCTCCCCCCTCCCTGTGGCTTCCTCTCACGTAATTATATATGGCTATCATGTCTCCTCTCAGCCTTCTCTTCTTCAGGCTAAACATGCCCAGCTCCTTAAGCCGCTCCTCATAGGGCTTGTTCTCCAGACCCTTGATCTGCTCCCTCCTCCCTGTGGCTTCCTCTCACATATTTATCCATGGCTATCATATCTCTTCTCAGCCTTCTCTTCTTCAGGCTAAACATGCCCAGCTCCTTAAGCCGCTCCTCATAGGGCTTGTTCTCCAGACCCTTGATCATTTTAGTCGCCCTCCTCTGGACACATTCCAGCTTGTCAATATCTCTCTTGAATTGTACACAATATTCCATCAGCATCTCCTGCTGGAACTCCACGCTGGGGAAAAACAGAACTCCAGCAGCAACCCACCAGAAATCCAGCACCCACCACACTGTATTCAAAAACTCCAATGGTTCTAGCCCCTTGGGCATGGCACAAGATTGCTGCTTGACCTCCTTAGCCAGCTGAACCAGATAATTACAAACAAAAAGGGTTTTCTTCACACATATATTTGTCTCCTGCAAGGACATACTGTTGCTGCTTGACCTCCTTAGCCAGCTGAACCAGATAATTACAAACAAAAAGGGTTTTCTTCACACATATACTTATGTCCTGCAAGGACTTACCATAACAGAGCACGTGTTGACCAGTTCCCTTCTCTGTTTGGCAGGTATTTCCGCTCGGGGGCTCCACCGGTCATCAACCCCCTGCGCACCCACTTCCCCGGGGAGACGGCCGTGCCGGGCTCCTTTGCCCTGACCCTCACCTGGACGCTGCCCAACCGGACCACGGGGGTCTTCAACATCACCAGCCCGCTGCCCGGAGACTGGTTCCTGGCCGCCCACCTGCCCAAGGAGCAGGGCAAGATCTCCGTCAAGGTTCGTAGGGGACAATACATTCAGGCAGGTAGCCTGGGCCGGAACCGTTTGGCTTCACTTGCAAAGTTAGCAGGTTGAGCAGGAAGGGAGGTGCCACGGGGCTTCTCTGGGCTGACTTCCACGCCCTGAAGCACCTTCTCTACCCCTGCTGTGACAGCGCAAGTGGCGCCACCAATGTGTAAAACTGTTAGTTGCAAGATTTAAGCTGTTGTATCATGCTTAATCTTGCCCCTTTTACCCTGCTTATGTATAGTTGTATGGATTGGTTACTTATAGCTGTCAATCAGTACTGTTCGGCTCCACCCCTTCCTACAGGAGGGGAGAGCTTCCTTTTCTTACTCATTCTGCCATCAGTGTTTGTACCAGATGGACGTGAGTAAGAGACTTGACTCTAAAAGACCCTGATTTAAGTTACCTCTTAGCATCAACTCTGAGGTTTCTTACCCTTGGGTCTCATGCTTTATGTCCAGATCGTCCTGGATAACATTGAGGAGACCCAAGTGCCTTCAAACCAGTTCTTTTGGCACCAAAGGAAGATCTTGAGTCTTCAAAACATAGGCCATCTGAACTGGGGTTGTGGTTTGCGGCATTCACAGCCATTGAGGAAGGAGGAAACTTGGTGAGGCTTCTCAGCTTCAAACCCCTTGGACCCAGGACTTATTGAGATTGTAACGTATATTTTCCTTCACCCCTCTGAAGTTTTCCAGCTCATTGTTTTAAAGAAATGACTTTGTGATAAATAAAACTTATTTTGAGTTATTTACAGCATTTTGGGTTCTTGAAAGTTCCAGTTTCCTATAGGAGGGCAAGAAGCAATCCCTTGGGGGAAAGGTGCCACGCCCATCCCTCCTTCATTGAGAATAATAGCCCCCAGGCGCACCTGCAGACTCTGCTTTGTAGCCAGCAGCCCTTCTGTCCACCTTGGCATTGTTGCTTCTCTGCAACTTCTAGCACTGCTTTTATCCAGAGGCCTAAATTAGTGAAATTGCCTTGTTTTTGTTGTTTATGGTTTGTTTGGGCTTTTTGCAATTCTGGGCATTCTTGGGGGCAAGCTTGTTTTCAACTACGTTGGAGACCAGGACACAATGGAGCAACAGATTCAAACAGCAGGAAAGGAGATTCCACATCAACATTGGGAAGAACTTCTTGACCAGGCATCCTCCAACTGTGGTCCTCTAGTGGTTTGGTCCTTCAACTCCTGACAATTTCACAAGCTAGTTATGACTTCTGGGAGTTGGAAGCCCAAAGCCCTCCAACTGCGGTCCTCCAGCTGTTTGGTCCTTCAACTCCCAGAATTCCTGACAATTTCACAAGCTAGTTAGGACTTCTGGGAGTTGGAAGCCCAAAGCCCTCCAACTGCGGTCCTCCAGTGGTTTGGCCCTTCAACTCCCAGAATTCCTGACAATTTCACAAGCTAGTTATGACTTCTGGGAGTTGGAAACCCAAAACCCTCCAACTGCGGTCCTCCAGCGGTTTGGTCCTTCAACTCCCAGAATTCCTGACAATTTCACAAGCTAGTTATGACTTCTGGGAGTTGGAAGCCCAAAACCCTCCAACTGCGGTCCTCCAGCTGTTTGGTCCTTCAACTCCCAGAATTCCTGACAATTTCACAAGCTAGTTATGACTTCTGGGAGTTGGAAGCCCAAAACCCTCCAACTGTGGTCCTCCAGCTGTTTGGTCCTTCAACTCCCAGAATTCCTGACAATTTCACAAGCTAGTTATGGCTTCTGGGAGTTGGAAGCCCAAAACCCTCCAACTGCGGTCCTCCAGCTGTTTGGTCCTTCAACTCCCAGAATTCCTGACAATTGAACAAGCTTGTTAAGACTTCTGGGAGTTGGAGGCCCAAATAGCTGAAGGGCCACAGTTGGAGGATGCCTGTTCTTGACAGTCAGAGCTGTTCAACTGTCAAATATGCATCTGCTGCCTTGGAATCTGTTTGACTCTCCTTCTCAGGAAGTCTTGAAGCCGAGGCTGTGGGGAGGGGTTGAAAGGGTCTCCCTGCATGGCGAGATGGGGTTGGACCCCATCCCGCCAAAACTAACAAAATGAAGTTCAACAGTGACAAATGCAAGATACTCCACTTTGGCAGAAAAAAATGAAATGCAAAGATACAGAATGGGTGACGCCTGGCTCGAGAGCAGTACGTGTGAAAAAGATCTTGGAGTCCTCGTGGGGAGGAAGCGGAACATGAGCCAGGAATGTGATGTGGCGGCAAAAAAGGCCAATGGGCCTGCATCAAGAGGAGCCTAGTGTCTAGATCCAGGGAAGTCATGCTCCCCATGCTCTATTCTGCCTTGGTTAGACCACTTTACCTGGAATATTGTGTCCAATTCTGGACACCACCATTCAAGAGAGATATTGACTTTAAGCTGGAATGTGTCCAGAGGAGGGCAACTAAAATGATCAAGGGTCTGGAGAACAAGCCCTATGAGGAGCGGCTTAAAGAGCTGGGCATGTTTAGCCTGAGGAAGAGAAGGCTGAGAGGAGATATGATGAGGGCCATGTATAAATATGTGAGAGGAAGCCACAGGGAGGAGGAGGAGGGAGCAAGCTTGTGTTCTGCTTCCCTGGAGACTAGGACGCGGAACAATGGCTTCAAACTACAAGACAGGAGATTCCATCTGAACATGAGGAAGAACTTCCTGGCTGTGAGAGCCGATCAGCAGTGGAACTCTCTGCCCTGGAGGGAGTGTGGTGGAGGCTCCTTTGGAGGCTTTGAAACAGAGGCTGGTCATCTGTCAGGGGTGCTTTGAATGCAATATTCCTGCTTCTTGGCAGAATGGGGTTGGACTGGATGATGGCCCAGGAGGTCTCTTCCAACCCTATGATTCTATGATTCTATGAGGCTGTGGGGAGGGTCTGAAGGGGGTCTCCCTGCATGGTGGAATGGGGTTGGACTAGATGGTCCCTGTGTGGCCCCTTCCCACTCTGGGAGTCTTCTGACGGTACCCGTCCTGCCTCTTCTGCCCCATTGCAGGGCTTGGCCAAAGACTGCCAGTACCTCTTCCAGCCGCAGCTGATTGTCCAGCGCCTGCTGGGCATCAACGTCCTGTACCCGGGATATGTGACTGAGCACCAACTCTCCCCACACAACCGCTCCCTCCTCTACAAGTGAGTCGGGGTCCCCAAGGGCCAGGGGTGGGGCCACTCTGGGGTCCATGCGCAATTGAAGGGTATGCAAGATGTATTCGTCCCCATGTCTCTGTGGGGAAGAACAATAGCCACCTCATTGTCTGAAAGCACCCTCTGTTTGGGAGGTGTCAACTGGCCCTTGATTGGGTTGTTGTAGTTTTTCCAGGCTATATGGCAATGGTCTAGAGGCATTCTCTCCTGACGTTTCACCTGCATCTCTGGCAAGCATCCTCAGAGGGAGTGAGGTCTGATGGAACTAGGAAAAAGGGTTTATATATCTGTGGAATGATGACCAGGGTGGGACAAAGGACTCTTGTCTGCTGAGGCTAGGTGGGAATGTTTCAAATGACCACCTTGATTAGTATATAATGGCCTGGAAGTGCCTGGAGCAATTTTTTATTGAGAGGTGATTAGATGTCCTTGTTTGTTTCCTCTCTGTTGTTTTGCTGTTGTAATTTTTGAGTTTTTTTCATACTGGTAGCCAGATTTTGTTCATTTTCATGGTTTGCTCCTTTCTGTTGAAATTGTCCACATGCTTGTGGATTTCAATGGCTTCTCTGTGTAGTCTGACATGGTGGTTGTGAGAGTGGTCCAGCATTTCCTTGATTCATGTTTGGGCAATGCTGCTGCGTTTGGTGGTCCCTATGGGGACAAGAGTCCTTTGTCTCACCCTGGTCATTCCACAGATATATAAACCCATTGTCCTAGTTCCAACAGACCTCATGACCTCTGAGGATGCTTGCCATAGATGCAGGCGAAACGTCAGGAGAGAATGCCTCTAGACCATGGCCATATAGTCTGAAAAAACCTACAACAACCCAATGATTCTGGCCATGAAAGCCTTTGACAATACATTGATGCCAATGTTAAAAAACTCTAAAATTACAACAGCAAAACAGCAGAGAGTAAACAATCAGGCACATCTAATCACCTCTCAACAAAAGATTCCCCCAGGCACTGTCAGGCCATCAAATGCTAATGAAGGTGGTCAGTTGAAACATTCACTACTAGCTCCAGCAGACAAGAGTCCTTTGTCCCACCCTGGTCATTCCACAGATAAACAAAACCCCTTTTTCCCAGTTCCAACAGACCTCACTACCTCTGAGGATGCTTGCCATAGATGCAGGCGAAATGTCAGGAGAGAATGCCTCTAGACCATGGCCATATAGCCCGAAAAAACCTACAACAACCCAGTGATTCTGGCCATGAAAGCCTTCGATTCTGGGATATAGGGCTGTGTGGAAAGAGCCCTAAGCAACCCTGATCAGGGTTGCTTAGGGCTCTTTCCACACAGCCCTATATCCCAGAATATCAAGGAAGGAAATCCCACATGAAATGAGTGTAGACTCAGATAACCAAGTTCCAAGCAGATACTGTGGGATGTTCTGCCTTGATATTCTGGGATGTAGGGCTGTATGGAAGGGCCCAAAGTTTGCAAGTTTGGACAGGAACTGGTGCTTTTGGAGAAGGCCTGGGCCAACTTGGGCCCTCCCTCCAGGTGTTTTGGACTCCAACTCCCACAATTCCTAACAGCCTACCGGCTGTTAGGAATTGTGGGAGTTGGAGTCCAAAACACCTGGAGGGAGGGCCCAAGTTGGCTCAGGCCTGCTTTAGAGTGTTTAGGCCACTTGACCAAAACTGACTGGGCAGAATGTTTGCCCAATTGAGGCATGCAGGTTCCCCTTCTTGTTGCTGTATGTGTGTGTGTGTATGGGGGGGGGGGGGGGGGGGGGGTTGGGGTGAAAGTGGGGTTCAGGTGGGGCCCAGAGCACCATGTAACTCCCTCCTTCTCTCCCTCTGCTTTCCGGAGGTTCTTTGTGCCCAGCCACACCTTCCAGGTGCAGGTGCAGGTGCGCAACTGCCGTCCGTCCATCCCGGGCGGGGAGGGCTGCCCACTGTGGATGAAGCTGCGTGGCAAGGCCCCCCCACTGCACAACACCTCCTCCGCGGTGGACTGCCGGACTGGCCGCCCGCCCTGCCGCCTGAGCCTGGAGCTGCCGTTCTGGCAGAACTGGTACTTCCTGCTGGTGGAGAGGCTCCCCGGGCACACCGCCAACCTCAGCTTCCAGCTCCTGGTCCAGCTCAAAGGTGAGCGCAAGGGGAAAATGTGGGTATGTATGTGTCAGCCACCCATGTTTGGATGCATGGACTAGGATGCATACAACTAGTCCAATGTGGGCGAGGCAAAACTATGGTGAGGTGGATCTGGAATTCGTTAAGTGGACGAACACAGAGAGTGCTCACCAATGCTTCCTCTTCATCTTGGAAAGAAGTGACGAGCGGAGTGCCACAAGCAGGGTTCCGTCCTGGGCCCGGTCCTGTTCAACATCTTTATTAATGACGTAGATGAAGGGCTAGAAGGCAGGATCATCAAGTTTGCAGACGACACCAAATTGGGAGGGATAGCCAATAGTGCAGAGGACAGGAGCAGAATTCAAAACGATCTTGACAGATTAGAGAGATGATGGGCCAAAACTAACAAAATGAAGTTCAACAGTGACAAATGCAAGATACTCCACTTTGGCAGGAAAAACGAAATGCAAAGATACAGAATGGGGGACAATGCCTGGCTCGAGAGCAGTACGTGTGAAAAAGATCTTGGAGTCCTCGTGGACAGGAAGTTAAGCATGAGCCAACAATGTGATGTGGCGGCAAAAAAAGCCAATGGGATTTTGGCCTGCATCAAGAGGAGCATAGTGTCTAGATCTAAGGAAGTAATGCTACCCATGCTCTATTCTGCTTTGGTTAGACCACATCTGGAATATTGTGTCCAGTTCTGGGCACCACAATTCAAGAGAGATATTGACAAGCTGGAATGTGTCCAGAGGAGGGAGACTAAAATGATAAAAGGTCTGGAGAACAAGCCCTATGAGGAGCGGCTTAGGGAACTGGGCATGTTTAGCCTGAAGAAGAGAAGGCTGAGAGGAGATAGGATAGCCATGTATAAATATGTGAGAGGAAGCCACAGGGAGGAGGGAGCAAGCTTGTTTTCTGCTTCCCTGGAGACTAGGACGCGGAACAATGGCTTCAAACTACAAGAGAGGAGATTCCATCTGAACATGAGGAAGAACTTCCTGACTGTGAGAGCCGTTCAGCAGTGGAACTCTCTGCCCCGGAGTGTGGTGGAGGCTCCTTCTTTGGAAGCTTTTAAACAGAGGCTGGATGGTTATCTGTCAGGGGTGATTTGAATGCAATATTCCTGCTTCTTGGCAGAATGGGGTTGGACTGGATGGCCCAGGAGGTCTCTTCCAACTCTTTGATTCTATGATTCTATGATTCTATATGTGCATGTATATAGGGTAACCTGGCGGTGTTGGACACAAATTGCGCAGCTGTTGTGTCTCAGAATAGGATTCACCTTGCTCTCCACAACAAACCAACCACAGTTGTGAGGTATATAGTTTATTGTGAGGTTTCCAAACAAAAGGCAGTTCATAAGCAGTGAAAAGATCAATAGAACAGGTTACAATCCAATATAATCCATATAGCCAAGGCAGGAGACTTGAAGCACAGGTTCAGTGCAAAGTCCAAGAAACAGCATGAAGTAGCCTTCCCCAAAGCCAGGAGCCTGAGCTAGCCATAAAGCAACGTTGAAAGTGACACCGAGAAATCTCCAGAGCAGAGCATAGATTCACTAAACATCAAAACAATCAGCTTTCCCACCAAACTGATGATCTCAACACTTGGCCGCAATCCGTGGGCTCCGTCTCAACACCTGGCCACCTTGACCCTGGTTCTCAGCATCTGTCTTATCATCTGCATTCCTTTCCTGTGAGAACTGCGGCCTCTCTACAGATACAGGCTGTGACTGAGAAAACTGAAATCCAACATCTGCATCATGCAGTTGAACCACAACAGTAGCTTGAAAACATGTCATATCCTTAGTTGGGAAAGCCAGTGTGATTCTAGGTGGGTGTTGCAATCCAGAGCAGGGAACGAGGCCCTAAGATAACTATCCACCACACTTGGCTGTGAAAAACAATCCTTTTTTATTGAAGAAAAATGGTTACAAAATAAAGGAAACATGCAAGTCAAAAGCCACAGCAAAAATCAGCCAACATGAATTTAAATGGACAAAGCAAAACCAAAAGCCTCACTGGGAAATACTGGAACCTGTTAGCAATCCACTAACCGTACTTGATATCCTAGAAATCTTCCCAAACTATGGCCAGGGAACCGGGAGAACTGCCAAGGTCTTCATCAATTCTGAAACGATGCCTGAACTGAGACAATCAGCCCGGCGTATTGCAATTAAAACTCAAGAATCGGTTCCGTGAACCGCCCTTCTGTTTTGAAGCCAATGTTTTTAATTCTTGAATTCGGGAGGATCGACGCAAACTGAGTGTTTTACTTCTGTCTTGCCAGATCTGGCCCCTTCTGTTGTCATTACAGTTAACAGGTGCAGAAGGGAGGGAAAGTTCAAGGTCTCCCTCTGAAACATTCTCATGAACACTGGTACTTTCATTTTCCAAATCTACAGAAGTTCCTTCCTCACTAATTTCAGGAGCATTGGCATCAAAAGGTACATTTCCACTAGCATCAGTAAATATACTTTCATTAGCATCAGGAGGAACAAACAGAGAATCAGGTTCAAGTTCCAACTCAGGCTGAACCCCAACAGTGGGAGTGTGATGTCTAGGTCAGGGAAGTCTTCTTGTGCTGGTACGTCTGTTCCAGGAGGTCCAACTTTATTTTCTTTCTATGAAATGTTTGCATGCATTCCAAAGTTTCAGGGATTCTGCAAAAGGGTGGTTTGCAGTCATAGGGCAAGCTACCTGTCTATTATTGTTAAGTTTGGATCCACCCCTTCTCCCAGGGAGATGGGAAGGGAAGAGGGGGCCATGTTTAGTTAGTCTTAGTGAGGAAAATGAAGTTAGAGGACATGGACAAGCTTCACCTGCAGAAAAGCTTCATTTTTCATGACATTCCGGGGGGAAATTCCCAAAGCTCTGGCTGGGAGCTTGCAGCCTCTCAGCCTTACAGCATCTGAGGGAAATGCCAAGAAGCAGGAAAATTGCATTCAAAGCACCCCCGACAGCATGAAAAATCCAATACACAAATCAGGAGCTTGGCAAAACTTGGTACATGAGACTAAGAACTCTTGAGAGCAAGGCTAGACATGAAATTCCAACGTTGACCCAACTGAGGCAACTCTTTTTCCATGACTCAACACAAGGCTTTTCCAGATCCCAAAACCAAAAGGAAAGCATTTCACGACCTTTCCACCAGATAAAAGTGGAAAGGTCAATTAATCTCTTTTCCTGTAAACAAACTGCTCTTCTTTGTACCTGAGCACTCTGTCACTGTTTACAAAACCCTTGCTTTTTATCTACACTCTTATTAACTTCTGCACCTGACAAATCATAAAATCCTAGAATCCGAGAGTTGGAAGAGACCTCCTGGGCCCTCATCCAGTCCAACCCCATTCTGCCAAGAAGCAGGAATATTGCATTCAAAGCACCCCTGACAGATGGTCATCCAGCCTCTGTTTACAAGCTTCCAAAGAAGGAGACTCCACCACACTCTGGGGCAGAGAGTTCCACTGCTGAACGGCTCTCACAGTCAGGAAGTTCTTCCTCATGTTCAGATGGAATCATCAGAGGGTTGCTCTGAGAAAGACTGCAAAGGTCCTCACCCAGGAATGTGGCCTTGTGAATCTTCCTGAGACAGCTCAGGCCTCTTGTCTAAGCTTAACTCAGGCCCAGGCAAACCCTCATCCACACTGCCAACAGACCCAGGCCCACCATCAGGAATGTATGTATGTATGTATGTGTATTTTATAAGACTCTCAAGAAAATAATATAAATCATAGAATCATAGAATCATAGAATCATAGAATCATAGAATCAAAGAGTTGGAAGAGACCTCCTGGGCCATCCAGTCCAACCCCATTCTGCCAAGAAGCAGGAATATTGCATTCAAATCACCCCTGACAGATGGCCATCCAGCCTCTGCTTAAAAGCTTCCAAAGAAGGAGCCTCCACCACACTCCGGGGCAGAGAGTTCCACTGCTGAACGGCTCTCACAGTCAGGAAGTTCTTCCTAATGTTCAGATGGAATCTCCTTTCTTGTAGTTTGAAGCCATTGTTCCATTGCGTCCTAGTCTCCAAGGAAGCAGAAAACAAGCTTGCTCCCTCCTCCTCCCTGTGGCTTCCTCTCACATCTCCTCTCAGCCTTCTCTTCTTCAGGCTAAACATGCCCAGCTCCTTTAGTCGCTCCTCATAGGGCTTGTTCTCCAGACCCTTGATCACTTTAGTCGCCCTCCTCTGGACACATTCCAGCTTGTCAATATCTCTCTTGAATTGTGGTGCCCAGAATTGGACACAATGTGATTCCAGGTGTGGTCTAACTAAAGCAGAATAGAGGGGTAGCATTACTTCCTTAGATCATAGAATCATAGAATCAAAGAGTTGGAAGAGACCTCATGAGCCATCCAGTCCAACCCCCTGCCAAGAAGCAGGAATATTGCATTCAAATCACTCCTGACAAAGATCTAGACACTATGCTCCTATTGATGCAGGCCAAAATCCCATTGGCTTTTTTTGCTGCCACATCACATCACATCACAAATCAGGATAATATGTTCTCTAATGGAGTAAATTGTCTAGACTTTATATCATTTATAGCATTTAACAGTAATGTTATCAGCACATTATAAGTAAATGTAGGTTATCTTATCAACATAGAGCAATGAATAGTAGACTAGAGATAATAAAGTCCATCCTTTCCTGGAGTCAGATTTCAGTGCAGGAATTCAACAGTCTCTGTCTTTATCCTCACAAGAATTCTTCTTTTAGCAACAGGAAATCAGAAGACGCTTACTTCTTGGGAGGAGAGCAATGTCCAGTCTCAATAAAATAGTGAAGAGTAGAGACATCAGACTGGCAACCAAGATCCATTGCCTAGTCAAAGCCATGGTATTCCCTGTAGTCACCTACGGATGTGAGAGCTGGACCTTAGGGAAGGCTGAGCGAAGGAAGATCGATGCTTTTGAGCTGTGGTGTTGGAGGAAAGTGCTGAGAGTCCCTTGGACTGCGAGAAGATCCAACCAGTCCATCCTCCAGGAAATAAAGCCCGACTGCTCACTGGAGGGAAAGATACTAGAGACAAAGTTGAAGTACTTTGGCCACATCATGAGGAGACAGGAAAGCCTAGAGAAGGGAATGATGCTGGGGAAAGTGGAAGGCAAAAGGAAGAGGGGCCGACCAAGGGCAAGATGGATGGATGGCATCCTTGAAGTGACTGGACTGACCTTGAGAGAGCTGGGGGTGGTAACGGCCGACAGGGAGCTCTGGCGTAGGCTGGTCCATGAGGTCACAAAGAGTCGGAGACGACTGAACGAATGAACAACAAAATGCATTAAGTATAATGTGATAACAGACTACATCCTGAAGAAGATAATTTTTCGAAACAAGGAGAACATACCGGGAGACCTTGTAGAAATTGTGTTACCTAAGGAAGACTCTGCTGCATAAGAAGTATTCCTTAAAGACTGTGTTGCTAAAAGAAGAATTCTTGTGAGGATAAAGACAGAGACTGTTGAATTCCTGCACTGAAATCTGACTCCAGGAAAGGATGGACTTTATTATCTCTAGTCTACTATTCATTGCTCTATGTTGATACGATAACCTACATTTACTTATAATGTGCTGATAACATTACTGTTAAATGCTATAAATGCTATAAAGTCTAGACAATTTACTCCATTAGAGAACATATTATCCTGATTTATATTATTTTCTTGAGAGTCTTATAAAATACACATACATACATTCTTGTTTCTATGTTACTATAGATATTTGTGCATTGTTTGCTTGTTTGCCACCATCAGGAATATCATCCCCATTCCCAGCATGACCATCAGACACAACCACAGGCTGAACAGGCTGACATACAACGGAAGCTGTGACAGTATACAGTTCAAAAACTTGTAATTGGGAAAGCAGAGCAGGGCAGTGCATCTGTGAAGGGCCAAAATGGGGTGGGAGCTGTCAATCTGTGTCAGGGAGTTCTAGCCATGATGATGTCCCCCCCCCCACCCCTGTGTTCTCTCTCTCCCTGCAGACTGTTCCCGGACGAGCCTGAGCCGGACCCTCTCCCAGTCGCCGGGCTCCAACCTGAACATGCCGCACTCCTTTGGCTCCGTGGGAGGGCTGGCCGCTGTGGACGCCTTGACCCCTTCCCCCTACAATGGCACGCAGACTTCCTCACCGACCACCCTCTCAGCCCCACTGCCCGGCGAGCGCTGCTGGCCCATCCGGCCCACGCTGCGGAACGAGCTGGACACCTTCTCAGTCCACTTCTACATCTTCTTCGGACCCAATGTCTCGGTGCCCCCTGACCGGCCGGCCATCTTCGCCATCCACCTCCTGCCAGTGCTGGACAGCGGGGGCATCCTCAACCTGGAGCTCAGGCTCAACGTGGTAGGGAGGCTGACCCACTGACCAGTCGTGGGAGGGGGGTCAGGATGGGTAGGGTGAGGGTCTGGAGAAATTTTGAGGCTGGGTGCCCCCAAAATCACGAGTATCTATAGTCCAACCAGACACTAGTGTAAGACTGTAGGTTTTTTATAGCAATATTAAATGATCACTCACAAGCCGGTTTTGCTTGGAAATGAATATATTGCTTGTATCTCTGCAGCAAAGATAGATGCTACTGACTTTTCCCCACCACCACTTCCTTTTATACACTTTTCGTGCCCATCTTCCCCTCTTCTCAGTTTCCTTATTAGAGTTTGTCGCTTCACAAGTTCCAATACAAGGTTTCTGTTGCGTCTCAGAATAAGATTCACCTTGTTTTCCACAACAAACCAGCCACAGTTGTGAGGCATATAGTTTATTGTGAGGTTTTTAAAACAATATGCAGTTCATAAGCAGTGAAAAGACCAATAGTACAGGTTATAATCCAATATAATCCATATTGCCAAAGCGAGAGACTTGAAGCACAGGTTCAGTATAAAGTCCATGAAATAGCATGAAGCAATCTTCCCCAAGACCAGGAGCCGGAGCTAGCCATAAGCAACGTTGGAACTGACAGCGAGAGAGCCCCAAAGCAGAGCATATATTCACTAAACATCAAAACAGACAGCTTTCCCACCAAACTGATGATCTCAACACTTGGCCGCAATCCTTGGGCTCCGTCTCAACACCTGGGCACCTTGACCCTGGTTCCCAGCATCTGTCTTATCATCTGCATTCCTTTCCTGTGAGAACTGCGGCCTCTCTGCAAATACAGGCTGTGACTGAGAAAACTGAAAGCCAACTTCATCATCAGCTGCACTCTCACTCTCACTCTCATCCCCATCATGCTGTTGTTGTTGAACCACAACAGTTTCCAGCACCTTTTGCTGGCTTCAAAATGTCACAGAGAGAGAATTGAGGCAGCCAGGATGATTCAGTCAGGATGTCATGGAGGGAATTTGTGATGTCTTCATGCCGTCAGAAATTGACTCCTGACAACTAGAGATGCCGAGATTCAAAATACAATAGTTCAATCTGCAGAATGACATCCCCCACTGGCGTGCCTGGCACTGCTATCTTTCTCACTCCTTCACTCCTTCCTTACTTCCTTCTTTCTTTAACTTTCCTAAAACTTAATTCTTACAATATTGGAACTTGTAAAATTTCATCCTCTTCAGGAGCAAAGCTGAGGTGGTTGGGGAGCAAAGGGAAGCTTCTGCGGGTCAGGTGAGGGGAGACGGGCAGTGGCTCCGCATTGGAGGAGGAAAAGAGCCCTCTACACTCTTGTTTCCACCTCCCACACTGACCACTCAAGAAAATTGCAGCCGTGCCAGGACTAGGCCTCCATCCTTGCAGCTCCTTTCCTCTGCTTCCCAGTTCAAATCAGAACGTAATGAGGGTCCTCTTTGTGCCCACAGTCCTCTCTGAGGGGGGAGAACGCCACGGTCTTTGCCTGCCTGAACCACGAGGTCCCCTTGGCCTCCGAAGAGAACTCCTCCGTCACCTGCGAGACAGGTAAGGAAGACCTGGCGGAGGGGTTGGACTGGATGGCCCATGAGGTCTCTTCCAACTCTTTGATTCTATGATTTTATGATTCTAGGGGGTCGGGGTGGGTGCTTGGGAGAAAAATGGCATTCACAACCATTTGAACCCACAACCTTTTAGAAAAGCGTGACCTTTCAAAGAAGAGCCAAAACCTGTTTGAGTAGAATCTTCTCAAGTGGTAGACAACCAGATGAAATATGCAAGGCAATTGGCTTTGGTTATTATTACTGAACCTACTGGGTTGTTGTAGGTTTTTCGGGCTATATGGCCATGTTCTAGAGGCATTTTCTCCTGACGTTTCGCCTGCATCTATGGCAAGCTTCCTCAGAGGTAGTGAGGTCTGTTGGAACTAAGGAAAATGGGTTTATATATCTGTGGAATGATGTCCAGGGTGGGACAAAGGACTCTTGTCTGCTGGAGCTAGGTGTGAATGTTTCAACTGACCACCTTAATTAGCATTGGATGGCTTGGCAGTGCCTGGGGGAATCTTTCTTTGAGAGGTGATTTGATTTGCCTGATTGTTTACTCTCTGTTGTTTTGCTGTTGTAATTTTTGAGTTTTTAAATAAACAATCAGGCATGTTATGGTTGGGGGTCACCACAACATGAGGACCTGTACTAAGGGATCATGGCATTAGGAAGGTTGAGAAATACTGAAGTAGGCTTTGGTAAAATAACATATTTGGTTTACTCACAACTTCATGGGCTCAGCATAACATAGGTACATAGCTTGCCAATCTAGTTTCAGATATATTGGAGGTGATCTCTGTGTGCAGAATGCACAGCTCATCTTTCTTACAACAACAGCAGGCATGGGTGGGTCTGAGCAGTCCAAAGTCTCATGGGATTTGTGCTCTAAGCAGTCCCAGATCTGATCATGTGGTCTGCAGCCCCTCCCACAACTTCAAGAAACATAGAGTAAAGGGAAAGCTGCATACCAAAGCATACATATAGTAAGCAAACAGACTCATATACAAACAAATTGTTAGCGGAGGTTTGAAGAAGGTTGCTACTTCCAACAGGTTGCCCTTGGTGTCAACAGCCTCACTTCCTGTCCTTTCTCTGCAGAGCTCCTGGCGGGGTTCCTGCTCTCCCTCAATGCCACGACACCCCTGGCCCGCCTGCGCATCCCTTACCCACAGACGGGCAGCTGGTACCTGAGCCTGCGCTCCCTCTGCACCACGGACCGGGGGTAAGTCAGAGGCATGGGTGGGAAGGGGACCCCTGGGGTCTATCAAGGGGGGCATGCATCTACACCAGGTGTGGGCAAACCTGGGCCCTCCAGGTGTTTTGGACTTGAAATCCCACATTTTTTTTGTGTCTACCACAAACTATGTCGAATGGGTAGAGACTCAGTGATATGTTCACTGAAAAACTATAATAAAATGCGCTGCTGTTGCACTCTAGCACTGAGACACCTTGTCACCCAGCACCACACCAGTGTCCAGTTGTACTATCTACAAAAGTTGAGGTAAAGAAAGCATGTACAAAGGGAAAAAAGGGTAGAGTTGAAAATACAAAACAGCAGCAATCCAAAAATGACAAAGTACATGAAGTTAAGAGAGCCAAAATCCACAGCAGCCATTCAAACATAAATCCATAAGCATGAAAACAGGAAAATTTTCAAAGGCAAACCTTTCAAGAAAAAAAAAGGCATTAGCCAGAACACGAAACTTGAATCATGAACTTAAGATCCACGACAGGAAAGCCATCCTTACGGCAATGTTGTCTTCTCTGAGAGGCATAAAGCCAACACCACCTAATTTAAGCCCGACCAAGTAGCCCTGAGATCATGATGAATACACCTTGGCTTCAAAGTCTTCTCACAGTATGCTGTCGCGCCTGGGAGCTATAACTCTTAGTGACAGAGGCATGGATGTGACATCTTTCCCCAGGTGATTGCTTCTTGCCTTCCTTTAGAGAACTGGAACTCCCAAGGAGCAAAACACTGTAGATAACTCAGAATAGGTTTTATTGTTCACAAAGAGTTATCCCTTTAAGGGAATAAGCTGGAAGTTTCAAAGGAGTAAAGGAAATATACATTACAGTCTCTGGTTGTCTTGGGTCCAAGGAGATTTCGCAGCTGGGAAGCTTTTCCTGTTCCCTCTTTTCTCAATGGCTGTGAAGGTCGGAACAAACACAACCTCCAGTCCAATGGCCTATGTTGAAGGCACAGAGTCTTCCCTTTGATGCCAAAGGACCAATTTGAAGGCGCTTGGGTCTCCTCAACATTGTCCAAGGCGATCTGGACATGAAGTATGAGTCCCAAGGGTAAAAACCTTAGAATTGGTGATGAGAGGTAACTTAATTAAGGGCTTTAGAGCCAAGTCTCTTTCTCACGTCTATCTGATAGAAAGTTTGATAGTAGAATGGAAAAGGAAAAGCTCTGCCCTCCTCCAAGAAGAGGTGGAGCCAAGCAATTGAGCTGAGGAAGCAATATAACTGGTGCAAACAACATTGATTGACAGCTATAAATAACCAATCAATCCAACTATACATTTACAATCTAGGCAAGTTTGGGCATGTTATACAGCAGTGGTTCTCAACCTGGGGTCCCCAGATGTTTTTGGCCTACAACTCCCAGAAATCCCAGCCAGTTTGCCAGCTGTAGGATTTTTGGGAGTTGAAGGCCAAAAACATCTGGGGAACCCAGGTTGAGAACCACTGTTACACAGTTTAAACCTTTGCACTTTAAAGTTCTACATACAGGTGGCACCACTCGCACCGTCACACACAGATTCTCTCAGGACGTCTAATTTTTCACTCCCTCCATTCTCAAACCTAATCTGGCTTCTTGGGAAAACTCTCCATCAGCCAAAGGCTGTTTCACAAGGGAACTGAAACCTTCACTGTCTGTTGCCTGGGAATGAGCACAGTCCCCTTTTAGGGTGACAAGGGTGGGATACAAACATGTGAAATAAGTAAATAATCCCAAACATTGGCCTCATCTGCCAGCAGTTATCTCTGATCACTAGCAGACGCCTCACTTTGAAACCCATCAATTCCCTCATCCTCTGACAAATCCTGTCGCGTGCTGAGTCACAACAGCAGCGGGATGATGGACATGGTTATTATGGGGTCTTACTTGGTTTGCAGAGAGAAGGCATGGGACATGGAGTAATGTCCAAAAATCAGGCTGATGGGCATCCGTCTCAAGCAAAGCCTGGGAGTTGGATGTCCTCCTGTCCATTTGAAGCCCTGCGCTCACTCAGGCCTTTCATTCCAGCCGTGATTTGTGTGCTCATTCATTAACTCGGATATTGGCCCTCAGAGAGTGCTCAGAGCCATCCCTCTGAAATGCAAAGCTGTAAAAAGGATGGGCCGTCCACCCACAGAGCAAACCGACCTCCAGATCAAAACAGAAGAGGTTGCTTTAGTCCAGGCATGGGCCAACTTGGGCCCTCCCTCCAGGTGTTTTGGACTCCAACTCCCACAATTCCCAACAGCCGGTAATAATAATGTAATTAATACATGCAATAATATGCATGTAATGATATACATACAATAATAATGTAATAATTAATATATGCAATAATATGTATGTAATAATATACATACAATAATAATAATTAAATAATACATGCAATAATATGTATGTAATGATATACATACAATAATAATAATAATAATAATAATAATAATGTAATAATTAATACATGCAATAATATGCATGTAATGATATACATACAATAATAATAATAATAATGTAGTAATTAAGGCATGCAATAATATGTATGTAATAATATTCATACAATAATAATGTAATAATTAATATATGCAATAATATGCATGTAATGATATACATAAAATAATAATAATGTAATAATTAATACATGCAATAATATGCATGTAATTATATACATACAATAATAATGTAATAATTAATATATGCAATAATATGCATGTAATGATATACATACAATAATAATGTAATAATTAATATATGCAATAATATGCATGTAATGATATACATACAATAATAATGTAATAATTAATATATGCAATAATATGCATGTAATGATATACATACAATAATAATGTAATAATTAATATATGCAATAATATGCATGTAATGATATACATACAATAATAATGTAATAATTAATACATGCAATAATATGCATGTAATGATATACATACAATAATAATGTAATAATTAATACATGCAATAATATACATAAAATAATAATAATGTAATAATTAATACATGCAATAATATGCATGTAGTTATATGCATAGAATAATAATGTAATAATACATGCAATAATATGTATGTAATAATATACAATAATAATAATGTAATAATTAATACATGCAATAATATGAATGTAATAATATACATACAATAATAATGTAATAATTAATATATGCAATAATATGTATGTAATGATATACATACAATAATAATAATGTGATAATTAATACATGCAACAATATGTATGCAATAATATACATTCAATAATAACATGCAATAATATGTATGTAATGATATACATACTATAATAATAATATAATTAATACATGCAATAATATGTATGTAATGATATATATACAATAATAATAATGTAACAATTAATACATGCAATAATATGTATGTAATAATGTAAGCTCACAGCAGCTGCTCCCAGAAAAGACACAGGACGCCAATCCGTAATCAATCAGGAAACTTTTACTACTGGATGCATATACACAATAAAAGCCAGGATTGGCGCACAGACACAAGTCAACCCTTATATACCCTCCCCCACATTCGAATCCCCTCTTCCCGCCTGACAATTATCCCGCGCAATATTCCCCGCCAAACCACCAACGGCCCCTCCCAAGGTCACCAGCTGCAATCCCTTATCAGTTCTCCATGTCAGGGATCCGGTTTTGTGCGCCAACTTCCAAGGCCAGGAAACCGAGTCCTGACATAATGTCCCCCTCCACCTCTTCTTCTTCCTGGAAGGGAAATATACGTCACCATTATGTTCCTTCTTCATCTAGCGGACCTTGGTATTTTTTCAATAAACTACAATGAAACGTTGGGTGTATTTTCCCCAATACCTTAGGTAGTTTCAGGGTATATGTCACTTCATTCACCTTGTTAGAAATTCTAAAAGGACCGACGTATTTGGGAGACAACTTCCGAGAGGGGGTATTTAACTTAAGGTTTTTTGTGCTCAGCCACACTAAATCCCCTTCTTCCAATTTGTCACCTACCCTCCTTTTCCGATCTGCAAACAACTTATATTTTCGCTGTGCCTCTCGCAGCGATTTTGCCACTCCCTCCCAGTTCGCCTTCATCTTGTATGACCATTCTTCCTTTCCCTCCAGTTCTTCCCCCCAACTCGGCAGTTTGGGAAAAGGGGTTACTTCCATGCCGTATACTACCTCAAAGGGGGATTTCCCTGTGGATGCGTGACAGGCTCCATTGTACGCAATCTCTGCAAACGGGAGTAGATCGGCCCAGTCAGTTTGGCATTGGTTTGTGTACGTTCTTAGGAACATTCCCAAGGTCTGTTGTGTGCGCTCGACCCCCCCATTTGTCATGGGATGGAACGCTGAGCTCAAGGTTCTTTCCACCCCCATCAATTGCATGAAACCTTCCCAGAACCTGGCTGTAAATTGTACCCCTCGGTCACTAATTACTTGGTCCGGACACCCATGCAACCGGTAGATATGTTTGATAAACAACTCAGCCAATTTCTCTGCAGATGGCAACTTAGGCAGTGCTATGAAATGTGCTTGTTTTGAGAATAAATCCATCACTGTCCATATATAGCGCTGACCCCTGCTGACTGGGAGTTCACCCACAAAGTCCATAGCAATCACCCTCCAAGGTCTTGATGGCTCTGCCACCTTTTGCAATAACCCCGTTGGCTTTTGTGTGGTTGCCTTATTTTGTGCACACGCATTACATTTGGATACATACATTTTGGTGTCACCCCTCATCCCGGGCCACCAACACTGTCGTGCCAACATTTTCAGGGTTTTCGTCACTCCCCAGTGTCCTGCCCCCTTGTTGCCATGGCATCTAATCATCATTTTTTCCCTTAGGTTGCCTGGGATATATAGCTTCCTGTGCACAAATCCCAATCCATCCTTCCATTCCACCTTTTCCTTATTTCTTTCCAGCCACTGATCCTCCCTGCATGCTTGTCTTATCTCCTCCTCCCATCCCCCGTCCTTGCTCTCAATCCCCACCAGCCTTTGACTTCGCTCCTTTTGCGCTCGGGTTTGTACTGCCATGCCCCACTGCTGTTCTGAGAATATGCTCCCCTTTGGGCCTCGTCCCCTCCCTCCATCCTCCGGCATTCTTGACAACGCGTCTGCGACCACATTTTGGTTCCCCTTTTGGAAACGCAGCTTGAAATCAAATCTGCTGAAATACTGCCCCCATCTTATTTGCTTCGCTGACAATTGCCTGGGTGAAGTGAGGTATTGTAAGTTTTTATGGTCGGTCCACACTTCAAAGGGGATGCCGCTTCCTTCTAATAAGTGCCTCCATGTCTCTAGGGCCCTCACTACCGCCAGGGCCTCCTTTTCCCACACCGGCCAGTTTCGTTCAGTTTCGCTGAACTTTTTCGAGATGAACCCGCATGGCTTCAACCTCCCTTCTGGGTCCCTTTGCATCAGGGCCGCCCCGTACGCCCAATCTGATGCGTCACAATGGATCACGAATGGTTTGGTTAAATCGGGGTGGATTAATACTGGTTCTTCAGTGAACCTGCGCTTCAGTTCTTCAAAAGCCTTTTGGCATTCAATTGACCAATCTAACTTTGCTCCCGGGGATCGTACCTTTACTGTCTCCCCCCTTCCCTTCGTCTTTAGCAGTTCAGTTAAGGGCACCGTTATCTGAGCAAATTCCTTTATGAAACCCCGGTAGAAATTTGCAAACCCGAGGAATGATTGCAACTGTTTGCGCGTTTGGGGAGGGCTCCACCCCCTGACATCCTCCACTTTTGCTGGATCCATTGCTATCCCTCCCTTGGATATTCGGTATCCCAGGAAGTCTATCTGTTCTTTATTGAACTCACATTTTGGCAGTTTTGCGAACAGTTTTGCCTCCCTCAATTTCTGGAGCACCTCCCTCACCAATTTGACATGAGATCGTCTATCACGGGTAAACACAATTACATCATCCACAAAGCAAAACACCCCGCGATACAATAGTGGGTGTAACACCTCATTAATCATTTGCATAAATGCTGATCCAGAGCCCCTTAGCCCGAAGGGACAGACACAGAATTCAAAATGGCCGAACGCGCAGGTGAACGCAGTTTTCCACCTGTCCTCGGGCCTTATGCGCAGTTTATGATAAGCTTCGATTAAGTCAATTTTCGTGAATACCCGTGCTTCCGACAATCTCGATAGTAAGTCCTTAGTCAATGGCATGGGGTAGTTGTTGGTGGTGCTCACTGCGTTCAGCCCTCTATAGTCCACGCACAGTCTCAATGAGCCATCCTTTTTGTGCCTAAACAGCACTGGGGCTCCCAAGGGTGATTCGGAGGGCCTTATAAACCCTCGGGCCAAGTTTTTATCAATATATTTCCTCAGTTCCTCCATCTCCTTGACTGACATGGGGTACAATCTACTCCTGGGCAACTTAGCGTCCTCATTGAGTTCAATCTTTACTTCGACCCTCCTAGGAGGGGGAAGCTGGTCTGCCTCCTTCTCGTCAAACACATCCTCAAAGTCTCTGTATTCAGGGGGAATTTCCTGCATCCCACCTGCCGTGTTTTCTTCCCCCTTGCAACAATTTCCTCTTTCTCCGCTCTGGAATGTGATGCTGCCTTCCCTCCAATTGATCTGTGGGTTGGCTTCTCTTAACCATGGCATCCCCAGTATCACATTGTAAGTAGCCATAGGGGATACAACGAAGGTTATGCTGCCTTCCCAGCTCCCCACTTTACATCTCACTTCCCCCACTTCAAACCGTGCCGGGGCCCCAGCCGCCACTGACCCATCTAGCTGCGAAAACGCTATGGGGCTCTGCAAGGGGGTTTTCTCACATTTCAGTTCGTCTGCCAGCTCTGGGGCCATAATGTTTCTTGAGCAGCCGCAATCCATGAGAGCTTTGCAGCTGGCCCACTTCCCCTCCCCTTCTAGCCTGATTGGGAATACTAGCATTCCTGGGCTGTGACTCACCAGATCACCCACCGGGGCCCTAGAAGGGGGGCTCTCCTCCGCTCTCTTTCCTGCAGCCGGTTTGAACCTTGGGAAATGGGATTCTCCTCCTTTCCTTTGTCTGCATTCGGCAGCCCGATGGCCCAGGCGACCGCATACATAACAAGGGCCCCTCTGCTCCTTGGGCCCTCGGGCCGGGGCTTTTCCGACCGTGCTCCTCTCCGTTCCCCGACTCTCCTCCTTCGCCCTCGTCTGCTGCGGCGCTGCTCCTTGATGCCTCTTGACCTGTGCCAAGGTCGTCTCGATGCGGCCGGCCAGCTCGATCCATCCACCTATCTCCTCCGGGTCGTCGCGGTGAAGCGCCCAGGTCAGGATTTCCTTCCGCAAGCCCTCCTTGAAGATCTGGACCTTGGTGGTGTTGGACCACTCTGGGACCTTCTCCGCCCTCAACCGGAATTCCTCCACGTACTCAGATACGGAACGATGTCCTTGGGTTATTGTTTGCAGCCTTTCCCTCGCCCGGACCCTCTCGAGCGGATCCCTGAAGCGCGCCTCCATCGCAGCCAGGAATCGCCTTGTGGATCCCAAACATGGGTCGTGCCTGGCGTGGAGCTGGACATACCATTCCGCTGCTCCCCCTCTCAGTGCCGCGCCCACTGCTCGCACTCTGCTTGCTTCCGATCCGAAGGTAAGGGCGTTATCTTCTAGATATCCCCTCACCATAGTCAGAAAGTATGCGAGGTTCCCGGCTTCTCCTCCGAACTCGATCCTCAGCTCCTCCCTCCTAGGTGGGTATGGAAGGAGCTGCCTTCCCCGGTCCTCCGCTCGGGGTGGCCCTCCCTGGAGCCCTCTCTGCTCCGGGGGCAATTCCTGACGCCCTGTGCCGCGCCCGGCTCCGGCCGGGGGCACCAGGAACGTCTGCTGGGGCGCCAGTCCCCGGGGTCGTTCCTCCTCCTCATCGCTCTCCGCAGCGGCTCTCCAACTCGTCTGCGCTTTTGGACGTGCCCCGAGTCCCCGGTCACTCCTCTCCCCCGCGCTCCGCACCGACTCCCCTCGGGGTGGTTGTTCCTCTAACAGTGGGGCCAGCCGCTCCATCACCTTTGACATCATTGCGAGGGTGGTTTCCATTGATGCCATCTTTTCCTCCAGGAAATCCAACCTCTGGGGAGAGGGAAACTCTAGCCCGCTGCTTTCTCTCGTTGCTGCCTCTGCCCCTTTTACTCGCCTCTGTGTGACTCCGTTGGGCCGGGCATACGCAGTCGATGAAGCCAAGGCATTCACTCTCTCCAGCTCCTCTTCCGTGTAAGCTCACAGCAGCTGCTCCCAGAAAAGACACAGGACGCCAATCCGTAATCAATCAGGAAACTTTTACTACTGGATGCATATACACAATAAAAGCCAGGATTGGCGTACAGACACAAGTCAACCCTTATATACCCTCCCCCACATTCGAATCCCCTCTTCCCGCCTGACAATTATCCCGCGCAATATTCCCCGCCAAACCACCAACGGCCCCTCCCAAGGTCACCAGCTGCAATCCCTTATCAGTTCTCCATGTCAGGGATCCGGTTTTGTGCGCCAACTTCCAAGGCCAGGAAACCGAGTCCTGACATAATGTCCCCCTCCACCTCTTCTTCTTCCTGGAAGGGAAATATACGTCACCATTATGTTCCTTCTTCATCTAGCGGACCTTGGTATTTTTTCAATAAACTACAATGAAACGTTGGGTGTATTTTCCCCAATACCTTAGGTAGTTTCAGGGTATATGTCACTTCATTCACCTTGTTAGAAATTCTAAAAGGACCGACGTATTTGGGAGACAACTTCCGAGAGGGGGTATTTAACTTAAGGTTTTTTGTGCTCAGCCACACTAAATCCCCTTCTTCCAATTTGTCACCTACCCTCCTTTTCCGATCTGCAAACAACTTATATTTTCGCTGTGCCTCTCGCAGCGATTTTGCCACTCCCTCCCAGTTCGCCTTCATCTTGTATGACCATTCTTCCTTTCCCTCCAGTTCTTCCCCCCAACTCGGCAGTTTGGGAAAAGGGGTTACTTCCATGCCGTATACTACCTCAAAGGGGGATTTCCCTGTGGATGCGTGACAGGCTCCATTGTACGCAATCTCTGCAAACGGGAGTAGATCGGCCCAGTCAGTTTGGCATTGGTTTGTGTACGTTCTTAGGAACATTCCCAAGGTCTGTTGTGTGCGCTCGACCCCCCCATTTGTCATGGGATGGAACGCTGAGCTCAAGGTTCTTTCCACCCCCATCAATTGCATGAAACCTTCCCAGAACCTGGCTGTAAATTGTACCCCTCGGTCACTAATTACTTGGTCCGGACACCCATGCAACCGGTAGATATGTTTGATAAACAACTCAGCCAATTTCTCTGCAGATGGCAACTTAGGCAGTGCTATGAAATGTGCTTGTTTTGAGAATAAATCCATCACTGTCCATATATAGCGCTGACCCCTGCTGACTGGGAGTTCACCCACAAAGTCCATAGCAATCACCCTCCAAGGTCTTGATGGCTCTGCCACCTTTTGCAATAACCCCGTTGGCTTTTGTGTGGTTGCCTTATTTTGTGCACACGCATTACATTTGGATACATACATTTTGGTGTCACCCCTCATCCCGGGCCACCAACACTGTCGTGCCAACATTTTCAGGGTTTTCGTCACTCCCCAGTGTCCTGCCCCCTTGTTGCCATGGCATCTAATCATCATTTTTTCCCTTAGGTTGCCTGGGATATATAGCTTCCTGTGCACAAATCCCAATCCATCCTTCCATTCCACCTTTTCCTTATTTCTTTCCAGCCACTGATCCTCCCTGCATGCTTGTCTTATCTCCTCCTCCCATCCCCCGTCCTTGCTCTCAATCCCCACCAGCCTTTGACTTCGCTCCTTTTGCGCTCGGGTTTGTACTGCCATGCCCCACTGCTGTTCTGAGAATATGCTCCCCTTTGGGCCTCGTCCCCTCCCTCCATCCTCCGGCATTCTTGACAACGCGTCTGCGACCACATTTTGGTTCCCCTTTTGGAAACGCAGCTTGAAATCAAATCTGCTGAAATACTGCCCCCATCTTATTTGCTTCGCTGACAATTGCCTGGGTGAAGTGAGGTATTGTAAGTTTTTATGGTCGGTCCACACTTCAAAGGGGATGCCGCTTCCTTCTAATAAGTGCCTCCATGTCTCTAGGGCCCTCACTACCGCCAGGGCCTCCTTTTCCCACACCGGCCAGTTTCGTTCAGTTTCGCTGAACTTTTTCGAGATGAACCCGCATGGCTTTAACCTCCCTTCTGGGTCCCTTTGCATCAGGGCCGCCCCGTACGCCCAATCTGATGCGTCACAATGGATCACGAATGGTTTGGTTAAATCGGGGTGGATTAATACTGGTTCTTCAGTGAACCTGCGCTTCAGTTCTTCAAAAGCCTTTTGGCATTCAATTGACCAATCTAACTTTGCTCCCGGGGATCGTACCTTTACTGTCTCCCCCCTTCCCTTCGTCTTTAGCAGTTCAGTTAAGGGCACCGTTATCTGAGCAAATTCCTTTATGAAACCCCGGTAGAAATTTGCAAACCCGAGGAATGATTGCAACTGTTTGCGCGTTTGGGGAGGGCTCCACCCCCTGACATCCTCCACTTTTGCTGGATCCATTGCTATCCCTCCCTTGGATATTCGGTATCCCAGGAAGTCTATCTGTTCTTTATTGAACTCACATTTTGGCAGTTTTGCAAACAGTTTTGCCTCCCTCAATTTCTGGAGCACCTCCCTCACCAATTTGACATGAGATCGTCTATCACGGGTAAACACAATTACATCATCCACAAAGCAAAACACCCCGCGATACAATAGTGGGTGTAACACCTCATTAATCATTTGCATAAATGCTGATCCAGAGCCCCTTAGCCCGAAGGGACAGACACAGAATTCAAAATGGCCGAACGCGCAGGTGAACGCAGTTTTCCACCTGTCCTCGGGCCTTATGCGCAGTTTATGATAAGCTTCGATTAAGTCAATTTTCGTGAATACCCGTGCTTCCGACAATCTCGATAGTAAGTCCTTAGTCAATGGCATGGGGTAGTTGTTGGTGGTGCTCACTGCGTTCAGCCCTCTATAGTCCACGCACAGTCTCAATGAGCCATCCTTTTTGTGTCTAAACAGCACTGGGGCTCCCAAGGGTGATTCGGAGGGCCTTATAAACCCTCGGGCCAAGTTTTTATCAATATATTTCCTCAGTTCCTCCATCTCCTTGACTGACATGGGGTACAATCTACTCCTGGGCAACTTAGCGTCCTCATTGAGTTCAATCTTTACTTCGACCCTCCTAGGAGGGGGAAGCTGGTCTGCCTCCTTCTCGTCAAACACATCCTCAAAGTCTCTGTATTCAGGGGGAATTTCCTGCATCCCACCTGCCGTGTTTTCTTCCCCCTTGCAACAATTTCCTCTTTCTCCGCTCTGGAATGTGATGCTGCCTTCCCTCCAATTGATCTGTGGGTTGGCTTCTCTTAACCATGGCATCCCCAGTATCACATTGTAAGTAGCCATAGGGGATACAACGAAGGTTATGCTGCCTTCCCAGCTCCCCACTTTACATCTCACTTCCCCCACTTCAAACCGTGCCGGGGCCCCAGCCGCCACTGACCCATCTAGCTGCGAAAACGCTATGGGGCTCTGCAAGGGGGTTTTCTCACATTTCAGTTCGTCTGCCAGCTCTGGGGCCATAATGTTTCTTGAGCAGCCGCAATCCATGAGAGCTTTGCAGCTGGCCCACTTCCCCTCCCCTTCTAGCCTGATTGGGAATACTAGCATTCCTGGGCTGTGACTCACCAGATCACCCACCGGGGCCCTAGAAGGGGGGCTCTCCTCCGCTCTCTTTCCTGCAGCCGGTTTGAACCTTGGGAAATGGGATTCTCCTCCTTTCCTTTGTCTGCATTCGGCAGCCCGATGGCCCAGGCGACCGCATACATAACAAGGGCCCCTCTGCTCCTTGGGCCCTCGGGCCGGGGCTTTTCCGACCGTGCTCCTCTCCGTTCCCCGACTCTCCTCCTTCGCCCTCGTCTGCTGCGGCGCTGCTCCTTGATGCCTCTTGACCTGTGCCAAGGTCGTCTCGATGCGGCCGGCCAGCTCGATCCATCCACCTATCTCCTCCGGGTCGTCGCGGTGAAGCGCCCAGGTCAGGATTTCCTTCCGCAAGCCCTCCTTGAAGATCTGGACCTTGGTGGTGTTGGACCACTCTGGGACCTTCTCCGCCCTCAACCGGAATTCCTCCACGTACTCAGATACGGAACGATGTCCTTGGGTTATTGTTTGCAGCCTTTCCCTCGCCCGGACCCTCTCGAGCGGATCCCTGAAGCGCGCCTCCATCGCAGCCAGGAATCGCCTTGTGGATCCCAAACATGGGTCGTGCCTGGCGTGGAGCTGGACATACCATTCCGCTGCTCCCCCTCTCAGTGCCGCGCCCACTGCTCGCACTCTGCTTGCTTCCGATCCGAAGGTAAGGGCGTTATCTTCTAGATATCCCCTCACCATAGTCAGAAAGTATGCGAGGTTCCCGGCTTCTCCTCCGAACTCGATCCTCAGCTCCTCCCTCCTAGGTGGGTATGGAAGGAGCTGCCTTCCCCGGTCCTCCGCTCGCGGTGGCCCTCCCTGGAGCCCTCTCTGCTCCGGGGGCAATTCCTGACGCCCTGTGCCGCGCCCGGCTCCGGCCGGGGGCACCAGGAACGTCTGCTGGGGCGCCAGTCCCCGGGGTCGTTCCTCCTCCTCATCGCTCTCCGCAGCGGCTCTCCAACTCGTCTGCGCTTTTGGACGTGCCCCGAGTCCCCGGTCACTCCTCTCCCCCGCGCTCCGCACCGACTCCCCTCGGGGTGGTTGTTCCTCTAACAGTGGGGCCAGCCGCTCCATCACCTTTGACATCATTGCGAGGGTGGTTTCCATTGATGCCATCTTTTCCTCCAGGAAATCCAACCTCTGGGGAGAGGGAAACTCTAGCCCGCTGCTTTCTCTCGTTGCTGCCTCTGCCCCTTTTACTCGCCTCTGTGTGACTCCGTTGGGCCGGGCATACGCAGTCGATGAAGCCAAGGCATTCACTCTCTCCAGCTCCTCTTCCGCATTCTCGAAAGGGGATGCCGGTTCTCCCCCCTCCGTTGGATCTTCCTCCTGTTGCATAGGGGTACCTCACCACAGCCGTGGGATGGCACCGATGAATCCTGGCTTAATGTAAGCTCACAGCAGCTGCTCCCAGAAAAGACACAGGACGCCAATCCGTAATCAATCAGGAAACTTTTACTACTGGATGCATATACACAATAAAAGCCAGGATTGGCGTACAGACACAAGTCAACCCTTATATACCCTCCCCCACATTCGAATCCCCTCTTCCCGCCTGACAATTATCCCGCGCAATATTCCCCGCCAAACCACCAACGGCCCCTCCCAAGGTCACCAGCTGCAATCCCTTATCAGTTCTCCATGTCAGGGATCCGGTTTTGTGCGCCAACTTCCAAGGCCAGGAAACCGAGTCCTGACACTTCCGCATTCTCGAAAGGGGATGCCGGTTCTTCCCCCTCCGTTGGATCTTCCTCCTGTTGCATAGGGGTACCTCACCACAGCCGTGGGATGGCACCGATGAATCCTGGCTTAATGTAAGCTCACAGCAGCTGCTCCCAGAAAAGACACAGGACGCCAATCCGTAATCAATCAGGAAACTTTTACTACTGGATGCATATACACAATAAAAGCCAGGATTGGCGCACAGACACAAGTCAACCCTTATATACCCTCCCCCACATTCGAATCCCCTCTTCCCGCCTGACAATTATCCCGCGCAATATTCCCCGCCAAACCACCAACGGCCCCTCCCAAGGTCACCAGCTGCAATCCCTTATCAGTTCTCCATGTCAGGGATCCGGTTGTGTGCGCCAACTTCCAAGGCCAGGAAACCGAGTCCTGACATAATAATATATATACTATAACAATAATGTAATGATACATGCAACAATATGAATGTAATAATATACATATAATAATAATGTAATAATTAATATATGTAATAATATGTATGTAATAATATACATACAATAATAATAATTAAATAATACATGCAATAATATGTATGTAATGATATACATACAATAATAATAATAATGTAATAATTAATACATGCAATAGTAATAATGTGATAATTAATACATGCAACAATATGTATGCAATAATATACGTTCAATAATAATGTAATAATTAATACATGCAATAATATGCATGTAATGATATACATACAATAATAATAATAATGTAGTAAATAAGGCATGCAATAATATGTATGTAATAATATACATAAAATAATAATGTAATAATTAAGACATGCAATAATATGTATGTAATAATATACATAGAATAATAATGTAATAATTAAGACATGCAATAATATGTATGTAATAATATACAATAATAATAATGTAATAATTAATACATGCAATAGTAATAAAGTAATAATTAATACATGCAATAATATGTATGTAATAATATACATAGAATAATATAATGTAATAATTAATACATGCAATAGTATGTATGCAATTATATACACACAATAATAATAATGTAATAATTAATATATGAAATATGTATGTAATAATATACATAATAATAATGTAATAATTAATACATGCAGTAATATGTATATAATGATATAAATACAATAATAATTATAATGTAATAATTAATACATGCAATAATATGCATGTAATGATATAAATACAATAATAATGATATAATAATTAATACATGCAATAATATGCATGTAATAATATACATATAATAATAATGTAATAATATACATACAGTAATAATGTAATAATTACTACTGGTACATCCAATAATTATTAATGCAAATAATTATAGTTATAATAATAATGTAATGCTTTTAATGTTAGCTGCTTTGAGTCTCCTTATGGAGAGGAAAAAGTGGGTTATAAATAGACATAACAACAACAACAACAACAACAACAACAACAACAACAACAACAGCAACTCATTGCCTCCTTGGAGTGTAGTGGACGCTCCTTCCTTGGAGGCTTTTAAACAGAGGCTGGACGGCCATCTGCCAGGAGTGCTTTGATTGTGCTTTTCCTGCATGGCAGATTGGGGTTGGTCTAGATGGCCCATGTGGTCTCTACCAACGCTGTGATTCTGAGCGGCATCAATGTGCATTCAATGTGCTGCACCCCTGCAAAACCAAAGCAGAAATGCTGCATCCATGTTCCTTTGTTTTCCTCTCACAAAGGCTTTATTGGGCTTCTCTAGCCATGATTGCTTCTCTCTTGCAGACCCCCCAAAGAGAGCTATACTGGGGGGCAGAGGGGGGGGCAGCTGCTCCACAGCTGAGACCTAGATGTTGTGGGGAGGATGAGGATCCCTTTGTGGCTGGCTGCCTGCCTGCCTGTGGCTAAGTGCCTGCTGGAGCCTCCTGCCAAGAGCCAGTGTTTCTCTCTCTCTCCTGGGAAGGGAAGGGAGGCTGCAGAAGCGTGGCAGGGAACGTGGGGCTCCATCTGCTCCGTGCCACGGAGGGAATTCTCCCTCGCTTGTGCTGCAGGACATGGTTTCGGTGGGCGGAGAAGGCACGAACGTGGCATGTGTTGCTATGCGTTAAGGCAGCCGGGAAGAACAAGAGAAGGGATTCCTGGGCAGAGGTAATTTTCAACAGCAAGCAAACAGTATTTTGGCGCCCCCCCCCCCCGCAACCAATCATTGATATATATTTTCTGATCGTCGTGGGAGTTCTGTGTGCCATATTTGGTTCAATTCCATCCTTGGTGGAGTTCAGAATGCTCTTTGATTGTAGGTGAACTAGACATCCCAGTAACTACACTTGCCGCACTTGCTCCCTTGCCTGGCCCGCTTTGGGTCCGGAGGCGTTCCTGAAGACCCCGGCGTGTGCACCAAAAGTCACCTCTTCTCCTGACTTTCTCCTCAGCCATTGGGACCGAGAGAGAGAGAGAGAGAGAGAGAGAGAGAGGTGGAGATGCCCACCTTTCCTGAAGGAAGGCGCAAAAACAAAGGAGGGAGCGGAGGTGGGAGATACCTCCAGCCGGAGGGGCTCCCTCTCTCTCTCTCTCTCTTGGTCCCAATGGCTGAAGAGAAAGTCAGGAGAAGAGGTGACTTTTGGTGCCCACACGACCCAAGAGAGAGAGAGAGGTGGAGATGCCCACCTTTCCTGAAGGTAGGCGCAAAAACAAAGGAGGGAGCGGAGGTGGGAGATACCTCCAGCCGGAGGGGCTCTCTCTCTCTCTCTCTCTCTTGGTCCCAATGGCTGAAGAGAAAGTCAGGAGAAGAGGCGACTTTTGGTACGCACGCTGGAGTCTTCAGACACGCCTCCAGACCCAAAGTGGGCCAGGCGTGGCAGCTCCGCCCCTTGGCCCACCCGCGGATTGGGGAGAGGAGAGGAGGCAGGTGGAGTGCCGGGGGATCGGGAAAGGGAGCCGGTCATGGGGAAGGGATCGAACGCGGAGAACGATTGAGCGCCGGCTCTGCTTGCACACCCGGTGGCCAGGTGGAGCAGGAACGAGAGGGGCGAGGCGAGGCTCAAGGGCCCGGCCCCTTTGGGAAGAGGATCGCCCGGCAGCGAGGCAAGGAAGCCGAGGCTCCCCCCGGACTGCTAGGGCTGTTGTGAGCTGAGGGGGCGCTCCACAAGTGGCGGTCGAGGGGCATTTACAGAGGCGCCTCTGCGCCCCTGGCCAAAAAAAAGTGTTCTGCGACTGCTTACTTCGCGTAATGGACGAGCCGCCTCTGTTCCTGGGAGCTGGCAGGATGCATCCCCCTCAGCTGTCCCTTAGTGATGGGGAACCTCTGCATCATTATCATTATCATTATTAATAATATCCCGCTTTCCAATCTTAAAACATGGCTCAAAGCATCAGAATGCCCCTGTCTTCCTGGGGCAGTCAGGCTTCCTTTGGAGTCAATGCGCAGAGCGCCACTGCAGACGTCTCTGAAAATCCCAGATTTGGATCATTACTCCAATTCCCTTCTGCTGAGAATGAAGACACCATCCAAGCCTTCCTGATAGATGACTAACCAGCCTCTCCTTTGAAACCTCCAGAAAAGCAATCTTGACAGATTAGAGAGATGAATGGCCAAAACTAACAAAATGAAGTTCAGCAGTGACAAATGCAAGATACTCCACTTTGGCAGGAAGAACGAAATGCAAAGATACAGAATGGGAATGCCTGGCTTGAGAGCAATAGGTGTGAAAAAGATCTTGGAGTCCTCGTGGAATCATAGAATCATAGAATCAAAGAGTTCGAAGAGACCTCATGGGCCATACAGTCCAACCCCATTCTGCCAAGAAGCAGGAATATTGCATTCAAATCACCCCTGACAGATGGCCATCCAGCCTCTGTTGAAAAGCTTCCAAAGAAGGAGCCTCCACCACACTCCGGGGCAGAGAGTTCCACTGCTGAACGGCTCTCACAGTCAGGAAGTTCTTCCTCGTGTTCAGGTGGAATCTCCTCTCTTGTAGTTTGAAGCCATTCCTCCATTGCGTCCTAGTCTGCAAGGAAGCAGAAAACAAGCTTGCTCCCTCCTCCTCCCTGTGGCTTCCTCTCACATATTTATACATGGCTATCATATCTCCTCTCAGCCTTCTCTTCTTCAGGCTAAACATGCCCAGTTCCCTAAGCCGCTCCTCATAGGGCTTGTTCTCCAGACCCTTGATCATTTTAGTCGCCCTCCTCTGGACACATTCCAGCTTAGAGTCAATATCTCTCTTGAAAGTGGTCTAACCAAAGCGGAATAGAGCATGGGGAGCAGGACTTCCCTAGATCTAGACACTAGGCTCCTCTTGATGCAGGCCAAAATCCCATTGGCTTTTTTTGCCGCCACATCACATTCCTGGCTCATGTTTAACTTGTTGTCCACGAGGACTCCAAGATCGTTTTCACACGTACTGCTCTCGAGCCAGGCATTGTCCCCCATTCTGTGTCAGGCTTCCTTTGGAGTCAATGCCCAGAGCACCACTGCAGACGTCTCTGAAAATCCCAGATTTGGACCATTAGTCCAATTCCCTTCTGCTGAGTATGAAGACACCATCCAAGCCTTCCTGACAGATGGCCAACCAGCCTCTCCTTGGAAACCTCCAGAAAAGCGATCTTGACAGATTAGAGAGATGAATGGCCAAAACTAACAAAATGAAGTTCAACAGGGACAAATGCAAAATACTCCACTGAGGCAGGAAAAACGAAATGCAAAGATACAGAATGGGGGACAAGGCCTGGCTCGAGAGCAGTACGTGTGGAAAAGATCTTGGAGTCCTCGTGGACAACAAGTTAAACATGAGCCAGGAATGTGATGTGGCAGCAAAAAAAGCCAATGGGATGTTGGCCTGCATCAAGGGGAGCCTAGTGCCTAGATCTAGGTAAGTCCTGCTCCCTATGCTCTATTCTGCTTTGGTTAGACCACATCTGGAATATTGTGTCCAATTCTGGGCACCACAATTGAAGCTGGAATGTGTCCAGAGGAGAGCGAATAAAATGATCAAGGGTCTGGAGAACAAGCCCTATGAGGAGCGGCTTAAGGAGCTTGGCATGTTTAGCCTGAAGAAGAGAAGGCTGAGAGGGGATATGATAGCCATGTATCAATATGTGAGAGGAAGCCACAGGGAGGAGGAGGGAGCAAGCTTGTTTTCCGCTTCCTTGGAGACTAGGACACGAAACAATGGCTTCAAACTACAAGAAAGGAGATTCCATCTGAACATGAGGAAGAACTTCCTGACTGTGAGAGCCATTCAGCAGTGGAACTCTCTGCCCCGGAGTGTGGTGGAGGCTCCTTCTTTGGAAGCTTTTCAACAGAGGCCATCTTTCAGGGGTGATTTGAATGCAATATTCCTGCTCCTTGACAGAATGGGGTTGGACTGGATGATGGCCCAGGAGGTCTCTTCCAACTCTTTGATTCTAGGATTCTATGAAAAGAAAGGAGACTCCAGCAAACACCCAGGAAGTGGCATCTTCCATTGTCAAACAGATGAAGGCATGATGAAAATACATAATACACATATTGGAAAATATATATTGGATGTAACCATATTAGAAATAGGAGTTTAGAAAATATATGAAATCACAAAGAAAAATATATGCATGCATGAACTTCACTTCACTGGGCTTCTTAAAAGCTGCAAAATGAGATGCCTCAAGAGAGGCCAGGGTCTAGGAAAGGAATGTCAAGAGGCCTCTGGCAAACTTCAAGAGACTCTTTCCATTTTGGTACCAGGCGAAGCTTATCGTAAGATTAATGAGCTGGCCATCAAGAGGCTTCAGGAAGGACTTATCTCAAGATGGAGGGAAGCTCTTGCTATCAGTAGCCTAGTAGACACTCTGGCACAATGGTCCTCATTAATAGCAGCTCCTTAGATAAAGATGCTTAAATGAAGATTGACAGGTGTTGAAGTTAAAATATGCCATTGAAGTCAATGTAAAAGTAGCATTTTGTGACCCACATTGTTATGCCTGTATGATGCATGCATATTATTTTAAAGGGTATATAAAGCAAGGCGTTTCTTTGTTCAGTACCCTGTTTTTCCTGGACTGTCAGCAGGGTCCATATTTATTTATTTATTTATTTATTTACTTTGCTTGTATACTGCAGTTTCTCAGCCTGTAGGCGACTCAACGCGGTTCACAACAAGAGCAAAAAGTCAGTCCAACAACATATAGAATTTAAAAACCATTAACAACATAATATACAGGATAATGACACATCAATAACAACACATTAATGTCTCATAACTAGAATCGTGATCCAATTCGTCATCCATAATTCCGTTTCCTATATTCATCGTGTACATTTATTTATTATTTATTTATTTACTGCACTTGTAGACCGCCGTTCTCAGCCCTAGGGCGACTCACGGCGGTGTACAACATATAAAAACAATTTACAATAAAGGCAATATCACAAACAACAATAACAACATCACTATCAATAATACAATTACACTAAATCATTCGCGGCGTCTCATCATAGAATCACAATCCAATCTCGTTTTCAATATTCCGTTCCAATCATCATTGCCAATTGTTCTAGCACTTAGTCAAACGCCTTCTCAAACAACCACGTCTTTAGTCTCTTGCGGAATGTCATAAGGGAGGGCGCCTGTCTGATGTCCATGGGAAGGGTGTTCCACAGCTGGGGGGCCACCACCGAGAAGGCCCTATCCCTCGTCCCCGCCAGGCGTGCCTGTGAGGCAGGCGGGATCGAGAGAAGGGCCTCCCCAGACGATCTCAAAGTCCTCGTGGGCTCGTAGGCCGATGCGGTCAGAAAGGTATTTTGGGCCAGAACCGTTTAGGGCTTTATAGGCCAACGCCAGCACTTTGAATTGAGCCTGGTAGCAAATCGGCAGCCAGTGGAGCTGGTGCAGCAGAGGAGTTGTGTGCTCCCTGCGCTTCGCTACTGTTAGTATCAAGGCTGCCGAGCGTTGGTGCCAACTGAGAACAAACCGTGCTTTTTCAGACCCCAGGAACTCTCTTTGTCTCTTTTCCTCAAACCTTCTCCCTGCTATTTCAAAACAGTTCTTACTCTCTGGAAGTTTTTCCTAATGTTTAGAGGGAATCTGTTCCCCGCCACTGGGGGGTCTCCAAATCCTAGTCTGCAGAGCAGTGGGATTGGGCAATGGAAGGGATCCCCCACCCCCATCTTGCTTTGCACCTGTTTTGCACTCACACCTCCAATGCGGGCTTCTGGCTTCCTTCCTTCTTCTCTCCCTCTCACCCGCCACTTTTTTGCAGGCTGGAGCCATGTGGCAACATGACGGCCGAGGTGTACCTGCGCACGTACCTCTCCCCTTGCATCAACGACTGTGGCCCCTTTGGCCAGTGCAAGCTCATGCGCACCAACAACTATCTGTATGCGGCCTGCGAGTGCAAAGCCGGTGAGTTGGGAAGGATGTGTGTGTGTGCAAATCTTGAAGGGGAGCAAAAGCAGAGGCTTCCAGGTGCTCCAGAGTGCTCAGGGGCACCACATTCCTCTTGGACATTCTGCTTTTACTATGGAATCCTGTGAGGTGTCGTTTGGTGGGGCACCAGCCCTCTTTGGCAGAGAAAGCTGTGAAACCGTTCCAGGATTCCATAGCATTGAGCCAAGACAGTTACAAGGGGGCCAAGCTACATTAATTCTATGCACCCTAACTGTCTCAAGCCAATGGCTACCATGACAGGGCAGTGCCAGGTGCAAGCCCATGGATCCACAGACTGTGTGCTCACTCTCAGATTGGAGGTTCCTCCAAAGCCCACAAGGACCACTCTTCTGCCCCTGAGATACCCGGCACCTGCACCAACCACATGATTGGGCTGTGCACTGGACTGATTGCCTCAGGGCAAGCTATAGCAGTCAATTCAAACATTGCAGAGTCTTTTATCAGAAGTCAGCAGAGTTTTTACTACCCAGCCTCTGTGTGATGGCACAAGTGGTGCCGCCTATATGTAGAACTGTAAGTTGCAGGATTTGAATTGTTGTATCATGCCTGATTTTGCCTTTTTACCCTGTAAATGTATAGTTGGATTGATTGGTTATTTATAGCTGTCAATCAATGTTGTTTGCACCAGTTATATTAATGTATTGTCGAAGGCTTTCATGGCCGGAATCACTGGGTTGTTGTAGGTTTTTTCGGGCTGTATGGCCATGGTCAAGAGCAGTGGTTCTCAACCTGTGGATCCCCAGATGTTTTGGCCTACAACTCCCAGAAATCCCAGCCAGTTTAGCAGCTGTTAGGATTTCTGGGAGTTGTAGGCCAAAACATCTGGGGACCCATAGGTTGAGAACCACTGGTCTAGAGGCATTCTCTAGGGGCCTGTAGACCATGGCCATACAGCCCAAAAAACCCTACAACAACCCAGTTATATTGCTCCTCCTGCTCAATTGTTTGACCCCACCTCTTCCTGGAGCAGGACAGTGTTTCCTTTTTCATTCCACCATCAAACTTTCAATCAGATGGATGTGAGAGAGAGACTTGGCTCTGAAGCCCTTGATTAAGTTACCTCTGAGCACCAATTCTGAGGTTCTTACCCTTGAGATTTATGCTTCATGTTCAGATCAACCTGGACGATGTTGAGAAGTCTGTGCAAGGCTTCATTAAAATCTGCGTCTGGAGATAACTGACCAGGCGCAGAGCCTTTCCCAGGCTCGAGGCCTTGAGAATCCTCTTGCAGCAATAAGCCATCAACTGAACTGGACTCAGGCCCACATCCGTAAAACCAGGCCCAGGAAACAGACCACCATTCCCATTCCCTTCAGGAACATCTTCATGGGCGGAATCCCTATTCCCATCAGAGGAATCAACTTGAACATGAACAACATTGTCATTCCCATCATCCAAAGCAACCTGATCATTAGACACAATCACAGGCAGAACAGGCTGACATACAACAAGAGCACACATGCTTGCTACTTACTTTTATACCCTCTACTTCTCATCATCAAACAAGGACAACAGGAAATGATTCAGTTCTCGTCATGTGTGTCACATGATCAGGACTCAGCTTCTTTAGCCTGTCCCTCCAGTTCCACATCACCACCTTCTTAACCCTTCAGTGGATGTGTGTGACCACAAGTCCATTAGAACTGTATTTCCCAACCAGTAATGCTCAGTGGGGTTACAGACAATGCATTTCTACCTAACAGAATCTGTGTGGGGAAGACCCTGTCTCCCACTCCCATTTGAAAGGTTCTGTGGAGCTTTGTAAAGGGCCTCCCTCCCTCCCTTCCTCCCTGAGAGAACACCTTTGTCTGGACAGGTAGACCCAGGCCCTGCGCCTGAAGCCCCCTCCTCTTTTCTGGTATTCCACAAGGCTGTGTGTAGAGTTCTCTCCTTTACATTTTTATTTATTTATTTATTTTATTACTGTGCTTGTATACCGCCGTTTCTCAGCCTACATTGGCGACTCAACGCGGTTTACAACACTACAATAATCAACAATATTCAGTTTAAAAAGCATAAAAATACATACATAATACACAGTATTGGGCCACCAATACAAACCAATGCATCTCTTAACTAAAATCATAATCCAATTTCATCGTCTGTGATTACCAGTCCTTGATCATCAACTTCATCGCACCGGATTAGCCGAATACTTGTTCGAACATCCATGTCTTCAGTCTTTTTCGAAATACCATCAGCGAGGAGGCTGATCTTATCTCTATGGGGAGGGCATTCCAAAGCCGAGGGGCCACCACAGAAAAGGCCCTGTCTCTCGTTCCCGCCAGCCGCACCTGTGAAGCAGGTGGGATGGAGAGCTGGGCCTTCCCCGAAGATCTTAGGGTCCTGGTGGGCTGATAGGCAGAGATACGTTCAGATAGATATGTTGGGCCAGAACCGTTTAGGGCTTTAAAGGCCAACGCCAGCACTTTGAATTGGGCCCGGTAGCAAATCGGCAGCCAGTGGAGCTGGCGCAGCAGAGGAGTTGTATGCTCCCTGCGCCCCGCTCCACTTAGTATCATGGCTGCCGCCCATTGGACTAATTGGAGCTTCCGAGCCGTCTTCAAAGGCAACCCCATGTAGAGAGCGTTGCAGTAGTCAAGACGGGATGTAACCAGAGCGTGGACTACCGTGGCCAAGTCAGACTTCCCAAGGTACGGTCGCAGTTGGCGCACGAGTTTTAACTGTGCGAATGCTCCCCTGGTCACCGCCGAAACCTGGGGATCCAGGCTCAGCGATGAGTCCAGGATCACACCCAAACTGCGAACCTGCGTCTTCAGGGGGAGTGCGACCCCATCCAGCACAGGCTGTAACCCTATACCCTGTTCGGCCTTGCGACTGACCAGGAGTGCCTCTGTCTTGTCTGGATTCAATTTCAATTTGTTCGCCCCCATCCAGACTGTCACAGCGGCCAAGCACCGGTTCAGGACCTTGACAGCCTCCTTAGTAGCGGTTGGAAAGGAGTGACAGAGTTGGACATCATCTGCGTACAGATGACACCGCACCCCGAAACTCCGGATGATCTCGCCCAGCGGCTTCATGTAGATGTTAAACAGCATGGGAGACAGGATAGAACCCTGAGGAACCCCACAAAACAAAGGTTGTGGGGTAGAACAGGAGTCCCCCAGTAACACCTTCTGAGACCGACTCTCAAGGAATGAGCGGAGCCACTGCAGAACAGTACCTCCAAGACCCATCCCCGCGAGGCGCCCCAGAAGGATACCGTGGTCGACGGTATCGAAGGCCGCTGAGATGTCGAGCAGCACCAACAGGGACACACTCCCCCTGTCGAGCTCCCGACGCAGATCATCCACTAAGGCGACCAAGGCTGTCTCGGTACCATGCCCCGGCCTGAAGCCAGACTGTGCCGGATCCAGATAATCCGTGTCTACCAAGAATGCCTGGAGTTGTGAGGCCACCACACGTTCCATGACTTTGCCCAAAAAGGGGAGATTGGAAACAGGCTGATAGTTGACGAATTGAGTGGGGTCCAGTGATGGTCACCCAGACGGACATGAGGTCCATGAGGTCCATTTTTTCCACATATGACTGCACCCCCACTCGCCATAGTAATATCATTGTTAAATTTGGAGATGATACAAACGTGGTGGGGCTTATCTCTGAAGAGTATGAGCCTGCTGACTGGGATGAGGTGGACCGGCTGGTCTCACACGGTTGTGGCATTAGGGGTTGTGCAAGAGCGATTAGAATGTGGAAGGATGGGCACATTGTTTTGTAATTGTACATGTATAATGTGGTGAGGATGGTGTTTAATTCTGGTGTATGATGCACAATGACAATAAATTAATTCCATTCCATTCTCTTCTACTCTTCCGTGGTCCAGGCTGGAGCGGTTGGGGCTGCACGGACAATGCGGACGCCTTCTCCTACGGCTTCCAGCTGCTCTCCACGCTGCTCCTCTGCCTCAGCAACCTCATGTTCGTCCCTCCTGTGGCCATCGCCCTGCGGAGCAACTACCTCCTGGAGGCCGCTGTCTACATCTTCACCATGTTCTTTTCCACGGTGTGCTGGGGTGGGGGTTGGGGGTTCTCTCTGCTTCTCAGCATGCCCTGAGGCTAGTGTGTGTGTGTGTGTGTGTGTGTGCAATCGTGGCCCAAGGGTCACCTGCATGAGAGGGCTGACCTTTCCTGTTGGTCACTCCCCTCCCCCAGTTCTACCACGCCTGCGACCAGCCCGGCATCGTGGTCTTCTGCATCATGGACTATGACGTGCTGCAGTTCTGTGACTTCCTGGGGTCCCTCATGTCCGTCTGGGTGACCGTCATCGCTATGGCCAGGCTCCAGCCGGTCATCAAGCAGGTGAGAGAGGGGTAAGGGAGAAAGAGGCAGAGGGGAGGGTCAGCAGAGGCAGTGCTCAAGGAGCAACATAAGGTCGGGAAGGAGGGATATTCCCATAAGGCAGGCATGGGCAAACTTTGGCCCTCCCTCCAGGTGTTTTGGATAGCCAATACTCCAGAGGACAGGAGCAGAATTCAAAACGATCTTGACAGATTAGAGAGATGATGGGCCAAAACTAACAAAATGAAGTTCAACAGTGACAAATGCAAGATACTCCACTTTGGCAGGAAAAATGAAATGCAAAGAGACAGAATGGGGGACGATGCCTGGCTCGAGAGCAGTACGTGTGAAAAAGATCTTGGAGTCCTCGTGGACAACAAGTTAAACATGAGCCAGGAATGTGATGTGGCAGCAAAAAAAGCCAATGGGATTTTGGCCTGCATCAATAGGAGCCGAGTGTCTAGATCTAAGGAAGTAATGCTACCCCTCTATTCTGCTTTGGTTAGACCACATCTGGAATATTGTGTCCAATTCTGGGCACCACAATTCAAGAGAGATATTGACAAGCTGGAATGTGTCCAGAGGAGGGCGACTCAAATGATCAAGGGTCTGGAGAACAAGCCCTATGAGGAGCGGCTTAAGGAGTTGGGCATGTTTAGCCTGAAGAAGAGAAGGCTGAGAGGAGATATGATAGCCATGGATAAATATGTGAGAGGAAGGCACAGGGAGGAGGAGGGAGCAAGCTTGTTTTCTGCTTCCTTGGAGACTAGGACGCAATGGAAGAATGGCTTCAAACTACAAGAGAGGAGATTCCACCTGAACATGAGGAAGAACTTCCTGACTGTGAGAGCTGTTCAGCAGTGGAACTCTCTGCCCCGGAGTGTGGTGGAGGCTCCTTCTTTGGAAGCTTTTAAGCAGAGGCTGGATGGCCATTTGTCAGGGGTGATTTGAATGCAATATTCCTGCTTCTTGGCAGAATGGGGTTGGACTGGATGGCCCATGAGGTCTCTTCCAACTCTTTGATTCTATGATCTCCCATAATTCCTGGCCCTAAGGCTATGGGGACAGAGTCCATCTTCTCCAGCAGACAAGTCCTGGGTTATCTGGAACATGCCTTTCCAGGGTGAGGGCCCTGGGCAAAACAATGGCAGCACTTCATGCCAGCTTGGCATCACTTTATGCCAAGTTGCCCTCCTGCCTGGCATAAAGTGCTGCCATTCCCGTGCTGCTGAAACTGCAGCAGAGAAATCTGAGAGGTGCTCCCAATGGCGAGATGCCTTGCAGCTCAGACTTCCGACAGTTTGGATCCTCCCTGGGCCCATAACCTTTTTTTAGGAATACAGAGTGAAACAAAGTGTGGTATAAATAAATATAAACCTAATAATATTAATAGTATTATTAATAATAATGTAATCTTTCCTTGCGTCCCTCTCCCCTCCCACCTGGGCAGGTGCTGTACCTGCTGGGTGCTATGCTGCTCTCCATGGCGCTGCAGCTGGACCGCCATGGCCTCTGGAACCTGCTGGGACCCAGCCTCTTTGCCTTGGGGATCATGGCCATCGCCTGGGTAAGCGCACCACAAACAAGGGAGCAAACACACCCTGGTTCCTCACCCCTTTGGGACACCAGAGCAGTTACATTGTGATTGACAGGTTAGCATTTGTGACCAGGGGATGGGTCTTTCCAGGGGGGCACTTTGGCCCTGGAGTGTTGCACTCTGACTTTAAACACCACACAGCTGAGTAAAAATGCAAGCAGTTTATTGAAGATAATTAAAAAGTAGGGCTGGGCGGTTTCGTTCGTTAATTTCGTAATTCGTTAAAAAATTCGTTAATTTTTCAATGACAAAACGATAACAAACCAGTCTGGAGCAATTTTTTAAAAAAACGAATTTTTAAATCGTTTCGGAAATGCTTCGTATTTCGTTATTGTATTCGTTTCGTTATCGTTTTGAAGTCGTTTCGTTATTATTTCCGCATGTCTGGGGCAAGTTTTATAGTTGTTTAGGTTTTCTAAGGGTTTTTATAGTTGTTTTTGGTTTAATTAAGCTTCAGAAGTTCCCCCTGTCCCATTTGGAGGTTTTTTAGCGTATTGCGCGGTCGCGTCCGCCATTAACGAATCGATTCGTTATTGTTTCGGAAATCGATTCGTTATTGTTTTGTAAATTTTTACCATTTACGAAATTTCGTAAATATCGAACTTTTTAAAATTAAAATTTCGGAAATATTTTAAATATCGAAACGCAAAAAACCCCAAAAACGAATCGATTTTAGAAACAAATTTTTCCGTTGTTACCCAGGCCTATTAAAAAGCAGTAGCAGTAAAAAAACACTCCATAAAAATAGGTAAATCCAATTAGGTAGAAAGATAAACAAAAACAAATAATCCAGGAAATTGTTTCATCAGAGTTCATGAAAAACAGATACAGAAACTTCCAAGGTAAAACTCCAAAACTTGAATCATGAAACCAAACAAGGCACTTCACACATGAATCTATCCAAGGCAAGGCTTCCAAGGACCAGGAAAGACGTCTTGACTCAATTCCAACATTGCTTCGTCTGACTATAGCTTCTGTACTTGGCACTTTTATCCCCTAATCTACTTTATGTCCCAAGCGGGCTGGAATGGATTTCATTTCAGCCTTGACTCTGTTATCAATGTCTCCCCCTTCTCTCCCTGCAGACAGCCCGCAGCATCCGCCGGCGGCACTGCTACCCGCCCACCTGGCAGCGCTGGCTCTTCTACCTGCTTCCCGGTGCCCTGATCGCCGCCTCTGCCGTCCTGCTCTACGCCTTCGTCGAGACGGAGGAGAACTACTTCTACATCCACAGCATCTGGCACATGCTGATCGCCGGCAGCGTGGGCTTCCTGCTGCCCCCGCGGGCCAAGGCCGAGGCCACCGTGGGTGGGGGTCCCCTGGCCGGCCCGTTGCCCCCTCCCCGCCGGAAGGGCTGCGGCTACCAGCTCTGCATCAACGAACAGGAAGAGCTGGGCCTGGTGGACCCCGGGGCCGGCGTCTCCATCACCAGCGTCTGCACCAGCTGATGGCCGGCGGAGGGGCTGCGGAGGCTCTGGACGGATCTTTGCCGGGGCCACGACCACAAGGCCCCGCAGCAACTGCTGGACTCGCCATGCCCTCCTGCGCAGCCTTTGGGTCATCTCCGTTGCTGGAGACTTGGAAGGCATTCAGATGGGCAGAATACGGGCAGCCTGTGCCAGATGTGGGGTTCCTGAGTGAGGCTCAGGCTGCCAAACGCCCACAATCCAGGAGGAGGAGCTCTTGCCCTCTTTCCACCTGATCTGTGTCTCAAACGTGAACCGATCCTGCGACAGGTGGATCCCAACCAGGGATGGAGGTGGCCCACTGACCAGGCTCTTGGCTCAAGGGGCAAAGCACTCTCAGATCGGAATGGGATCCGGGACACTACTGAATGGTCTCAGCGTGCTCCCATGAATTTTGGGAGCAATGGCCCTTTCTTTCTGAACTAGACTCTGGACTGTTTCCCCATTTGCACGATGGATGGAAGGCCTGCCCTGCCCTTCCTTCACCCAGCTTCCGTGTGGGGCAGAAAGCCTGGCTGGGTGGGGAGGGCCAGGTGGGCACTTCCAGGCTGAAGCTATGCAAGGCCTCAGGTGGGGCTACCCGGAGGGGAACTGGGGTAAAGCGGGGGGGGGGGGGGGGGTTATGTCCACCCCCTTCCTCTTGGCCCCAGGCACCTTTCCCTCAAAGAATGCTGCTGGACCCACTCTGGGGCAGAAGGGTCTCTGGCCAGCCTCCTTGACCCTTCTGCCCCAGGGTCACCACCAGGAGCTGCCAAGTGGTCCTTCATGCCCCCGAGCAAGGTCCGCCCAGGGATGCCTGCAAGTCTTTGAGAGGGGGTTTCCTCCAGAAGGGATGTGTGTGTGCGTTTGGAGTGTGAGAGATAAGGGTTTGGGTTGTTGTAGGTTTTTTCAGGCTATATGTTCAGGCTATAGGTTTTTTCTGGAGGCATTCTCTCCTGACGTTTCGCCGGATTGTATTGTCGAAGGCTTTCATGGCCGGAATCACTGGGTTGTTGTAGGTTTTTTCGGGCTATATGGCCATGTTCTGGAGGCATTCTCTCCTGACGTTTTGCCTGCATCTATGGCAAGCCTCCTCAGAGGTTGTGGGGTCTGTTGGAAGTAGGAAAAATGAGTTTATATATCTGAGGATGCTTGCCATAGGTGCAGGCAAAATGTCAGGAGAAAATGCTTCAACAGAAAAACCTACAACAACCCAGCGATTCCAGCCATGAAAGCCTTCAACACTTCTTGGGATTGAGAAAATTTCCAGCTGGAGAAAGAAAGGGGTTGGCAGACCTTCCCATATGTGTTCAGTTAAACCTGGCATGGGCCAACTTGGGCCCTCCCTCCAGGTGTTTTGGACTCCAACTAGAGGCATTCTCTCCAACTAGAGGCATTCTCTCCTGACGTTTCGCCTGCATCTATGGCAAGCATTCTCAGAAGTGGTGAGGTCTGTTGGAACTAGGAAAATGGGTTTATATATCTGTGGAATGACCAGGGTGGGACAAAGGACTCTTGTCTGCTGGAGCTAGGTGTGAATGTTTCAACTGACCACCTTGATTAGCATTTGATGGCCTGGCAGTGCCTGGGGCAATCTTTTGTTGAGAAATGATTAGATGTCCTTATTTGTTTCCTCTCTGTTGTTGAAATTGTCTACATGCTTGTGGATTTCAAAGGACGAGAGGGATCCTCTCACTTCTGCAGGAGTCTACCGTATCCAATGCAGCTGTGGACACGTCTACATAGGGACCCTCAAACTCAGCTTTGCCCAAACACGAATCAAGGAACCTGAAAGGCACTGCAGACTCCTTCAACCAGAGAAATCGGCCATTGTGGCACCTCAGGTTAAGCTTCACCTTGCTCTCAAACACCACCAGACCACGGCTGTAGGATTTATAGTTTATTGTAAAGTTTCCAAAAGAAGGCAAAGGTTAAATCAATACAAAGTTCCAAAGTTCAGGTAAAATACACGGTACAGTTCCAGAAATCTTTAAGAGAAAATCAAGGTAAACAGGAACCTTGAAGCAGTAAAGCACAAACCCTGTGCCCAGCAGCTTAGCCCAAAAGCAGCACGAAGTTTCCTCCAAAGCAGGAGCATGAAACAGCTAGCAGATAGCCACGTTGAAACTGACAGCTAAGAATTGCCCGTGGAAGCCCTAAATACATTTTGCACATCAAAACAATCTAGTTTCCCACAATCTACTTTCTCACTGCTCCCTTGACCTGACGCTGACCTAACTTGGCTGTGATCCGAGAGCTCCGTCTCAGGGTTTCGTTATCCCTTTGAAGCAGCACCTGGCCCTCCTCCTTATCAGTTGCATTCCTGTCCTGTGAGAACTGCTTCTCCATCTCAGAAGCAGGCTGAGAAAACTGTGAAAACCGAAAACCATCAGGCTCAGGCCGCTCAGGAGCCTGTTGAACCACAACAGCCATAGCCGAGCACCAGATGAACCAACCTGGACACAGCAGATTATTATTTGAGAACACAGAAATGCTGGACCACTCTCACAACCACCATGTCAGACGACACAGAGAAGCCATTGAAATCCACAAGAAACTGGTGGACAATTTCAACAGAAAGGGGGAAACCATGAAAATGAACACAATCTGGCTACCAGTATTAAAAAACCCTAAAATTAGAACAGAACAGAAAAGGACATCTAATCACCTCTCAACAAAAGATTGCCCCAGGCACTCTCAGGCCATTATATGCTAATCAGGGTGGCCAGTTGAAACATTCACCCCCTAGCTCCAACAGACAAGAGTCCTTTGTCCCACCCTGGTTATTCCACAGATATATAAACTCTTTTTCCTAGTTCCAACAGACCTCGCTAATCAAGGTGGTCAGTTGAGACATTCACCCCTAGCTCCAGCAGACAAGAGTCCTTTGCCCCACCCTGGTCGTTCCACAGATATATAAACCCTTTTTTCTAGTTCCAACAGACCTCACTCCCTCTGAGAATGCTTGCCAGAGATGCAGGCGAAACGTCAGGAGAGAATGCCTCCAGAACATGGCCATATAGCCCGAAAAAACCTACAACAACCCAGTGATTCCAGCCATGGAAGCCTTCGAGAAGACATTAGACAAGGGTTTGTTTGGGAGAGACGAAGAGACACCAAGCTCCTCTGAGAGGCTTCAGGACACTCCAAAGTGGCCTTTTCGAGATGATGGGAGTTGCAATTGAGGTTCCAAGTGACACAGAGCATGTCAGAAGAGCCAGCACACGGGGCATTGCTGGCATTGTGGCAAATGCAGGGGAAGTGCCGCGTGAAGCAGCATTCCCATGCGCCCCTGCTCCGGTGCCATCCTTCCCATCGAACATGCCCACAAGACAATGTACAACAAGCCCCAGTATGTGTGAGTGTGCACATGCCTATACACACTACACACCCACAGAGCCCATCCATGCTTTAGATCTGGGCTGGGAATCCTGTGGTGCCTTAGAGGGGATGCTGGGAGTTGGAGTCCAGCCACATCTGGGAAGGTGCATAGGATTGTATTGTCGAAGGCTTTCATGGCTGGAATCACTGGGTTGTTGTAGGATTTTCCGGGCTATATGGCCATGTTTTGGAGGCATTCTCTCCTGACATTTTGCCTGCATCTATGGCAAGCATCCTCAGAGGGAGTGAGGTCTGTTGGAACGAGGAAAAAGGGTTTATATATTTGTGGAATGACCAGGGTGGGACAAAGGACTCTTGTCTGCTGGAGCTAGGTGGGAGTGTTTCCACTGACCACCTCGATAAGCTTTGGATGGCCTGGCAGTGCCTGGGGCAATCTTTTGTTGAGAGGTGATTAGATGTCCCAGATTGTTTCCTCTCTGGGTTGTTGTAGGTTTTTTCGGGCTATATGGCCATGTTCTGGAGGCATTCTCTCCTGACGTTTCGCCTGCATCTATGGCAAGCATCCTCAGAGGTTGTGAGGTCTGTTGGAACGAGGAAAAAGGGTTTATATATTTGTGGAATGACCAGGGTGGGACAAAGGTCTCTTGTCTGCTGGAGCTAGGTGTGAAAGGATTGTTGTAGGTTTTTTCGGGCTATATGGCCATGTTCTGGAGGCATTCTCTCCTGACATTTTGCCTGCATCTATGGCAAGCATCCTCAGAGGTTGTGAGGTCTGTTGGAACTAGGAAAAAGGGTTTATATATTTGTGGAATGACCAGGGTGGGACAAAGGTCTCTTGTCTGCTGGAGCTAGGTGTGAAAGGATTGTTGTAGGTTTTTTTTCGGGCTATATGGCCATGTTCTGGAGGCATTCTCTCCTGACGTTTCGCCTGCATCTATGGCAAGCATCCTCAGAGGTAGTGAGGTCTGTTGGAACTGGGAAAAAGGGTTTATATATTTGTGGAATGACCAGGGTGGGACAAAGGTCTCTTGTCTGCTGGAGCTAGGTGTGAAAGGATTGTTGTAGGTTTTTTTTCGGGCTATATGTCCATGTTCTGGAGGCATTCTCTCCTGACGTTTCGCCTGCATCTATGGCAAGCATCCTCAGAGGTAGTGAGGTCTGTTGGAACTAGGAAAAAGGGTTTATATATCTGAGGATGCTTGCCATAGATGCAGGCGAAATGTCAGGAGAGAATGCTTCAACAGAAAAACCTACAACAACCCAGCGATTCCAGCCATGAAAGCCTTCAACACTTCTTTGGATTGAGAAAATTTCCAGCTGGAGGAAGAAAGGGGTTGGCAGACCTTCCCATATGTGTTCAGTTAAACCTGGCATGGGCCAACTTGGGCCCTCCCTCCAGGTGTGTTGGACTACAACTCCCACAATTCCTAACAGCCGGTAGGCTGTTAGGAATTGTGGGAGTTGGAGTCCAAAACACCTGGAGGGAAAGCCCAAGTTTGTCCAATCCCACAGTGGCCGCCTTGCAGGAGAGAGTCCAGGTAAATCCCCTTCCACGCCACACTAGAAATCCCAGACCAATGAGTCCACATACATATGCCTCTCACGCATGCACACACATGCACACACATGCACAGGCCAATCTCTCTTATGCACAGGCACTTGATTTTACACGCCCCGCCACGGTCACTCCAGAATTGCACCTCTTTCCCAAGGGAACCTGGGATGTATACTTCAGAGTCTACTGAACTGGCTTGTTCAGTAGACTCTCCTCTACAGTTCCATTTGGAGGGTTGAATGGAAAGTAATGCCTCCACCTTTGTAACTCCTCAACAGGTGGCTGTACTGGTATGTGTTAGGTACTGGCTTGTTCAGTAGACTCTCCTCTACAGTTCCATTTGGAGGGTTGAATGGAAAGTAATGCCTCCACCTTCGTAACTCCTCAACAGGTGGCAGTACTGGTATGTGTTAGGTACTGGCTTGTTCAGTAGACTCTCCTCTACAGTTGGAGGGTTGAATGGAAAGTAATGCCTCCACCTTTGTAACTCCTCAACAGGTGGCTGTACTGGTATGTGTTAGGTACTGGCTTGTTCAGTAGACTCTCCTCTACAGTTCCATTTGGAGGATTGAATGGAAAGTAATGCCTCCACCTTTGTAACTCCTCAACAGATGGCAGTACTGGTATGTGCTAGGTACTGGCTTGTTCAGTAGGCTCTCCTCTACAGTTGGAGGGTTGAATGGAAAGTAATGCTTCCACCTTTGTAACTCCTCAACAGGTGGCAGTACTGGTATGTGTTAGGTACTGGCTTGTTCAGTAGACTCTCCTCTACAGTTCCATTTGGAGGGTTGAATGGAAGGCAATGCCTCCACCTTTGTAACTCCTCAACAGATGGCAGTACTGGTATGTGTTAGGTACTGGTTTGTTCAGTAGACTCTCCTCTACAGTTCCATTTGGAGGGTTGAATGGTTGAATGGAAAGTAATGCTTCCACCTTCGTAACTCGTCAACAGATGGCAGTACTGGTATGTGTTAGGTACTGGCTTGTTCAGTAGACTCTCCTCTACAGTTCCATTTGGAGGGTTGAATGGAAGGCAATGCCTCCACCTTCGTAACTCCTCAACAGATGGCAGTACTGGTATGTGTTAGGTACTGGCTTGTTCAGTAGACTCTCTTCTACAGTTCCATTTGGAGGGTTGAATGGAAAGGAATGCCTCCACCTTCGTAACTCCTCAACAGATGGCAGTACTGGTATGTGTTAGGTACTGGCTTGTTCAGTAGACTCTCCTCTACAGTTCCATTTCGAGGGTTGAATGGAAAGTAATGCTTCCACCTTCATAACTCGTCAACAGATGGCAGTACTGGTATGTGTTGGGTACTGGCTTGTTCAGTAGACTCTCCTCTACAGTTCCATTAGGAGGATTGAATGGAAAGTAATGCCTCCACCTTTGTAACTCCTCAACAGATGGTAGTACTGGTATGTGTTAGGTACTGGCTTGTTCAGTAGACTCTCCTCTACAGTTCCATTAGGAGGATTGAATGGAAAGTAATGCCTCCACCTTTGTAACTCCTCAACAGATGGCAGTACTGGTATGTGTTAGGTACTGGCTTGTTCAGTAGACTCTCCTCTACAGTTCCATTTGGAGGGTTGAATGGAAAGTAATGCTTCCACCTTTGTAACTCCTCAACAGATGGCAGTACTGGTATGTGTTAGGTACTGGCTTGTTCAGTAGACTCTCCTCTACAGTTCCATTTGGAGGGTTGAATGGAAAGTAATGCCTCCACCTTCGTAACTCCTCAACAGATGGCAGTACTGGTATGTGTTAGGTACTGGCTTGTTCAGTAGACTCTCCTCTACAGTTCCATTTGGAGGGTTGAATGGAAAGTAATGCTTCCACCTTTGTAACTCCTCAACAGGTGGCAGTACTGGTATGTGTTAGGTACTGGCTTGTTCAGTAGACTCTCCTCTACAGTTCCATTTGGAGGGTTGAATGGAAAGTAATGCCTCCACCTTCGTAACTCCTCAACAGATGGGAGTGCAGGTATGCAGCAAGTTCTGGCTTGTTCAGTAGACTCTCTTCTACAGAGGGCAAAGCATATAGGGCTCTGGGGCCAACTAAAAAACCCAGGACTCTGTCAAATGCTGGAATCACCACAAAGCGGCATCTGTGGGGCCACAACTCTTTTTCATTGGCCAAAGGGATGGATCGGGGCCAGGCTTGCACTCCTCCGAGGAGCCGGCCCAAAGGGCAGACACGCCACCCAAAAACGGAAAGGAAGCAGTTTATTTTTTATTTAAATTTAGATTTGTATCCCGTCTGATCCACAAATAAACTAATAGAATCAAACACGGACTGCAAATCCATTGGGTTCAAAGCCCAGAAGGACCCCTCCTCCAAAAGGTATCGAACTGCATTCATTGCACAGTGTAGATCTGGCAGTAATCGAAATACCAACCAAAGGAGCATCGACACTTGAGAATCAATGCAGTTGGACGCCACTTGAATAATAATAATAATAATAGAATAATAGTTGGAAGAGATCACATGGGCCATCTGGTCCGACCCCCTGCCATGCAGGAAAAGCATAATAATAATAATAATAATAATAATAATATGAGGGTTGAATGAAAAGTCATGCCTTCACCTTCGTAACTCCTCAACAGATAGCAATACAGGTATGCGGCAGGTATAGGCTTGTTCAGTAGACTCTACAGTTCCATTTGGAGGGTTGAATGGAAAGTAATGCCTCCACCTTCGTAATTCCTCAACAGACGGAGTACAGGTATGCGGCAGGTACTGGCGCATTGATAAGCTGGACACATTCCAGCTCATCAATCTCTCTCTTGAATTGTGGTGCCCAGAATTGGACACAATATTCCAGGTAAAGTGGTCTAACCAAAGCGGAATAGAGCATGGGGAGCATGACTTCCCTAGATCTAGACACTAGGCTCCTCTTGATGCAGGCCACAATCCCATTGGCTTTTTTTGCCACCACATCACATTGTTGGCTCATGTTTAACTTGTTGTCCACGAGGACTCCAAGATCTTTTTCACACGTACTGCTCTCGAGCCAGGCATTGTCCCCCATTCTGGATCTTTGCAGAGGAGAGGGGCGTAGAAGAAGACAATCAGGTTCCTTCCGTGGCGAGGGGTCCCACACACAAAGGCGCATTGTGAAAAATAGCAACTTCCCCTGAGGCAGGCAGGAAAAAGGCAATGGGCCATCTTCCTGTCCGTTGGGCTATTGTGTTACAGATGTCCAGACACAATGGGAACAAATAATTTTGCCCAGGGGGGTTTCATTCAACAAGAAGGTGTCACCCCAAAGAAGATTCATCAGAGAGTGGAAGCTGTTTATAGTGATTGTGTTGGTGTGAGTACTGTACGTCGTGGGCGAGTAAGTTTAAAGATGTTGAGGTGGGAACATCCGACTTGTGTGACAAACAAAGAGTTGGATGTCCTGCGAACGTAACCACCGAGTTTCACAAGCAAAAGATATATATACAATGAATAAGATTTTTAAAGTACGAGGGTTGAATGAAAAATAAAAATAATAATATTAATAATAATAATACTACGAGGGTTGAATGAAAAGTAATGCCTCCACCTTCATAACTCCTCAACAGATGGCAGTACAGGTATGCGACAGGTACTGGCTTGTTCAGTAGACTCTCCTCTACAGTTCCATTTTGGCAGGAAGCCTTAGCATTGAACGGTTGTGTTGTTAAAGTGCGAAGTATGGAAACCAGTTGCGACTTAAGCAACATGCAGAAGATGTCACCCCAAAGGAGATTCATTAGAAAATATAAGCTGTTTATGGTGATTGTGTTGATGTGAGTACTGTGCATCATTGGGTGAGTAAGTTTAAAGATGTTGAGGTGGAACATCTGACTTGCGTGACAAACAAAGAGTTGGGCGTCCTGTGAAAGCAATCACAAGCAAAAGGTTGACAGATTGATTCAGGACGATCCTTGTATCACTCAGAGAGAAACTTCAAGCAAGTTCAAAAGCACCTTCTCAGGATTATTTCTGCGTTTGATTTATTAAAATATTCCCATCCAATCCCAAGTAATGAAGATGGAGGCATTACTTTTCATTCAACCCTCGTAACAATAGTAACAACAATGGTTACTTGCCTTTCTGTATAGCTGGAGGGAAGGTGCAACACAGTCAAAATACATAATTAGGATGTGAGAACATTAAGACACATGTATATTAAAAAGACATAAAATTTAAACACATTAAAATCATATGTACTGTAATGGATCACGGGTTTAGGGTGCGGGGTCCGTTTTCGAAGAAATCCACAGAGTCCAATTGGTTCATGTAAGACACCATTTATTCAAGCTGATCAACATGGGGCGGACAGACAGCACTTCTTTTTGTGCTTTCATAGACTGCCGCGCCCTCCCCTGTTTCTGCTGACCTTTATACTCAAGTAATACAAGGGGTTTTTTTTGTCATGGAAAGTACTCTTTTTCTAGCCCCACTCCCTTGACCTTTTGATAGAAAGTACCTTCTTGTACCTGCGAACTCTGCACTTAACCACAACCTTTGGCTTAACCACAACTCAACTTCTGAAGTAAGCTTGAACTTTGTATGACTTCTACGTGTCACATCTTGTTTCTTAAAAACATTTTCTTCCGTGCTGCTAATTTCATTTAAAGCCCCTTGCTTAGCATTGGCTAATTTTACCCAAAAACCCTTTCAGTACCCAATAAAAAGGGAGATGAAATGCATAGGCATATCAATCTGTTTCATTGCCATGGCCCAATGTGAAGGCGGTCTGGGAACTGGAGAGTTGTAAGAAAGGCTAAATGACCTTACAAAACTACATCTCCCAGCATCTCATCGCATAGGGCCAGGGCAGTCGAGTAATAATAATAATAATAATAATAATAATAATAATAATAATAATATATCCTGCTTTCTCTCTTCTGCAGGAGACTCAGAGCGACTTAACATAAAAGCACCAGCATGCAATTAAAAATATACCAATATGCAAACATTAAAACAGGATTAAATATAAACAGTATTTTAAAAATTCCCAATTAATTATATGCTTTAAGGGTTTTTATATATGTTTTATATTGTAATGTTGATTGTTTTGAATTGCACTTTTATTAATACCTCCCTTCAGGGGTTTTTAGACTTCAATTCCCACAATTCCTAACAGCAAGCTATTCAACCTCAGCAGACTGAAAGCCAAAACCAAGGTTACAACAACATCTGTTATAGAACTCCAGTACGCTGATGACAACGTCGTCTGTGCGCATTCAGAAGAAGATCTACAAGCCACTCTAAACACCTTCACAGAAGCATACGAGAAGCTCGGCTTGTCATTGAACATTGAGAAAACCAAGGTGCTTTTCCAGCAGTCACCAGCCGTCCCCTCTCCAATGCCAGAGATACAGCTTAATGGTGTCACATTAGAAAATGTGGACCATTTCCTCTCCCTTGGCAGCCACCTCTCCACCAAAGTCAACATTGACGCCGAAATACAACACCGCCTGAGCTCTGCGAGTGCAGCATTTTCCCGAATGAAGCAGAGAGTGTTTGAGGACCGGGACATCCGTAGGGAGACCAAGGGGCTTGTCTATAAAGCCATTGTCCTCCCAACCCTGCTCTATGCCTGTGAGACGTGGACTGTCAACAGACGTCACATGCAACTCCTGGAACGATTCCATCAGCGCTGCCTCTGGAAAATCCTGCAAATCTCCTGGGAAGAGAAGTGGACAAACGTCAGCATGCTGGAAGAAGCAAAGACCACCAGCATTGAAGCGATGGTCCTCCGCCATCAACTCCGCTGGGCCGGCCACGTTGTCCGGATGCCCGACCACCGTCTCCCAAAGCAGTTGCTCTATTCCGAACTCAAGAACGGAAAACGGAATGTTGGTGGGCAGGAAAAGAGATTTAAAGATGGGCTCAAAGCCAACCTTAAACACTCTGGCATAGACACTGAGAACTGGGAAGACCTGGCCGTTGAGCGCTCCAGATGGAGGTCAGCTGTGACCAGCAGTGCTGCAGAATTCGAGGAGGCACGAATGGAGGGCGAAAGGGGGAAGCGTGCCAAGAGGAAGGCGTGTCAAGCCAACCCCGACCGGGACCGCCTTCCACCTGGAAACCGATGCCCTCACTTCAGGAGACAATGCTGATCAAGAATAGGGCTCCACAGCCACATACGGACCCACAAGAATGTTGGAAGACAATCATCTTCGGAAAGCGAGGGATCGCCTAAGTAAGAAAAAATTAGGAATTGTGGGAATTGAAGTCCAAAACACCTGGAGGGAGGGCCCAAGTTGTCCCAGGCGGGACTTGAGGTTGTCTCGGAGACGGCTAAAACGGGCCAATCGCCGCTCGCCCTCTATTCGAGGAGGGAGGGCAGCAGCCAATGGGATCACACAGCCCTTCTGAGGCGCCGCCCCCTTTCCCCAAAAGGTAAACAGCAATCTATCTTTCTATTCACCGGCCCAGCCAATCGCGTCGGGTTACGGTTTCCTAGGCGACGCGGGCGACCAATAGGAACGTCCGTTTTTCACAGCCTTTCTCATGTTCATCAGCGCAGCCAATCGCGTCGGACTTCGGTTCCCTAGGCGACGCGGGCGACCAATAGAAACGTCCGTTTTCCACAGCCTTTCTCATATTCATAAGCCCAGCCAATCGCGTCGGGCTTCGGTTTCCTAGGCGACGCGGAGAGCCAATAGGAACGTCCGTTTTCCACAGCCTTTCTCATATTCATCAGCCCAGCCAATCGCGTCGGGCTTCGGTTTCCTAGGCTACGCGGGCGGCCAATAGGAACGTCCGTTTTCCACAGCCTTTCTCATATTCATCAGCCCAGCCAATCGCGTGGGGCTTCGGTTCCCTAGGCGACGCGGGCGACCAATAGGAACGTCCGTTTTTCACAGCCTTTCTCATATTCATCAGCCCAGCCAATCGCATCGGGCTTTGGTTTCCTAGGCTACGCGGGCAGCCAATAGGAACGTCCGTTCTCACAGTCTCTCGTCCTATTCGTCAGCAGTGAAAGCGGCCCAGCCAATCGCGTCGGGCTTTGGTGTCCCAGGCAACGCGGGCGGCCAATAAGAGCGCGCACTGTCATGTGACCCGAGATTTGGTCGGACAGAGAAGGAGCAAGATGAAGACTTTGTGGGCGACGCTGGCGCTGTTTGTGGCCCTGGAGCCGGGCTCCGGGAGCAAGTACTCGCGGGAGGCCAACCAAGGCCCGGGTTCCACTCCCGAGGCCACCGCCCCCGCCGCCTTCCGCCTGGCCCGCCTCAACCAAGCCTGGGAAAAGGCCCAGCGGGTAAGGGGAAGGCCCAAGCCTGGCGGGGAGGAAGGGGCTCCAAGGGGGTTGGGAGGGGACCCCAAAGGCCATCTAGGCTGACCCCCTGAAAAGGGAGAGAGAGGGGCAGGAAGGTAATAATAATAATAATAATAATAATAATAATAATAATCTTCTATCTATATAAATAACAATGTCATGTTCATTTTGTGGGATTAAAATAACTCAAAAACCACTGGACGAATGGACACCCAATTTGGACCCAACACACCTCTCAGGCCAACGAGTGACCATCACTCATTAAAACACTGAAAAACAGCAGAAGGGACTTAAAAAGGTGGCCCAAGCTACCTATCCGAATGTATCTCTGCCTATTTATTTTATTTATTTACAGTTCTTATATTCCGCCCTTCTCCTCACCCCGCAGGGGACTCAGGGCGGATTACAGTCAACACATATATGGCAAACATTCAATGCCAGTTTTGACAAACAACGTTTTAACACACAAATACACCGAGGCTATTTAACTTTTTTCTGGCCGCCAGGGGAGCTGCTGCTTTTCATCGTCCATCAGCGACACCGATGAAGTTCTTCCGCATTCCACATTCCCCGGAGTCTTTTTTCTTTATGGCCTCATAAATTAGTTAAATTTAGCCTCCCACACTTTAAGGTGGTGCCTTATTTTCCTACTTGACAGATGCAACTGTCTTTCGGGTTGCAAAGGTCGACAACGGGCTACACAATGGCTGGACACCCACTCCAGCCCAGGCTGGCTTCGAACTCATGACCTTTTGGTCAGAGTGATCTTAATGCAGCTGACACTCAGCCAGCTGCACCACAATCCCGGTGCTATGAACCCACCAGGACTCTGAGATCTTCTGGGGAGGCCCTGCTCTCTATCCCGCCTGCTTCACAGGTGCGGCTGGCAGGGACGAGGGACAGGGCCTTCTCTGTGGTGGCCCCTCGGCTGTGGAACGCACTCCCCATGGACATTAGATCAGCCCCTTCACTAATGGTGTTTCAAAGAAAATTAAAAACTTGGCTGTTTGAACGGGCATTCGGATAAACAGTGCAAAGAATATGATGAACACAGGAACGGAATTATGGACGATGAATTGGATCACGATTCTAGTTACGAGATGTTATCGGGCTGTTATTGTTGTGTCATTATTTTGTATACTATGCTTTTAATGGTTTTTAAATTGTATATCGTTTGATTGACTTTTTACCTTTTTGCTGTAAACTGCGTTGAGTCGCCTGTCGGGCTGAGAAGTAAAGTAAATAAATAAATAAATAAAAAGCAAAAAAACAAAAATACATTACAACACATGCGCAAAACCACACACACATATATATGCAAACACACATATACACAAATATATGCACACACAAAATACATATACACGGACTGGGCCACAGCAACGCGTGGCAGGGTATGGCTAGTATAAATAAAAAATGTAATATATGTTTGTGGGATTAACATAACTCAAAAACCACTGGGCGAATGGACACCAAATTTAGACACAAGACAACTCTCAGACCAATGAGTGACCATCACTCATAAACACACTGAAAAACACAGCGGAAAGCGCTTAAAAAGCTAATAAATAATACAACGCAAAACCACATATATACACAAATATATACACACACAAAACACACATACACAGACTGGGCCACAGCAACATGTGCCAGGCGCAGCTAGTATGTGTATATATGTGGTTTTCATAGAATTATAGAATTGAAGAGTTGGAAGAGACCTCATGGGCCATCCAGTCCAACCCCATTCTGCCAAGAAGCAGGAATATTGCATTCAAAGCACCCCTGACAGATGGCCATCCAGCCTCTGTTTAGAAGCTTCCAAAGAAGGAGCCTCCACCACACTCCCTCCGGGGCAGAGAGTTCCACTGCTGAACGGCTCTCACAGTCAGGAAGTTCTTCCTCATGTTCAGATGGAATCTCCTCTTTTGTAGTTTGAAGCCATTGTTCCATTGCGTCCTAGTCTCCAAGGAAGCAGAAAACAAGCTTGCTCCCTCCTCCTCCCTGTGGCTTCCTCTCACATATTTATACATGACTATCATATCTCCTCTCAGCCTTCTCTTCTTCAGGCTAAACATGCCCAGTTCCCTAAGCCGTTCCTCATAGGGCTTGTTCTCCAGACCCTTGATCATTTTAGTCGCCCTCCTCTGGACACATTCCAGCTTAGAGTCAATATCTCTCTTGAATTGTGGTGCCCAGAATTGGACACAGTATTCCAGATGTGGTCTAACCAAAGCAGAATAGAGGGGTAGCATGACTTCCTTAGATCTAGACACTATGCTCCTCTTGATGCAGGCCAAAATCCCATTGGCTTTTTTTGCCGCCACATCACATTCCTGGCTCATGTTCACCTTCCTCCCCACGAGGACTCCAAGATCTTTTTCACACGTACTGCTCTCAAGCCAGGCATTGTCCCCCATTCTGTATCTTTGCATTTCATTTTTCCTGCCAAAGTGGAGTATCTTGCATTTGTCACTGTTGAACTTCATTTTGTTAGTTTTGGCCCATCTCTCTAATCTGTCAAGATCGTTTTGAATTCTGCTCCTGTCCTCTGGACTATTGGCTATCCCTCCCATGCGCATGTGTTGTAATGTATTTTTGTTTTTTGGCTTTTTAAGTCCCTTCTGTTGTGTTTTTCAGTGTTTTTATGAGTGATGGTAACTCATTGGGTTGTTAGATGTATTGTGTCCAAATTTGGTGTCAGCTCGTCCAGTGGTTTTTGAATTATGTTAATCTCACAAATGAACATTACATTTTTATTTATATAGATAACAAAATTTGATTTTTTTTTTCTGTTCCCAGTTTGAAAGTGTGATTTCCTGTTTAATTGTGTGGTCCTGACTTTGGAAGTAGTTGTTCTACTCTAGAAACTTTGTTTTTGTGGCTGGCACAAACTGTGTTGAATTGGTTGAGAGTTGATGATGATACTCACTGAAAAACTAGAGCAAAATGTGGTGCAGGATGATGGCCGTGGTTGTGGCTTGGTGTGCAGAGAGGAGGCACGGAACAACAACAACGTCCAAAGGTCAGACTGGGCATTGCTTTAATGCAAAGCCTGAGAGCCAGATGACCTTCTGGCCCTTTTAAATGCTGCACTCACTCAGACCTTTTGTCCCTGCGGTGATTTGTGTGCTCATTAATTAACTAGAAAGAATATTGGACCTTGGAGAATGCTAAATGCAATCCCTCTGAATTGCAAAGCTGTGAGAAGGATTGGCAGTCCACATGCAGAGCAAACCCACCTCCAGATCAAAATGAATAGATTTAGCACAGGCCTGGGCAAATTTGGACCCTCAGTGTGTTTTGAACTCCAACTCCTACAATTCCTAATAGTAATGTATTTGTGTTGTTTTGATAATTCAATGCTTATGTTTTGCGTACTCTGTAAGTTGGTGTTTTGCTATTTGGAAACCGCCCTGAGTCCCCTCAGGGAGATAGAGCGATATATAAATAAAGTATTATTATTATGTGAAGATATCTGCCCTTACCATAGAATCATAGAATCAATACCCTATGCTACTCTGCTGCTGAGTACGCATGCCCAGTGTGGAACACATCTCACCACGCTAAAACAGTGGATGTGGCTCTTAATGAGACATGCCGCATTATCACGGGGTGTCTGCGCCCTACACCACTGGAGAAATTACACTGCTTAGCCGGTATTGCACCACCTGACATCCGCCGGGAAGTAGCAGCCAATAGCGAAAGGATCAAGGCAGAGACATCTCCAGCTCATCCCTTGTTTGGGTATCAGCCAGAACATCTACGACTTAAATCAAGAAATAGTTTTCTAAGATCTACAGAGAGACTCGCTGGAACACCCCAGCAAGCAAGAGTCCAGAAGTGGAAGGTTCAAACCCAGAACCTCAATCAATGGCTGAGACCAAATGAGAGACTAGGGGCGGCTGAAGCAATATGCAAGGTGCGCATTTGTGTATAGCGCAAATCCCCGAGGGGCGCTCTTGAGGCGCCCTGCAGTCACTCACTCATGCGTAGCTTGCAATGTGAAGGGCACACAAAAAACTGGGCGACTTGGAAGGTGCTGAACAAACTGCGCTCTGGCACCACAAGATGCAGAGGCAACCTTAAGAAATGGGGCCACAACGTGGAGTCCACGACAGGCGAGTGTGGAGAAGAGCCATCCACTGACCACCTAGTGCAATGCAACGTGAGCCCTGCTACATGCACAATGGAGGACCTTCTTATAGTAACACTAGAGACACTCCAAGTGGCCAGCTAATAATAATAAATAATAATAAACTGTATTTATTACCCCGCCACCATCTCCCCAATGGGGACTTGGAGCTGCTTACATGAGGCCAAGCCCAAATAACAATTACAATAACGAAAAACCAAAAACACAAGCTGAAAACGCAAACAATAAACAATAACATCGTAGTTACATAAAACATATAAATACATAATATAAAAATAAAAATATGCACATGCGCAATAATAATGGGCGGGCTACATGTAGTGATTAAAAGGACAAGCAGATTAAAACTATTTATTTATTTATTTACTGTCCTTGTATACCGCCGTTTCTCAGCCTAATTGGCGACTCAACGCGGTTTACAACAAAATATACAGTGCACAGTATACAATTAAAACCATAAAAAACATAATACACAATATTACACGAAATCACAATCCAATACATCTCCTAACTAAAATCCTGGTCCAATTGCATCATCCATATTACCAATCCGTAATCAACACTTTCATTGCACCGAATTAACCAAATGCCTGCTTGAACATCCAAGTTTTTAGTCTTCTTCGGAATACCATCAGCGAGGAGGCTGACCTTACCTCCATGGGAAGGGCGTTCCAGAGCCGAGGGGCCACCACAGAAAAGGCCCTGTCTCTCGTCCCCGCCAGCTGCACCTGTGAAGCAGGCGGGATAGAGAGCAGGGCCTCCCCAGGAGATCTTAGGGTCCTGGTGGGCTGATAGGCCGAGATACGTTCGGATAGGTAGGTTGGGCCAGAACCGTTTAGGGCTTTAAAGGCCAGCGCCAGCACTTTGAATTGAGCCCGGTAGCAAATCGGTGAGATAAAAGAGGGAAGCAGGTAATTTACAAAGGAGGGCTCATTTTAGCAGGAGTTGTGGAATCAAGCTTTCCCATGAGGGGGGACGCATACTCCAGTGACAGAACTTTGAGGCAGAGCAATCATGAGGGATTATATACCTACTCATCAAAGGTGCAGCGGAAGAGCCAGGTTTTAAGGTTCTTTTTGAAGATTTCTAGGGAAGGGGCTTTCCTAATTTCTCCAGGCAGTGAGTTCCAGAGACGGGGAGCCGCAGCGGAAAAGCCTCTCTTCCTTGTACTCACTAGGCGAGCTTGAGAGACTGTCAGGGGTGAGAGAAGGGCCTCCCCGGAAGATTGGAGCGCCCGAGAGGGCCCAGCTACTGGTCAAAGGACATTTAATCAACTACCAAGCCTGCAAACTTTGTGGTTTGTTTGTTTGTTTGATAAAAAATGCAATATAACTGTTTGGTTAGGGAGGGATAGCCAATAGTCCAGAGGACAGGAGCAGGATTCAAAACGATCTTGACAGATTAGAGAGATGGGCCAAAACTAACAAAATGAAGTTCAACAGTGACAAATGCAAGATACTCCACTTTGGCAGAAAAAATGAAATGCAAAGATACAGAATGGGGGACAATGCCTGGCTCGAGAGCAGGACGTGTGAAAAAGATCTTGGAGTCCTCGTGGACAACAAGTTAAACATGAGCCAACAATGTGACGTGGCGGCAAAAAAAGCCAATGGGATTTTGGCCTCATGCATCAAGAGGAGCCTAGTGCCTAGATCTAGGGAAGTCATGCTCCCCATGCTCTATTCCGCTTTGGTTAGACTAGTTTACCTGGAATATTGTGTCCAATTCTGGGCACCACAATTCAAGAGAGATATTGACAAGCTGGAATGTGTCCAGAGGAGGGCGACTCAGAAGATCAAGGGTCTGGAGAACAAGCCCTATGAGGAGCGGCTTAGGGAACTGGGCATGTTTAGCCTGAAGAAGAGAAGGCTGAGAGGAGATGTGATAGCCATGTATAAATATGTGAGAGGAAGCCACAGGGAGGAGGGAGCAAGCTTGTTTTCTGCTTCCCTGGAGACTAGGACGCGGAACAATGGCTTCAAACTACAAGAGAGGAGATTCCATCTGAACATGAGGAAGAACTTCCTGACTGTGAGAGCCGTTCAGCAGTGGAACTCTCTGCCCCGGAGTGTGGTGGAGGCTCCTTCTTTGGAAGCTTTTAAGCAGAGGCTGGATGGCCATTTGTCAGGGGTGATTTGAATGCAATATTCCTACTTCTTGGCAGAATGGGGTTGGACTGGATGGCCCATGAGGTCTCTTCCAACTCTTTGATTCTATGATTCTATGATTCTATGATTCCTGACACGATGAATAAATTATTATTATTATTATTATTGTTATTATTTGAAACACAACAAGATGAGTCTACAGCAGACAAGATCACTTTGCTGGCTGTTGTATTGGATCACACATCGGACACTTCTCAAGTGTCTAGGACTGTGTGATGTCTTGGCAAATAATGCTTGCGGATCCCATTATTATTATTATTATTATTATTATTATTATTATTAGTTTTGAGGAATTGTGGTAGTTGAAGTCCAAAACACCTGGAGGGCCAAAGTTGCCTAGTCTACACTGTAGAAGGAATGTAATTTGATACCACTTTGACTGCCATGGCACAATGTTATGGAAATGCAGGAGTTGCAGCTTTGCGAGGTCTCTTGGCCTACTCTGCCTGAACTCCAGCTCCCAGGATTCCGTAGCACTGAGCCATGTCTGTTCCAGTTTGGAGCAATTAGGACTCAATGGAGCTATGGTTTCAAATGAGTCCACCTGAGCTGTAAGGAGAGCTGTTCCTCAGTGGAACTGTGGTTTTGTATATTTTTATGGATTTAATCTGAATTAGAGCCCCCGGTGGCACAGTGGGTTAAATCACTGAGCTGCTGAGCTTGTTGATCGAAAGGTCACAGGTTCGATTCCGGGAAGCGGTGTGAGCTTCCGCTGTCAGCCCTAGCTTCTGCCAACCTAGCAGTTCGAAAACATGCAAATGTGAGTAGATCAATAGGTACCGCTCCGGCGGGAAGGTAACGGCGCTCCATGCAGTCATGCTGGCCACATGACCTTGGAGGTGTCTACGGACAACGCTGGCTCTTCGGCTTAGAAATGGAGATGAGCACCACACCCCAGAGTCAGACATGACTGGACTTAATGTCAGGGGACTACCTTTACCTTTACCTTAATCTGAATTATTTTTAGAACTAACGATATTTAATTCCTACTGGCTGTTAGGAATTGTGGGAGTTGGAGTCCAAAACACCTGGAGGACCAAAGTATGCCGAGGCCCACTGTAGATCATTGTCGTGAAGGGGCTGGACCTCCATTTTCTGTGCAAACTGACATGTCCTTCTTCTCTTTTGGCAGCTGCACCTCTCGGCTGTGAAACTGGCCGAGCTGCACAGCGACCTGAAGATCCAGGAGAAGGATGAGCTTCAGTGGAAGAAGCTGAAGGCCGAGGGTCTCGACGAAGACGGAGAGAAGGAGGCCAAGCTCAGGCGCAACCTGAACGGTAAGAGAGCGGGAGGAGGGTTGACACACTTTTATTTATCATGTCATCAGCAACCATACCATTGTGTTACAATTCTAACAGAACAAAAAAAAAAACACACAGATTTTGCAAACTTGGTAGTTGGCTAAAAATGTCCTTTGACCAGTATCTGGCCCCTTGGAGTGCCTCTGGGGTTGCCACAAGGAGGTCCTCCATTGTTCATGTGGCTGGGCTCAGGGTGCATTGCAGCAGGTGGTCAGTGGTTTGCTCCTCTCCGCACTCGTATGCCGAGGATTCCACTCTGTAGCCCCATTTCTGAAGGTTGGCTCTGCATCTCGTGGTGCCAGAGCACAGTCTGTTCAGCACCTTCCAAGTTGCCCAGTCCTCTGTGTGCCCAGGGGGGAGTCTCCCATCTGGTATCACCCATGGATTGAGGTGCTGGGTTTGGGCCTGCCACTTTTGGACTCTCGCTTGCTGGGGTGTTCCAGCGAGTGTCTCTGTAGATCTAAGAAAACTATTTCTAGATTTAAGTCGTTGACGTGCTGGCTGAGACCCAAACAGGGGATGAGCTGGAGATGTCTCTGCCTTGGTCCTTTCACTATTGGCTGCTCCTTCCCGGCGGATGTCAGGTGGTGCAATACCGGCTAGGCAGTGTAATTTCTCCAGTGGTGTAGGGCGCAGACACCCCGTGATAATGCAGCATGTCTCATTAAGAGCCACATCCACTGTTTTAGTGTGGTGAGATGTGTTCCACACTGGGCATGCACACTGGGTTGACACACTGTGCCGACTGGGATTCAGAGTCACCGAGGAGCCACACAGAGCAGGCCCTCCCAGATAAGAGGTCTTTCAATAGAGTATACGTTTGGCATGGCAGATGGAGGTTGGGCTACATTATTTATTTATTTATTTACCATATTTATATACCGCCTTTCTCAGCCCGAAGGCGACTCAAAGCGACTAGATGGCCCTTGGGTGTCCCTTCCAACACTTCAGATTCCGTAATGGTGGATGATGTGATGTCCGTGCTTGATTCATAGAATCATAAAGCTGGAAAGGGACTCCAGCTGCCATCTAGTCCCACCCACCCCTTCTGCCAGGCAGGGAGGCGCTATCCAAGCCCTCCAGACAGATGGCTGGCCCTCCTCTGCTCAAAATCCCCCAGAGGAGGAGATTCCAAAAAGTTCTTACAGGCTGTCAGGAAGTTCTTCCTCACGTTTAAGTGGGGTCTCTTTTCCTGCCTTTTCCAATCAACCTGACATCAGTACCAGGAATGTTTCTGGAGTAGATCATTAAACAGATAACGTGTTGGCTCTTAGAAAGGAATGTCATGGTTGCTAATGATCAACAGGACTTTATTTCCCTTGCGGGGTGGAGGGGGGGGGGTTTCCTTCTGAGGCCTGGTCCCGGGCTCTCCTGTGAGCAAAGGCTGCCTGGGGTCCATCCGCCAAAAGCTTTGTGTGCTCAAGGTTCTTGTAGGTTTTTTCGGGCTATAGGGCCATGTTCTAGAGGCATTTCTCCTGACGTTTTGCCTGCATCTATGGCAAGCATCCTCAGAGGTAATGAGGTCTGTTGGAACTAGGCAAAAGGGTTTATATATCTGTGGAATGGCTGGGGTGGGGCAAGGAGCTCTTCTCTGCTGGAGCTAGGTGTGAATGTTTCAGCTGACCACCTTCATTAGCATTCGAAGGCCTGGCTGAGCCTGGGGGAATCTTTTGTTGAGAGGTGTTAAGATGTGCCTGGTTGTTTCCTCTCTGCCATTTTGCTGTAGTAATTTTAGAGTTTTTTTTAATACTGGTAGCCAGATTTTGTTCATTTTCATGGTCTCCTCCTTTCTGTTGAAATTGTCCACATGCTTGTGGATTTCAATGGCTTCTCTGTGTAGCCTGACATGGTGGTTGTTGGTGTGGTCCAGAATCTCTGTGTTCTCAAATAAAATGCTGTGCCCAGGTTGGTTCCTCAGGTGCTCTGCTATGGCTGACTCCTCTGGTTGGAGTAGTCTGCCGTGCCTTCCATGTTCCTTGATGCGTGTCTGGGAAATGCTGCTGCGTTTGGTGGTCCCTCTGGAGACTTCTTGTCCACAGCTGCATGGAATACAATGGTAGACTCCTGCAGAGGTGAGAGTGTCCCTCTTGTCCTTTGCTGAACGGAGCATTTGTTGGATTTTCTTGGTGGGTCTGTAGATAGTTTGTATGTTGTGTTTCCTCATCAGCTTCCCTCTGCGGTCAGTGGTTCCCTGGATGTATGGCAGGAACCCTTTTCCTCTGGGTGGGTCTTTGTTTTGACTCTCGTGGCTTCTTCTCGGTGGTCTTGCAGCTCTTCTGATGTCTGAGGTGGAGTCCCCCTTGGCCTGGAGAGCCCAGTTGAGGGGGTTCAGTTCCTCTTGGAGGAGGTGGGCTTCGCAGATTCTTTTTGCACGGTCTGCCAAGGCTTTAATGGGGCTTCTTTTTTGCCTTGGGTGATGGTTGGAGTTTTGATGTAGATATCTATCTGTGTGTGTGGGTTTTCTGTAGACGGTGTGACCCAATTGTTGATCTGGTTTGCGGATGACTAGGACATCTAGAAAAGGCAGTCTTCCTTCCTTTTCTTTTTCCATGGTGAATTGGATGTTTGGGCGGATGCTGTTAAGATGGTCCGGGAACCTGTTGAGTTCTTCTTCTCCATGGCTCCAAATGGTGAAGGTGTCATCCACATATCTGAACCATATGTTTGGGTGGATGCTGTTGAGATGGTCCAGGAACCTGTTGAGTTCTCCTCCTCCATGGCTCCAAATGGTGAAGGTGTCATCCACATCTCTGAACCATATGTTTGGGTGGATGCTGTTGAGATGCTCCAGGAACCTGTTGAGTTCTTCTCCTCGATGGCTCCAAATGGTGAAGGTGTCATCCACATATCTGAACCATATGTTTGGGTGGATGCTGTTGAGATGGTCCAGAAACCTGTTGAGTTCTTCTTCTCCATGGCTCCAAATGGTGAAGGTGTCATCCACATATCTGAACCATATGTTTGGGTGGATGCTGTTGAGATGGTCCAGAAACCTGTTGAGTTCTTCTTCTCCATGGCTCCAAATGGTGAAGGTGTCATCCACATATCTGAACCATATGTTTGGGTGGATGCTGTTGAGATGGTCCAGAAACCTGTTGAGTTCTTCTTCTCCATGGCTCCAAATGGTGAAGGTGTCATCCACATATCTGAACCATATGTTTGGGTGGATGCTGTTGAGATGGTCCAGGAACCTGTTGAGTTCTTCTTCTCCATGGCTCCAAATGGTGAAGGTGTCATCCACATCTCTGAACCATATGTTTGGGTGGATGCTGTTGAGATGGTCCAGAAACCTGTTGAGTTCTTCTTCTCCATGGCTCCAAATGGTGAAGGTGTCATCCACATATCTGAACCATATGTTTGGGTGGATGCTGTTGAGATGGTCCAGAAACCTGTTGAGTTCTTCTTCTCCATGGCTCCAAATGGTGAAGGTGTCATCCACATATCTGAACCATATGTTTGGGTGGATGCTGTTGAGATGGTCCAGAAACCTGTTGAGTTCTTCTTCTCTATGGCTCCAAATGGGGAAGGTGTCATCCACATATCTGAACCATATGTTTGGGTGGATGCTGTTGAGATGGTCCAGGAACCTGTTGAGTTCTTCTTCTCCATGGCTCCAAATGGTGAAGGTGTCATCCACATCTCTGAACCATCTCGTGGGCTTTTTAGTTGCTGTTTCCAGGGCTTGTTTCTCAAAGTGTTCCATGTAGAAGTTAGCTATGACCGGGCTGAGGGGGCTCTCCATAGCTACTCCATCTTTCTGTTCGTAGAATTCATTGTCCCACTGAAAGTAACTGGTGGTGAGGCAATGGTGAAACAGAGCCGTGATGTCTTCTGGGAACCTCTGGTTGATGAGTGCCATGGTGTCTGCTACCGGGACCATGGTAAATAGAGATACCACATCGAAGCTGATCACAGTTCCAAAGCCATATTGGGCTCACAACACACTACATCAAGGACTCAGCCCACTTCATAGAAAAAATCAGCAATCTCAAGCTAAATACCAACGACAAACTGATCAGCTTCGATGTGATATCTCTATTTACCATGGTCCCGGTAGCAGACACCATGGCACTCATCAACTAGAGGTTCCCAGAAGACATTCCACAGATATATAAACCCATTCTCTTATTTCCAACAGACCTCACTACCTCTGAGGATGCTTGCCATAGATGCAGGCGAAACGTCAGGAGAAATGCCTCTAGAACATGGCCCTATAGCCCGAAAAAACCTACAAGAACCTAGTGATTCCAGCCATGAAAGCCTTCGACAATACATTTGTGTGCTCAGTCCCTGTGCCGCCCTACAGCAGTGGGGTGTTTCCCAATTTTGAGCACCAAGCAAAATCTTGGGGAGCCTGGCATTGCAGGCACTTGGCAACCCCAAGGCGGACTTAGCAGCAGAGTCTTTTTTGCAATATTTGCTCATTTGCATCTGCCTTCCTCGGAGGCTGAGAGAGTGTGACTTCCCCAAGACCACCCGGTGGGTCTCCATAGCCAACCACAGTCCCCTAGAGGCTGGGACCTCTTACGCCATGTTCTTTGGGGCAAAGTCCAGCGATCAAGAGTGTATACCGTAGTCAAAAGCCAGTCCAAGATTCGAGGTTCCAGGATTCCAAAGGTTCAGGAGACAGGTCACGATACCGGAAATCCAGACCTGGGGGAAAACCAGCAGCATCTACCACCAAAATATGACAGTACTTTTCTCCCGAAGATTAGTCCCAAGGCTCGCTCTTTACATCCAGAGACACCCAGCTGCAACCTATCTCTTGCATCCCTCCCCCCTTCATTGCTTTGACCCATGAACTCTGACTTACAGATTACTCAACCCTTTAGAACTAAGACTTACATTAACCCTTCCATCAACTGCAGAACATATGACATCAAGCATGCTTTGGAGGCATCAATAGCCGCCACCGGGGCTGAAAGGTCCAGCGCTTGTTCTTGCTTGTGTTTCCTCCTTAGTGATCTTGGCCAAATACGGGATGAACGGGAAGAGGGACGCTCCCCCCGGGGCCACCAACTTCATCAAGGACGGCCTGGAGGAGGAGGACCTGCTGGACGACCCTCGCCTGGCCAAGCTCTGGAACAAGGTGCGGGCGCATTGGAGGGAAGAGGCTTGGGGGGCGCCGGGCTGGTTTCTGTCAGAACGTGGGTTTAAATGGCGTGAAATATTATTATATAGTTTAGACTGTGTGATGTAGCAATGTAGGAGTCTAGTGCCTAGATTCAGGGGAGTCATTTATTTATTATTTATTTATTTTTTGCATTTATTGACCGCCCCTCTCAGCCCGAGGGCGACTCGGGGCGGTGAACAGCAACAAAAAGAACAGTGTACAATAGGTCTAGACAATACAAACTCGACAATACAAACATGCTCCCCAGGCTCTATTCTGCCTTGGTCAGACCACACCTGGAATCACACTGTGTCCAATTCTGGGCACCACAATTCAAGAGAGATATTGACTCTAAGCTGGAATGTGTCCAGAGAAAGAGGGTGACTAAAATGATCAAGGGTCTGGTGAACAAGCCCTATGAGGAGCGGCTTAAGGAGCTGGGCATGTTTACCCTGAAGAAGAGAAGGCTGAGAGGAGATATGATAGAATCATAGAATCATAGAATAGAATCATAGAATCAAAGAGTTGGAAGAGACCTCATGGGCCATCCAGTCCAACCCCATTCTGCCAAGAAGCAGGAATATTGCATTCAAACCACCCCTGACAAATGGCCATCCAGCCTCTGCTTAAAAGCTTCCAAAGAAGGAGCCTCCACCACACTCCGGGGCAGAGAGTTCCACTGCTGAACGGCTCTCACAGTCAGGAAGTTCTTCCTCATGTTCAGATGGAATCTCCTCTCTTGTAGTTTGAAGCCATTGTTCCATTGCGTCCTAGTCTGCAAGGAAGCAGAAAACAAGCTTGCTCCCTCCTCCCTGTGGCTTCCTCTCACATATTTATACATGGCTGTCATATCTCCTCTCAGCCTTCTCTTCTTCAGGCTAAACATGCCCAGCTCCTTAGGCCGCTCCTCATAGGGCTTGTTCTCCAGACCCTTGATCATTTGAGTCGCCCTCCTCTGGACACATTCCAGCTTGTCAATATCTCTCTTGAATTGTGGTGCCCAGAACTGGACACAATATTCCAGGTAAAGTGGTCTAACCAAAGCGGAATAGAGCATGGGGAGCATGACTTCCTTAGATCTAGACACTCGGCTCCTCTTGATGCAGGCCAAAATCCCATTGGCTTTTTTTGCCGCCACATCACATTCCTGGCTCATGTTTAACTTCCTCCCCACGAGGACTCCAAGATCTTTTTCACACGTCCTGCTCTCGAGCCAGGCGTCCCCCATTCTGTATCTTTGCATTTCATTTTTTCTGCCAAAGTGGAGTATCTTGCATTTGTCACTGTTGAACTAGCCATGTATAAATATGTGAGAGGAAGCCACAGGGAGGAGGAGGGGGGGAGCTTCCGTTCTGCTTCCCTGGAGACTAGGACGCAAGGGAGCCATGGCTTCAAACTACAAGAGAGGAGATTCCACCTGAAAATGAGGAAGAACTTCCTGTCTGCGAGAGCTGTTCAGCAGTGGAACTCTCTGCCCCGGAGGGAGTGTGATGGAGGCTCCTTCTTTGGAAGCTTTGAAACAGAGGCTCGATGGCCATCTGCCAGGGGTGGTTTGAATGTGATTGTCCTGCCTCTTGGAAGAAGGGGGTTGGACTGGATGAAGTCCCATGAGGTCTCTTCCAACTCTAGGATTCTAATGCAAGAGTGAAATGCATAGAGCTGTGATAGGTTGCTAGAACATAGTGACCTTCCACCAGATCTGATAACCATGTACTCTTGTTTCCAACAATGTACGGTTAGGTGGATGGATGGGTTTACTTTACTTCTGTAAATAGTTTGTAGTTTTAGTAGTTGCAATAAAGGAAGCCACTCCAAGCTTTAGAGTTCATCTACAGTAACAAGGTGTATTTATTTTCCTTGTGCTTCCGAGCAGACGTCGGAATGCCAAGAAGTATTTAGACTAGAGAGAGGGGCCATTGATCTCTATATATCAACAGTTTTGAGTCTTCCCTGTTTCCACAACTGGGAGCTGCTTCCTGAGAAACTCAGCCTGGGTAGAAATTAATGAAATGAAACCCAATAGAAACACATGCGAATCCCAGCATTGAGCCACAAAAACCAACTGCCAGGAATAAGATCTGCATTGATCACTATCTTGTTCTTCTTTCTGGCAATGCAATTTTTAAAATTGCCTTGAACAAGCAGGATTACTTTTAATATATGTCTGTTATGGCCACAGTTTTGATGCTTATATATATATTTTTTGTTAATCTTACGGTTATATTGTTTTTTACTCTGTATGTTTTGTGATGTTACCTGGGAACCGCTCTGAGTCCCCTCGGGGAGATGGGAGTGGTATATAAATAAAGTATTAATATTATTATTATTATTATTATTATTACTATTGTGTTCAATTATTGCGATTTTATATTGTTTGTTGTGCTTATTTATATTGTTTCTTGAATTTAATATTTTTTCTTTATATTTTATTGTTGTATTATTATGTTGCATATTTGCTTTGATATATTTGTTGGGTTTGGCCTCATGTAAGCTGCCCTGAGTCCCCTTGGGGAGATGGTGGCGGGGTATAAATAGTATTATTATTATTATTATTATTATTATTATTATTATTATCTTGGTTCTCTTATGGGCCAGTCTTTGAATGTTCTACTTACAGATTCTGCGAAAAGGGTTCCAATTATTTTGAAAATTTTGTATTTCTAAGGAGACAACTTAGTTCATCACATTCTGTAAAGCAGTGGTTCTCAACCTGGGGGTCAGGACCCCTGGAGGGGTCGCAAGGGGGTGTCAGAGGGGTCGCCAAAGACCATCACAGACTATATTTTCTGTTCGTCATGGGAGTTCTGTGTGGGAAGTTTGGCCTAATTCTATCGTTGGTGGGCTTCTGAATGCTCTTTGGTTGTAGGTGAACTATAAATCCCAGCAACTACAACTCCCAGATGTCAAGGTCTATTTTCCTCGAACTTCACCAGTGTTTACATTTGGGCATATTGAATATTTGTGCCAAGTTTGATCCAGATCCATCATAGTTTGAATCCGCAGTGCTCTCTGGGTGTAGGCAAACTACAACTCCCAAACTCAAGGTCAATGCACACCAAACCCTTCCAGTATTTTCCGTTGGTCATGGGAGTTCTGTGTGCCAAGTTTGGTCCAATTCCATCATTGGTATAGTTCAGAATGCTCTTTGAATGTAGGTGAACGATAAATCCCAGCAACCACAACTCCCAAATGACAAAATCAATCCTCCCATCCCAACCCCACCAGTATTCAAATTAGGGCGTATTGGGTATTTGTGCCACATTTGGTCCAGTGAATAAGAATACATCCTGCATATCAGATATTTACATAACGATTTATAACAGTAGCAAAATTACAATTATGAAGTAGCAATGACAATAATTTAATGTTCCTCCACAACATGAGGAACGGTGTGAAGGGGTCGCGGCATTAGGGACGTTGAGAATCACTGCTGTAAAGTCTGGCAATTGGGTCAACCGTTTGTTTACAGATGGAATAATACTTTCCTTCCAGTGTGTGGCATAAACTATTCAGGCAGCATTTTGAGAGAAAACAATATTGTTTCCTATTGAGGATGCCAGTCCCAACAAAAATATCTCTGGGTTGCTGTGAGGTTCCCGGGCTGATGGAAAACGGTGTATTCTGTTGTAAAATTCTTACCCTATTTCTTTAAGAAAACTTGTGCACCAGTTGTGCCCGTACCTCGGGAAGTCTGATCTGGCCACAGTGGTCCACGCTCTTGGTACATCCCGTATAGACTACTGCAACGCACTCTACGTGGGGTTGCCCTTGAAGACTGTTTAGAAACTTCAACTGGTCCAACGAGCGGCAGCCAGATTGATTACCTGAGCGACATACAGGGAACACACCACCCCCCTGTTGTGCCAGCTCCACTGGCTGCCGATTCAGTTCCGAGCACAATTCAAGGTGCTGGTTTTGACCTACAAAACCCTATACGGTTCCGGTCCAGCGTATCTGTCCGAACGTATCTCCCTCTATGTGTTGTATCTCAGGCTAAGATTCACCTTGCTGTCTCTGACAAACCAGCCAAACTTGTGAGGTAGAAAGTTTATTGTGAGGTTTTCAAACAGAGCAGTTCATCAGCAGTGAGAAGATCAATAATGCAGGGTAAAAATCCAATATAATCCCTTTGAGTCAAAGCAGGAGACTTGAAGCATAGAAGCAGAGTAAAAGTCCAGGAAATAGCATGAGGTAACGTGAAGCAGGCTTTCCCCAAGCCCCAGAGCCGAAGACAAGCAAGCCATTTTAGCAACGTTGGAACTGACGCAGAACCAGCTCCAAGGCAGTTTACTTATAGGTAAAACATCAAAACATTGAACATCAAACAGGCAGCTAACAAGCAGTTTTCCCACCAACGGATGAGCTCAAGACTTGGCCGCAATTCGTAAACTCCGTCTCAACACCTGTGGGGCAGCCTGACCTTCACCAGCTGTCTTATCAGCCACATTCCGTTCCTGTGAGAAAAGCGGCTTGTCTCTAGCTACAGATTGTGACTGAGAAAACTGAGAAAACTGAAAGCCCACACCTGCATCTGTACTCTCATTCCCATCATGCTCATCTGCACTCTCAGTCCCATCATGCTGTTGCTGTTGAACCACAACACTATGTTCCATCCCGGAAATTGAGATCATCTGGGGAGGCCCTGCTCTCGACCCCACTGCTATCACAAGTGAGGCTGGTGGGGACGAGGAGCAGGGCCTTCTCAGTGGTGACCCCTCACCTGTGGAACACATTCCTGGGGGAAATCAGGGCATCATCATCCCTCCTTGCCTTCAGGAGGAAGGTAAAGACGTGGCTATGGGACCAGGCCTTTGGACACCCTGACAGTTAGATATAGAAACCAGATGGATAGGACCGATCATGTGTGGTAGTAGAACCTAAACTATGAGTCTGTTAAACGCTGACCAGCAATGAGGTTTGTATTGCTTTTATTGTTTTATTGCTTTTACGGGTTTTATGGTTGTTTTGATAATAATTTATTGCTGATGTTAATGGTTGCCACTGCTATAATTGTTCTCATATAATGCGGGCATTGAACTGTGCCTCGCTTGTGTAAGCCGCCCTGAGTCCCCCCCGGGGTGAGAAGGGCGGGGTATAAGCAACCGTAATAAATAAATAAATAAGAGCCGTCCTATCTGCATGGGCTTTATGACTGTTTCCAAGCTGAGTCTCACTGATGCTCTATCTGTGCAATTCAGTTTTCTTGCCAAGGTGACTCTTTGCTGGAATGAGCTTTCTGATTGGCCTCTCCCCCCCCCCCCCCCTGCAGGCCAAGGCCTCGGGCAAGTTCTCTGAGGAGGAGCTGGAGAAGCTCTGGAGGGAGTTCAAGCACCACAAAGAGAAGGTCCGGGAGTACGATATCCTGCTGGAGACCGTGAGTCGCACCGAAGGTACCTGGGCTCTCGTTGGTGGGCTCCGTAGGGTTTGTGGGGGGTGGGGTGGGGGGTGCCATTGGACATCCATTGCAGTAAATACTGTGTCCAATTCTGGGCACCACAACTGAAGGGACATGTTGACAAGCTGGAATGTGTCCAGAGGAGGGTGACCAGAATGATCAAGGGTCTGGAGAACAAGCCCTATGAGGAACAGCTTAAGGAGCTGGGCATGTTTAGCCTGAAGAAAAGAAGGCTGAGAGGAGATATAGTGAGGGCCAGTTGAGAGATTTATTTGATAATAATAATCCCAAACAGCACCGAACGACCACTTAGATTGGAATTTATTTATTTGCTGCATTTGTTGACCGCCGTTCTCAGCCCTCGGGCGACTCACGGAATGAGGCTTCTGTGACTAAAAGCCCAAAAACCCAAAAAGCTGTAAAGAAAGCTGAAACTTTCTTCTGGCCGAAAATCCCTTTTTGAAAGCCCTTTGGCACCCACCAACTTAGAAGCGCTGATAAGCCCTTGGTTTACGGGAGGTATCTTAGGCAAGAGTGCGTTGGATTAGCCCTCAGGCTTGTGTTCTGAGGTAACACTAAAAGATTGTTCTATACAATATATGCTGTCACCATTAAACTCCTGATTCTTCAGGAATCTGCTTTTAAAACTTCACCCACAGAGGCACACGTGAGGCAGATGTTGTGAACAACAAAACAATGTTGTTTATTTAAGAGAACTGGAACAATTTAGGTATAATGCTTAGCTGTTCCAGAGTATTGTCTTAAAAGCGTGTGGTTACATAAAGCAGTTCAGACTTAGTTACACAGAAACACTTCTCTCTCCCTCCTCTACCAGCTATTTCCCTAATAGCTGTGGAATTATTAGCCAACAGACCAATTTCAGGTCTCACTAACCCTCCTCCCTATGACTTCCCATCACATATGTATACATGGCTATCATGTCTCCTCTCAGCCTTCTCTTCTTCAGGCTAAACATGCTCAGCTCTTTCAGCCACTCCTCATAGGGCTTGTTTTCTAGACCCTTGATCATTTTAGTTGCCCTCATCCTGTCTCCTTTCAGCCTTCTCTTCTGCAGGCTAAACATACCCAGCTCTTTCAGCCGCTCCTCATAGGGCTTGTTCTGGAGGCCAAAGAGACTTTATGGACACCCTGGACTTAAATTGCTGACAAAATTCAGTTCATTCATTCTGGAAATGAGAGGAGCCACTTGTCAGCCCTCCACTCACGAATTTATCTGGCCTTTTGTCCCCTCCCCCCCCCCCCCCCCCCCGGTTTTCCCTGTGTCCAGACAGCCATAAGAACATGATCACCCAGGAGGAGGGGGAGGAGGAGGAGGAAGGGAGCCCCTTCCGGGAGGAGCGCCTGCACAGGAAGCACTCGGAGCTCAAGGAGAAGATGCACAGCATCAGCCAGGGATTCGAGCGCCTGCGCCGCGTCGCCCACCAGGGATACGACCCCTCCAGCGGTATGGATGGACGGACAGATGGACAGACCCCACCCCTCCCTTGAGTGTCCTTTAGGTTGTGCAGGTAGACCTCGGCCCAGACATGGGCCACCTTTGGCCCTCTCTCCAGGTGTTTTGGACTCCAACTCCCACCATTCCTAACAGCCTACCGGCTGTTAGGAATGGTGAGAGTTGGAGTCCAAAACACTTGGAGAGAAGGCCAAAAGTGGCCCATGTTGGCTCCAGCAATCAAAACATTACACTATGTCTCAAAGCGCATTGGCAGCTTCTCCTGACTATTGTCAGCTGGTGTCCTTTTCTGCGATTGGCTGCATCAGCCTCTACCTGGGCAATGAGCTTTACCTGGCAACTTTCGGAATTTGCCCCCAAATCCCATATGCCCTTACATTAAAAGCACAGAGCTGTGCAATTATACGTCTACTAATCGCCTTGAGTGCCCCTCGGGGTGAGAAAAGCAGTATACAAATACTGTAAATAAATAAATGTAAATAATACTAGCTGTCCCCTGGCACGCATTGCTGTAGCCCAATCTGTTTATATGTGTTTTGTGTGTGTATATATTTGTGTATATGTGTGTTTGTGTATATATATATATGTGGTATTGTGCATGTGTTGTAATGTATTTTATTATTTTTTGGCTTTTTACGTTCCTTCCACTGTGTTTTTATGAGTGATGATCACTCGTTGGCCTGAGAGGTGTGTTGTGTCCAAATTTGGTCTCAATTCATGCAGTAGTTTTTGAGTTACGTTAATCCCACAAACTAATATTACATTAGGTTCTTGTGGGTTTTTTTTTCGGGCGATAGGGCCATGTTCTAGAGGCATTTTCTCCTGACGTTTCGCCTGCATCTATGGCAAGCATCCTCAGAGGTAGTGAGGATGCTTGCATTTTTTATTTATACTAGCCGTCCCCTGCCACACGTTGCTGTGGCCCAGTCCATGTATATGTGTTTTGTGGTTGTATATATATGTGTGTGTGTGTGTGTGTATATATTTGTGTATATGTGCATATATGTGGTTTTGCACATGTGTTGTAATGTATTTTTTATATTTTGGCTTTTTAAGTCCCTTCTGCTGTGCTTTTCAGTGTTTTTATGAGTGATGGTCACTCGTTGGCCTGAGAGGTGTCTTGCGTCCAAATTTCCTGTCAATTCGCCCAGTGGGTTTTGAGTTCTGTTAGTCCCACAAACTAAAATTACATTTTAGTTTATATAGATAGGAAACTCTGTATTACAGTGCATACCTGAAGTAATACTATGATGTAATAGCATGAATTGATCAAGCAGGGCAGATCCTGAAGCCAGGTTCTGTCCCGACTGCAGGGAAACAGGCTCTGATCCTGGGTTCAGCCCTGCCGAATTCTGTAGTCGTAGAGCCGCTCTTTGGCTTTCCGTTGGTAGCACGGTCCTGCTTTTCCTTCCAGAATTCCAGGAGCCCCGAGTGATTGACCTGTGGGACATGGCCAAGTCCACCAACTTCACCGAGAAAGAGCTGGATTCGCTCCGGGTGAGTCTCCTTAAGCCTCATGTGGATTGTTTTAATTAGGGGATATTCGTTATTATTATTGTTATTATTATTATTATTATTATTATTATTATTATTATTATTATTACTAGCTGTACCCACCATGCGTTGCTGTGGCCAACGTTCCCTCCCTCTTTCTCTTCTTTCTTTCTCTCCTTCCCTCCCTCACTCTTTCCTCCCTCCCTTCCCTTTTTTCTTTTTCTCTCCTTCCTTCCTTCTCTACCTCTTTCCTTCCCCTCCTTTTTCTTTCCCTTTTTTCCTCTCCTTTCTTCCTTCTGTCTTTTCTTCCTTTATTTCTCTTCTCTCCCTCTTTCCTTCCTTTCCTTCTCTCCTTCCTTCCTTCTCTACCTCTTTCCTTTCTTCCCCTTTTTCTTTTCCTTCTCTTTTCTTTTCTTTTCACTACTTCCTTCCTTCTCTCTTTCCTTCCTTCTTTCTTTCTCTTCTTGCTTTCTCTCCTTCCTTCCCTCACTCTTTCCTCCCTTCCTTCCCTTTTTTTCTTTTTCTCTCCTTCCTTCCTTCTCTACCTCTTTCCTTCCCCTCCCTTTTCCCTTCCCTTTTTTCCTCTCCTTTCTTCCTTCTCTACCTCTTTCCTTCCTTCTGTCTTTTCTTCATTTATTTCTCTTTCCTTCTCTCCCTCTTTCCTTCTCTCCTTCCTTCCTTCTCTACCTCTTTCCTTTCTTCCCCTTTTTCTTTTCCTTCTCTTTTCTTCTTTCACTACTTCCTTCCTTCCTTCTCTCTTTCCTTCCGTCTTTCTTTCCCTCCCTCTTTCTCTTCTTTCTTTCTCTCCTTCCTTCCCTCACTCTTTCCTCCCTTCCTTCCCTTTTTTTCTTTTTATCTCCTTCCTTCCTTCTCTACCTCTTTCCTTCCCCTCCTTTTTCTTTCCCTTTTTTCCTCTCCTTTCTTCCTTCTCTTCCTCTTTCCTTCCTTCTGTCTTTTCTTCCTTTATTTCTCTTTCCTTATCTCCCTCTTTCCTTCCTTCCCTTTTTTTCTTTCTCTCTCCTTCCTTCCTTCTCTACCTCTTTCCTTCCTTCCTTCCCCTCCCTTTCCCCTTCCCTTTTTTCCTCTCCTTGCTTCGTTCTCTACCTCTTTCCTTCCTTCTGTCTCTCCTTCCTTTTTTCTCTTTCCTTCGCTCCCTCTTTCCTTCATTTCCTTGTTTTCTTTCCTTCTCTCCTTCCTTCCTTCTCTACCTTTCCTTCCTTCCCCTCCCTTTTTCTTTCCCTTTTTTCCTCTCCTTTCTTCGTTCTCTACCTCTTTCCTTCCTTCTGTCTCTCCTTCCTTTTTTCTCTTTCCTTCGCTCCCTCTTTCCTTCATTTCCTTGTTTTCTTTCCTTCTTCCTTCCTTCTCTACCTCTTTCCTTCCTTCCCCTCCCTTTTTCTTTCCCTTTTTTCCTCTCCTTTCTTCGTTCTCTACCTCTTTCCTTCCTTCTGTCTCTCCTTCCTTTTTTCTCTTTCCTTCGCTCCCTCTTTCCTTCATTTCCTTGTTTTCTTTCCTTCTCTCCTTCCTTCTCTACCTCTTTCCTTCCTTCCCCTCCCTTTTTCTTTCCCTTTTTTCCTCTCCTTTCTTCCTTCTCTACTTCTTTCCTTCCTTCTGTCTTTCCTTCCTTTTTTCTCTTCTCTCCCTCCTTCTCTACCTCTTTCCTTTCTTCCCCTTTTTCTTCCCATTCTCTTTTCTTCTTTTGCTACATCTTTCCTTCCTTCCTTCTCTTTTTCCTTCCTTCTTTCTTTCCCTTCCTCTTTCTCTCTTTCTTATTTTCATTCTCCCCTTCCCTCCATCCCTTTTCCTTCCCGTTTTTCTGTATTGTCATTTACTTTTTCATCATTTAGCTTTTTTTTTGGGGGGGGGGGGGGGGTTAAGTCCTTTCCTCTGTTTTGGGAGGGATTTTATGAGTGATGGTCACTCGTTGGTCTGTTAGGGGTGTAGTGTCCAAATTTGGTGTCCATTTGCCCAGTGGTTTTTGAGTTCTGTTAATCCCACAAACGAACATGACATTTTTATTGATATAGATTCTAAATGTATACCCCGCCCTTTTCAACCCAATGGGGGACTCAGGGCGGCTTACAGACCATGGCATGCAATGCTGCACTACGCATATAAAAATAAACATGATATATCAATTTAAACAATTAGCATATCAATTTAAACATAAAATAATAAGCATGCCATATCAAGGAAGGTACAGCTGAGCCAGGCAGCCTTTGGGGAGAGTCCCTCTTGGGCCTGTCCAGCAGGGAAGGGCACGGAAGGCCTGGGGTCCAGCAGAAGGGGGGGCTCTGTCTGGTCTGACCACCTCCCCCCCCCCTCAAAATAAAGGAGGAGCTGAAGCACTTTGAGGCCAAGGTGGAGAAGCACCTGCACTTCCAGAAGCAGCTGGAGATCTCGCACCAGAAGCTGAAGCACGTGGAAGGGACCGGGGACGAGGAGCACCTCAGCCGCCACCAGGAGAAGCACGCCATGCTGCAGGAGAAGACCAAGGACCTGGGCTACAAGGTGAGGGAGGGGGGCAGCGGCGGGAGAGGGATCCCCCCCCCAAATAGCCCCCTTGGGTGAATAGTCAGTGCTGGTGGGGGACAGCCCTGGCAGATGGGCTTGGCTTCCCAGCATCGCTTCCCATCCCATCCTAGAGAGAGAAGGGACATCTGATGGTCACCCAGTTCAACTCCCTTCTGCCAGGCAGGAAGACACAGCCCAAGCCTTCCCAACAGATGACCCGACAGTTCAAAGACACTGTTGCAACTCAGAGTAGGCTTCACCTTGCTTCCAAACACCACCACACAAGAGCTGTAGTTTTATAGTTTATTGAGGAAAAAATCCAAGTCAGAATAAAGAATAAGCATTGCAAAGTTCCAAAGATGAAGGTTAAATGCAGGATACAGTTCCAAAGATCTTCAGGTAAAAGCTGGAGACACAATCCTATTGGCAAAGTTCAAACCAGAGTCCCAGGTACAAGCAATGAAACATTTGCCCCAAGAATCACAATGCAAGAAATCCCAAGCGTGCTGCTCTCCAGGCTAAAGTTTTTCTGTGAAGCTTTCAGGCTAATAAGCTACGTTGAACTGACACTTTCACAGAGTTTCCAGGAGGCCTAAATACCTTCCCAACATCAAAACATTAGGCTCTCAGCATCATAAAAGCATTGCGATGACCTTTCATTGAGCTAGCCTCCCGTCTGCTTGCCAGACGTGAACTGCGCCTGACCCGGAGATCAAGGCGAGCTTCTCGGGTCAAATCCTTATCATTACTTTCTGTATCATCGTGGGAAGGCACCTGGCCGCTATTCCCTTCGTTCAAATTCCTTTCTGGTGAAAACGGCTGTGTTGACACAGCACTGTCTGTCTGTGAGAGCCTTGGAAGCAGGCTCAGAGATTTGAGGCACAGACAAAGAGCCAGGAACCTGAAACTCATCCTCATCGTCAGAAACTAGCTCAGCCACAACAGACACAGCTATTAGTCTGGGCTGAGTCTGTAAAATTGTACTTTTGAGATTCACCAAGAGAACCAACTTGGGAGCATCAGCTTTCATAGATGCATCCACACTGTAGAATGTAGAATATAGTTTGATGCCACTTGAATTGCCCTGGCTCAGTGTTCTAGGGATCATGGGAGTTGTACTTTTACAAGCTTTTTCTCTATGGAAGTGTTCTGGGGCCTCACCAAACCACAACTCCTAGGGTTCCATAGTATAATGAAATCATCGGAGAGCCTAGGTTATACCTTGGCACCGCTCTAAGGGATTATAGATTATCAATCCCACAGCTGTACACCAATTGTAAAGAAATCATCCATCCTGGATCCTGGGGGGTTATTATTTCTAATACATCCCACCTGTTGGCACCACTTTAAAAAATCATGGACTGATATCTCAAAACAAATCACGCTGCTGGACACCAACACGACTCTGGCACGGAGCGTTTAGATCAATGGTTCTCAACCTTAGAATCATAGAATCCTAGAATCCTAGAGTTGCAAGAGACCTCATGGGCCATCCAGTCCAACCCCATTCTGCCAAGAAGCAGGAATGTTGCATTCAAAGCACCCCTGACAGATGGCCATCCAGCCTCTGTTTCAAAGCTCCCAAAGAAGGAGCCTCCACCACACTCCACAAGGGGCAGAGAGTTCCACTGCTGAACGGCTCTCACAGTCAGGAAGTTCTTCCTCAGGTTCAGATGGAATCTCCTCTCTTGTAGTTTGAAGCCATTGTTCCATTGCGTCCTAGTCTCCAAGGAAGCGGGAAACAAGCTTGCTCCCTCTTCCTCCCTGTGGCTTCCTCTCACATATTGATACATGGCCCTCATCATATCTCCTCTCAGCCTTCTCTTCTTCAGGCTAAACATGCCCAGCTCCTTAAGCCGCTCCTCATAGGGCTTGTTCTCCAGACCCTTGATCATTTTAGCCGCCCTCTTTCTCTGGACACATTCCAGCTTGTCAATATCTCTCTTGAATTGTGGTGCCCAGAATTGGACACAATATTCCAGATGTGGTCTAACCAAAGCAGAATAGAGGGGTAGCATGACTTCCTTAGATCTAGATGCCAGGACCCCTTAATCCGCTTCCTCATGTTATGGTGACCCCCAACCATAAAATTAGTTTCATTGCTACTTCATAACTGTCATTTTGCTGCTGTCATGAATAGTAATGTAAATATCCGATATGCAGGATGTATTTTATTCACTGGACCAAATTTGGCACAAAGACCCAATACGCCCAAATTTGAATACTGGTGGGATTGGGGGAAGGTATTGATTTTGTCCTGTTGGAGCTGTAGTTGCTGGGATTTATAGTTCACCTACAATCAAAGAGCATTCTGAACTTCAGCAATGATGGAATTGAATCAAACTTGGCACACAGAACTCCAACAGAAAATACTGGAAGTGTTTGGTGGGCATTGACCTTGAGTTTTGAAAGTTGTAGTTCACCTACATCAAGAGAGCATGTGGACTCAAACAATGATGGATCTGGACCAAACTTGGCATGAATTCTCAATATGCCCAAATGTAAACACTGGTGGAATTTGGGGAAAATAGACCTTGACATTTGGGAATTGTAGTTGCTGGGATTTATAGTTCACCTACAATCAAAGTGCATTCTGAACCCTACCAATGATTGAATTGGGCCAAACTTCCCACACAGAACCTCCATGACCAACGGAAAATACTGTGTTTTATGGTGACCTTGGGTGACCCCTCTGACACCCCCTCGCGACCCCTCCAGGGGTCCCCGACCCCCAGGTTGAGAAACACTGGTTTAGATGATTGTTGAAGTAATGTGTATACTCTGATAGAGTTGCTGCCACCACCACCCAAAGTAATTTGGGAATACTAGATATGTTGTCCCTGAGGTAAATCCCTTCCTGCCCACCAGCTCTCCCTTTGGCTCTCTGAAATGACTGGAGATGTAAAGATGTTAAAAACCACTGGAATTAGCCTCACAGAATGAACCACTACTGAGGCTGCTTCAAAGCTGAACTAGAGAAATGCTTATTAATATATTTGAACAAACAACTATCTTCTTTAACGAGGCGCACAAGCTTGAATGGTGGCAGAGGCTCAATGTTCTTAATGGTTATTTAAACGGGTTTCTTAACTTAGTTATGAGCAAGACTCCTCACTCTACCCTGACACAGTAGCAGTGAGTTCCCCAGACAAACCTAACCCGGTTGTCCCCAGAGCAAATAGCTACACTCTAGGCCGAGTTCTCTAACAGCCAACTACTCTGACCCCAGGGAGCAAACCACTTGTGTAATAAATCCAACACAAGCACACAGGCGTCTACTTTGACCCTCCTGGCCAAATAAATGTAGAATCGCCTGTCCCCAATGCCCTCTGACAGTAAAAAATCTTTGCTCACCAAAAATCCGCCTCTCTACTCTGTTCCCAAAAAATCACCCTCTTCCTTCAAAGCCAAAAATCAATCTCCCCCTTTCTCCAATCCGGAGAGAGCTCCAGCTCCTCCCCTCTTCTACTCTTACCCTCCCAAGATGTCCGCCTCCCTCGCTTACACTCTCAAAAGGGAGGCCTGCTTACTGACATCTCAGGCTCCTACTTCAGCCTGCGAGGTAAGAATCATCACACATAGCATTGAGGCAGGGAAGTCAAACTGCACCCATTCAACAGTGTAGATGCGCCTTCCCGCTGCCCACTTCATTGTGTCTCTCAGGTGCCACAACAGCCCTTGATGTCCTAAAGTGAGCATAACACGAAGCAACATTAATATGGGATTACGCTCCTTCACCGCACCATTTAAAATGCACAATTAATATTCCTTGCCTGAGTTGTGCAAGAGACAAGTGTGGCTGCTCCAGCGGTGCCTCTCCCTCAGACAAAAGCAGATAGGAACGAATGGAATTTTGGGGAAATGGAAATCTCCATAACCTTTTGGAAAATGACATGCATAACCATTTGGGGAAATTCAGCTTGAGTCAACCTCCTCCCTAGTGGTAAATATCCACAAGGCAATTGGGTTTCTCAGCTGTTAAACTGATGTACCGAGATATCTCTTTGAACTAAGGAGGCTGTTGAAGTCCTGAACTGGTGCTTGGCCGCTGTGACGGACTGGATGAGGGCCAACAGATTGAAACTAAATCCAGACAAGACAGACGTCCTCCTGGTCAGTCGAAAGGCCGAACAGGGCATAGGGTGACAGCCTGTGTTAGACGGGGTCCCACTCCCCCTAAAGGCGCAGGTTCGCAGCTTGGGAGTGATCCTGGACTCATCGCTGAGCCTGGAAACCCAGGTCTCAGCGGTGACCAGGGGAGCTTTTGCACAATTAAAGCTTGTGCGCCAGCTGCGCCCGTACCTTGAGAAGCCTGATCTGGCCACGGTGGTCCACGCTCTGGTTACATCCCATATAGACTACTGCAACGCTCTCTACGTGGGGTTGCCTCTGAAGACTGCCCGGAAGCTTCAACTAATCCAATGAGCAGCAGCCGGACTACTAACAGGAGCAGGATACAGGGAGCATACTATTCCTCTGTTGCGTCAGCTCCACTGGCTGCCAATTAGCTTCCGAACACAATTCAAAGTGCTGGTTTTGACCTATAAATCCCTAAACAACTCTGGCCCAGTTTACCTGTCTGAATGGATTCTCCCCTATGAACCATCAAGGTTGTTAAGATCTTCCAGGGGGGCTCTGCTCTCGGTCCCACCACCTTCGCAATCACGTCTGGTGGGGACGAGGGTGAGGGCCTTCTTGGTGGTGGCCCCTTGGCCCTGGAACTCTCTCTCACTGGAGATTAGAACTGCCCCTTCCCTCCTGATTTTTAGAAAATTGGTGAAAACTTGGCTCTGGAATTTAGCATTTGATGAGTGAATCAAGAACTTCTGGCCACACGGATGGATGGGAATGAATTGTGATATCTTTTGGACGACTTGGCTTTACGTAATTATGTGATTGCTTTTAATGTTTTTTTGTATTAATGTGTTTTATGGTGTGATATTTTAAACTAGTTTTTGAATCATGTTGTAAACCGGCCTGAGTCCCTCTCTAGAGGTTGAGAAGACTGCTACATAAAAGTTCTAAATAAATAAATAAATAATAAATAACCATTAGGGACAAAGATATGCCAGTGCACAAAAGGTATATATAGCAGAGTTTTAGGTGTGTTTTCAGTTGCTCCAAAAACATCTCCTCTCCCTTAAAACATCTTGGTTTAAATCATGCTCTCAAGAGACCAAAAATAAGCAGACTTCTTTAAAAGTAACATAGTTGGTTTACTCACAAACTTCATGTACTCAGCGTACAGGGACTTTGCATATCAGTTCAGTTACAGATAGGATTTGAAACAGTTTCTCCATGCAATTAACACAGGGCATCTTTCTTGGAATCTTAACAACAACATCTAAAGCATCTCTCTGTTCTGAGAGTCTAATAGAGTATTCTGTTTCTCCTGACTTCTAAAATGGAGTCTGAGTCCTGAACAATCCCAGATCTGGTCACATGGTCTGCAGCCCCTCCCACAACCTAGAGTTAAGGAAAACCGCATGCCAGTGCACACCTATACAATACAGTAGGCAATCTGAATTATTACTTACTTACTTAGGCAATCCCTCGTAGTCCGAGGATGATGGGCCTCCAAAAGTGGTATCCTGGGAGTAGATCCGTATGTGGCTGTGGAGCCCTATTCTTGCTCTGTATCTTCTTCCGCAGTGAGGGCATTGGTTTCCAGGTGGAAGGCGGTCCCGGTCGGGGTTGGCTTGAGGTGCCTTCCTCTTGGCACGCTTCTCCCTTTCGCCCTCCATTCGTGCCTCTTCAAATTCTACAGCACTGCTGGTCACAGCTGACCTCCAGCTGGAGCACTCAAGAGCCAGGGCTTCCCAGTTCTCAGTGTCTATGCCAGAATTTTTAAGGTTGGCTTTGAGCCCATCTTTAAATCTCTTTTCCTGCCCACCAACATTCTGTTTCTCGTTCTTGAGTTCGGAATTATATACACAACTATTAACTAGGATAGGAGGCTTGTAGAAGGTTGCTGTTTCCAACGGGAGTAACGCCTGGGTTTTCCTCTCTGCCCTCAGGTCAAGAAGCACCTTCAGGACATCTCTGGCAGGATCTCTCGAGGCCTTCAGCACAATGAACTTTGAGGCGTCCTTGCTGCTGCCGCCTTTGGACTTTTGTACATGGGTCGAAATCAGGCGTGGAGTCTCTCCTGAGATTGAGGTCATTGGTGGAAGTCTCCAGGTCTCCTCCGCTTCCCTTTCCTCCTTCTCCGTCCCTGTTGAGACTTTGGTGTGTTGGGAGAAGGGCTGCTCCGCTGGTTTCTCTCCATGCTGGGCTAGATGTGCTGCAAAAGGGGAGCCTTTGAAGTGGGGCAACTGGGAGGAACTGGGAGGGGGCGGGTGGGCAGCCTCTGAACTGTTTCGCCATAGGCGCCCAACAGAATGGGGATTTCTGATTGCGTTGATCCTGAGTGTTCACCCTCTCTGGTTGAATAAAGGACACAAGTGAGACGAGACCGTGGCGTGGAATCACTGAATTATAAATTGTCGAAGGCTTTCATGGCTGGAATCACTCAGTTCTTGTGGGTTTTTCCGGGCTATATGGCCATGTTCTAGAGGCATTCTCTCCTGACGTTTCGCCTGCATCTATGGCAAGCATCCTCAGAGGTAGTGAGGTCTGTTGGAAGTAGGAAAAATGGGTTTATATATCTGTGGAATGACCAGGATGGGACAAAGGACTCTTGTCTGCTGGAGCTAGGTGGGAATGGGTTGTTGTAGGTTTTTTTGGGCTATATGGCCATGTTCTAGAGGCATTTCTCCTGACGTTTCGCCTGCATCTATGGCAAGCATCCTCAGAGGGAGTGAGGTCGGCTGGGACTGGGGAAAAAGGGGGGTTTATATATCTGTGGAGACAAAGGGCTTTTGTAAGTTGGGCTGGGTGTGAATCTTTCAGCTGACCACCTTGATTAGCATACAATGGGCTGACTGTGCCCGGAGCAAACTCTTCTTGAAAGGTGATTAGATGTCCCTGCCTGTTTTTCTCTCTGCTGTTTTAATTTTAGAGTTTTTTAATCCTGGTAGCCAGATTTTGTTCATTTTCATGGTTTCTTCCTTTCTGTTGAAATTGTCCACATGTTTGTGGATTTCAATGACTTCTCTGTGTAGTCTGACATGGTGGTTGTGACATCTAATCCCCTTTCAAGAAGAGTTTTGCTCCAGGCACAGTCAGCCCATTGTATGCTAAAGTGGTCAGCTGAAAGATCCACACCCAGCCCAACTTACAAAAGCCCTTTGTCTCACCCTGGTCATTCCACAGATATATAAACCCCTTTTTTTCCCAGTCCCAGCAGACCTCACCTCTGAGGATGCTTGCCATAGATGCAGGCGAAACGTCAGGAGAGAATGCCTCTAGAACATGGCCATATAGCCCGAAAAAACCCACAAGAACTGACTGAATTATAAAGTTGGAAGAAGAGACCCCCCAGAGGCCACCCAGCCCTTCTGCCAGGCAGAAATGCCCAGTCAGAGCCCTCCCCAACCCTCTGCTTTGAAACCTCCAGAGAAGGAAGGAGGCTCCATCCACAGCATATTCCGCTACTAAACACAGTTAGGAAGTTCTTCCCAATGTTTAAGAGGAATCTGTTGCACTCCAGACTAGGAAGCCCCCTGACCTTAAACACCACACAGCTGAGTAAAATGCAAGCAGTTTATTGAAGATAACTCAAAACAGTGACAGTAAAAAAGCAATCCACAAAAATAGGTAAATCCAGTTAGGTAGAAAAGATAGGTAGTAACAACAAGTCCAGGAAATCAGTCCATCAGAGTTCACGATAACAAATACAGGAACTTCTAAGACAAAACCCCAAAACTTGAGCATGAATCAAACCAGGCACTTCAGCATGGAAATAACAAGGTACGTAATACAGGAATCTATCCAAGGCAAGGCTGCCAGGGACCTGAGATGATGTCGTGACTCAATTCCAACATTGCTTCGTCTGGCTACAAATTCCGTACTTGGCACTTTTATCCCCTAATCTATTCTATATCCCAAGCGTCCAGGAAAGGATTTCTTCTCAGCTTTGAATATGCGATCAATCTCTCCTGCAATCTGGCAGAGCGGCTGAGAGCCTGGTTTGTCTTTGCTGACTGAAAGCACTTCTCCTAACTACTGGCTCATTGTATTGTCGAAGGCTTTCATGGCTGGAATCACTAGGTTCTTGTGGGTTTTTTCGGGCTACAGGGCCATGTCTGGAGGCATTTCTCCTGACGTTTCGCCTCCATAGATGCAGGCGAAACGTCAGGAGAAATGCCTCTAGAACAGTGGTTCTCAACCTTCCTAATGCTGCGACCCCTTAATACAGTTCCTCATGTTGTGTTGACCCCCAACTATAACATTATTTCCATTGCTACTTCATAGCTGTAATTTTTCAACTGTTATGTATCATCATATGAATATCTGATCTGCAGGATGTATTTTCATTCACTGGACCAAATTTGGCACGCATACCTAATACGCTCAAATTTCAATACTGGTGGGGTTGGGGGGATTGATTTTGTAATTTGGGAGTTGTACTTGCTGGGATTTATAGTTCACCTACAATCAAAGAGCATTCTGGACTCCAACGATGATGGAATAGAACTAAACATGGCACACAGAACTCCCATGACCAAGAGAAAATACTGGAAGGGTTTGGTGGATATTGACCTTGAGTTTGGGAGCTGTAGTTCACCTACATCCAGAGAGCACTGTTAACCCAAACAATGATGTATCTGGACCAAACTTGGCACGAATACTCCATATGCCCAAATGTGAATACTGGTGGAGTTTGGGGAAAACAGACTTTGACATTTGGGAGTTGTAGTTGCTGGAATTGATAGTTCACCTGCAATCAAAGAGCATTCTGAAGCTCACCAATGATACAATTCCGCCAAACTTCCCACACAGAACCCCCATGACCAACAGAATATACTGTGTTTTCTGATGGTCTTTGGTGACCCCTCTGACACCCCCCCCCCTACGACCCCCCCAGGGGTCCCGACTCCCAGGTTGAGAACCACTGCTCTAATCTATTCTATATCCCAAAGCGTCCAGGAAAGAATTTCTTCTCAGCTTTGAATCTGCGATCAATCTCTCCTGCAATGTGGCAGAGCACCTGAGAGCCTGGTTTGTTTGTCTTTGCTGACTGAAAGCACTCCTCCTAACTACTGGCTCATTAATTTCTGCAGCCGGTCCAAGTGCCTAGCCTTTCTCAGGCTCAAAGCCTTGGGAATTTTTTTAGTAGCAATTCAGGCCTGGGGAACAGACCGTCATCCTCAAACCCTTCAGGAACGTTCCCCTCAGAAAAATCCCTTTGAACAGGAATCCCATTGTCATTTTCTGCATCTGAAGCAACCTCATCATTAGATACAGAGACCTCATTGTCACTCCCAACATCCAGAGGACCCTGATCATTAGACACAATCACAGGCCCAACCCTAATCCGTCGCTCCGTTGTGTCCCAGTCTCTGGAGCAGCAGAAAATGAGACCTCCTCAGTCCTCAGCCCCCTTCCTTTTCCTCCTCAGCCGCTTAAGTGGCTGAGGCTGTGAGGAATGGTGGGACTTGGAGTCTCCAATGTCTAGAACAGTGGTTCTCAACCTGTGGGTCTCCAGGTGTTTTGGCCTGCAACTCCCAGAATTCCCAGCCAGTTTATCAGCTGTTAGGCTTTCTGGGAGTTGAAGGCCAAAACATCTGGAGACCCACAGGTTGAGAACCACTGCTCTAGACGCTTCAGCCCCCCCCCCCCCCCAAACTCATAGAATCTATGATTATATGCATTTTGGGGGGGGGGGGCTGAAGCCCCTCAAGCCCCCCCCCCCCCTCGGCTACATGCCTGGAATGGCACATGGGCAACCTTGAATGGGGATGTTCTGCACCAGTCCCTAATGCTTGGTTGCTTCCATAGGTGGACTTGCACAGGATTTCCTTCTGACCGCATTCTCTGGCTAAGGAGGCTCCTTTCCTCAAGCCCAGAAGTGCCTTCAGGGTCACCGAGAGCCTCTCTGACCTCAGTCCAAGGAACTCCCCCCTCACAGTGGACCATTTTGTTAGTTTTGGCCCATCTCTCTAATCTGTCAAGATCGTTTTGAGGACAGGAGCAGAATTCAAAACGATCTTGACAGATTAGAGAGATGGGCCAAAACTAACAAAATGAAGTTCAACAGTGACAAATGCAAGATACTCCACTTTGGCAGAAAAAATGAAATGCAAAGATACAGAATGGGTGACGCCTGGCTCCAGAGCAGTACGTGTGAAAAAGATCTTGGAGTCCTCGTAGGGAGGAAGTTAAACATGAGCCAGGAATGTGATGTGGCGGCAAAAAAAGCCAATGGGATTTTGGCCTCAGGCATCAAGAGGAGCATAGTGTCTAGGTCCAGCAAAGTCATGCTACCCCTCTATTCTGCTTTGGTTAGACCACACCTGGAATACTGTGTCCAATTCTGGGCACCACAATTCAAGAGAGATATTGACAAGCTGGAATGTGTCCAGAGGAGGGCGACTCAAATGATAAAGGGTCTGGAGAACAAGCCCTATGAGGAGCGGCTTAAGGAGCTGGGCATGTTTAGCCTGAAGAAGAGAAGGCTGAGAGGAGATATGATAGCCATGTATAAATATGTGAGAGGAAGCCACAGGGAGGAGAAGGGAGCAAGCTTCCTTTCTGCTTCCCTGGAGAGAGACTAGGACGCAAGGGAACAATGGCTTCAAACTACAAGAGAGGAGATTCCATCTGAACATGAGGAAGAACTTCCTGACTGTGAGAGCCGTTCAGCAGTGGAACTCTCTGCCTTCCCCGGAGGGAGTGTGGTGGAGGCTCCTTCTTTGGAAGCTTTTAAGCAGAGGCTGGATGGCCATCTGTCAGGGGTGATTTGAATGCAATATTCCTGCTTCTTGGCAGAATGGGGTTGGACTGGATGGCCCAGGAGATCTCTTCCAACTCTTGGATTCTATGATTCTATTCTATGATTCTAGGAGGCTCAGCGGAGGCTGTAGACCCTCCCCAGCAGAGCTTCTTTGCAGCTGCAGAGACCCTCATCCCCTCCAGGAGCTCAGGGTGTTGCTATCCTTACCTGTTCTAGCCCACCTTCCTCACCATCATCCCCAGCTGCACCAACCATGCGGATGACGCACAACTCCACTACTCCTTTCCACCTACTTCCAAGGAAGCCCCTCGGGTGCTGGACGAGTGCCTGGCCGCTGTGTCGATCTGGATGAGGAGGAACAAGCTGAAGATCAATCCCGACATGACAGAGGTCCTCCTGGTCGATCGCAAGCCAGATCGGGGTATAGGGTGGCAACCTGTGCTGGACGGGGTTACACTCCCCCTAGAATCATAGAATCAAAGAGTTGGAAGAGACCTCATGGGCCATCCAGTCCAACCCCATTCTGCCAAGAAGCAGGAATGTTGCATTCAAATCACCCCTGACTGATGGCCATCCAGCCTCTGCTTAAAAGCTTCCAAAGAAGGAGCCTCCACCACACTCCCTCCAGGGCAGAGAGTTCCACTGCTGAACGGCTCTCACAGTCAGGAAGTTCTTCCTAATGTTCAGATGGAATCTCCTCTCTTGTAGTTTGAAGCCATTGTTCCGTGTCCTAGTCTCCAGGGAAGCAGAAAGGAAGCTTGCTCCCTCCTCCTCCCTGTGGCTTCCTCTCACATCTTTATCCATGGCTATCATATCTCCTCTCATCCTTCTCTTCTTCAGGCTAAACATGCCCAGTTCCCTAAGCCTCTCCTCATAGGGCTTGTTCTCCAGACCCTTGATCATTTTAGTCGCCCTCCTCTGGACACATTCCAGCTTGTGTGTCCTCTGGACACATTCCAGGTCCGCAGTTTGGGTGTCCTCTTGGACTCATCGCTCACACTTGAGGCTCAGGTGTCGGTGGTATCCGGGAGGGCCTTTGCACAATTAAGACTTGTGCGCCAGCTGTGCCCGTACCTCGCGAAGGCTGATCTGGCCGGGGTGGTCCATGCCTTGGTCACCTCTAGAATGGACTACTGCAATGCGCTCTACGTGGGGCTGCCCTTGAAAACGGCTCGGAAACTCCAATTGGTCCAGCGGGCAGCAGCCAGGATGCTAACCGGGGCTCATTATCAAGAGAGGTCAACCCTCCTGTTCAAAGGAGCTCCACTGGCTGCCATTTATTTTCCGAGCCCAATTCAAGGTGCAGGTGCTTACCTACAAAGCCCTGAATGGTTTGGGACCACCCTACCTGCGTGACCGCATCGTTGTCTACGAACCCACACGCTCACTCCGATCATCTGGGGAGGCCCTGCTCGTGATCCCACCCACATCGCAAGTGCACTTGGTGGGGACACGGGACAGGGCCTTTTCCGTGGCGGCCCCCGACTTTGGAACGCCCTCCCAAAAGATCTTCGCCAGGCCCCTACTCTGGCAGTTTTCAGAAGGAACCTAAAAACCTGGCTGTTCCGTTGTGCCTTCTCAGACTAGGAATTCCCATCACCAAGTCCTAGAAGCACTTTAGTAGAATTAAGATCGCTGCACACCGCACTTATCCAATTCCTATGTTCCTCCCGCCATCTCAGCACTTTTAACCTTGTACTCATTGCTCTGGCCGGCCCAGTTTTAAAGTGTCCGACGTATCGTTACTGTTGTTGTTACTGCTTAACTATTTTGATTTGCTTTTGTTTTATTGTTGTGTTATGATGTGTTGTATTGTGTTTTCGAGGCTTCGGCCTATGTGAGCCGCATCGAGTCCTTCGGGAGATGCTAGCGGGGTACAAATAAAGTTATAATAATAATAATAATAATAACCACTCATTCAGAAGAAAACCCATGCCCTTGAACCGTGGTGCTGGAGGAGAGCTCTGTGGAGGTCCTGGAGTGATAACAGAGCACCAGCCCATGGGCCTCAGAGCAAGAACCCAGGTCTGAGCTCTCCCTCCAAGTCCTGGTTCGGCGCATCAGAAGAAGACAGAGCTTTCTAGACAGGTCAAGGGGAAGGTTAAAGGAAGTAGGACAGGACAAAGATCTCATTCCAGTGAATAAGATCCACTGGAGAAACCACAGAGGCTGCCTTGACTTGCAAGACCTGAGCAGGGCTCGACTTCTTGGCAGAATGGGGTTGGAGTGGATGACCCAAGAAGTCTCTTCCAGCTCAACGGTTCTATGAAATGGGAGCAATGAAGAATCCTAGAATCCTAGAGTTGGAAGAGAACTCATGGGTCATCATCCAGTCCAACCCCATTCTGCCAAGAAGCAGGAATCATAGAATCCTAGAATCCTAGAGTTGGAAGAGACCTCCTGGGCCATCCAGTCCAAACCCCATTCTGCCAAGAAGCAGGAATATTGCATTTAAAGGACCCCCGACAGATGGCCACCCAGACTCTGTTTAAAAGCCTCCAAAGAAGGAGCCTCCACCACACTCCCTCTGGGGCAGAGAGTTCCACTGCTGAACAGCTCTCACAGTCATAGAATGATAGAATCAAAGAGTTGGAAGAGACCTCCTGGGCCATCATCCAGTCCAACCCCATTCTGCCAAGAAGCAGGAATATTGCATTCAAATCACCCCTGACAGATGGCCATCCAGCCTCTGCTTAAAAGCTTCCAAAGAAGGAGCCTCCACCACACTCCCTCCGGGGCAGAGAGTTCCACTGATGAACAGCTCTCACAGTCATAGAATGATAGAATCCTAGAGTTGGAAGAGACCTCCTGGGCCATCCTGTCCAACCCCATTCTGCCAAGAAGCAGGAATCATAGAATCATAGAATCCTAGAGTTGGAAGAGAACTCATGGGTCATCATCCAGTCCAACCCCATTCTGCCAAGAAGCAGGAATATTGCATTCAAAGCACCCCTGGCAGATGGCCATCCAGCCTCTGTTTCAAAGCCTCCAAAGAAGGAGCCTCCACCACACTCCCTCCGGGGCAGAGAGTTCCACTGCTGAACAGCTCTCACAGTCATAGAATGATAGAATCCTAGAGTTGGAAGAGACCTCCTGGGCCATCCTGTCCAACCCCATTCCGCCAAGAAGCAGGAATATTGCATTCAAAGCACTCCCGACAGATGGCCACCCAGCCTCTGTTTCAAAGCCTCCAAAGAAGGAGCCTCCACCACACTCCCTCCGGGGCAGGCAGAGAGTTCCACTGCTGAACAGCTCTCACAGTCAGGAAGTTCTTCCTCATGTTCAGATGGAATCTCCTCTCTTGTAGTTTGAAGCCATTGTTCCCTTGCGTCCTAGTCTCCAAGGAAGCAGAAAACAAGCTTGCTCCCTCCTCCTCCCTGTGGCTTCCTCTCACATACTTATATATGGCTATCATATCTCCTCTCAGCCTTCTCTTCTTCAGGCTATTATTATTATTATTATTATTATTATTATTATTATTATTATTATTCCTTTATTTGTACCCCGCTAGCATCTCCCAAGGGATTCGATGCGGCTTACACAGGCCGAGGCCCCAAAACACATACAACAATACAATACCTAAAGCAAAATAAAACAGTTAAGCAGGAAAATAAAACAGTTAAGCTAAACATGCCCAGCTCCTTAAGCCGCTCCTCATAGGGCTTGTTCTCCAAAACCTTGATCATTTTAGTCGCCCTCTTTCTCTGGACACATTCCAGCTTAGAGTCAATATCTCTCTTGAATTGTGGTGCCCAGAATTGGACACAATATTCCAGGTAAAGTGGTCTAACCAAAGCGGAATAGAGCATGGGGAGCAGGACTTCCCTAGATCTAGACACTAGGCTCCTCTTGATGCAGGCCACAATCCCATTGGCTTTTTTTGCCACCATATCACATTCCTGGCTCATGTTTATCTTCCTCTCCACGAGGACTCCAAGATCTTTTTCCCAAGTCCTGCTCTCGAGCCAGGCCTCATCGTCCCCCATTCTGTATTATTTGCATTTCGTTTTTCCTGCCAAAGTGGAGTCTCTTGCATTTGTCCCTGTTGAACTTCATTTTGTGAGTTTTGGCCCATCATCTCTCCAATCTGTCAAGGACTCCAAGATCTTTTTCCCAAGTCCTGCTCTCGAGCCAGGCCTCATCGTCCCCCATTCTGTATCTTTGCATTTCGTTTTTCCTGCCTAAGTGGAGTCTCTTGCATTTGTCCCTGTTGAACTTCATTTTGTGAGTTTTGGCCCATCATCTCTCCAATCTGTCAAGGACTCCAAGATCTTTTTCCCAAGTCCTGCTCTCGAGCCAGGCCTCATCGTCCCCCATTCTGTATTATTTGCATTTCGTTTTTCCTGCCAAAGTGGAGTCTCTTGCATTTGTCACTGTTGAACTTCATTTTGTGAGTTTTGGCCCATCATCTCTACAATCTGTCAAGGACTCCAAGATCTTTTTCCCAAGTCCTGCTCTCGAGCCAGGCCTCATCGTCCCCCATTCTGTATCTTTGCATTTCGTTTTTCCTGCCTAAGTGGAGTCTCTTGCATTTGTCCCTGTTGAACTTCATTTTGTGAGTTTTGGCCCATCATCTCTCCAATCTGTCAAGGACTCCAAGATCTTTTTCCCAAGTCCTGCTCTCGAGCCAGGCCTCATCGTCCCCCATTCTGTATTATTTGCATTTCGTTTTTCCTGCCAAAGTGGAGTCTCTTGCATTTGTCACTGTTGAACTTCATTTTGTGAGTTTTGGCCCATCATCTCTACAATCTGTCAAGGACTCCAAGATCTTTTTCCCAAGTCCTGCTCTCGAGCTAGGCATCATCATCCCCCATTCTGTATCTTTGCATTTCGTTTTTCCTGCCAAAGTGGAGTCTCTTGCATTTGTCACCGTTGAACTTCATTTTGTGAGTTTTGGCCCATCATCTCTCCAATCTGTCAAGAACTCCAAGATCTTTTTCCCAAGTCCTGCTCTCGAGCCAGGCCTCATCGTCCCCCATTCTGTCTCTTTGCATTTCGTTTTTCCTGCCTAAGTGGAGTCTCTTGCATTTGTCACTGTTGAACTTCATTTTGTGAGTTTTGGCCCATCATCTCTCCAATCTGTCAAGGACTCCAAGATCTTTTTCCCAAGTCCTGCTCTCGAGCCAGGCCTCATCGTCCCCCATTCTGTCTCTTTGCATTTCGTTTTTCCTGCCAAAGTGGAGTATCTTGCATTTGTCACTGTTGAACTTCATTTTGTTAGTTTTGGCCCATCATCTCTCTAATCTGTCAAGATCGTTTTGAATCCTGCTCCTGTCCTCTGGAGTCTTGGCTCTCCCTCCCAATTTGGTGTCGCCTGCAAACTTGATGATCCTGCCTTCTGGACCTTCATCTAAGTCATGAATGAAGATCCTGATCAGGACCGGGCCCAAGAAGGCTCGTGAATGTCTCAGAAATGCCACCAGTCTTCATGGCCATGCCCGCGTTGGGGAGGGAGGGCTCTCCTTGAGTCACGGGCAAGACGGGGCTGCGTGGCTCAGAGTGGGGTACATAAATGACAACGGTCGATATTGCCTAACAGTTTGTATATTACAATATTCAACAAACGGCAAATTTATATGGTATAGGCATAACCCAGTATATAATGAACAACAACCAGTTGTTTACAAAGATTACACAGACATAGAATCATAGAATCATAGAATCAAAGAGTTGGAAGAGACCTCATGGGCCATCCAGCCCAACCCCATTCTGCCAAGAAGCAGGAATATTGCATTCAAATCACCCCTGACAGATGGCCATCCAGCCTCTGCTTAAAAGCTTCCAAAGAAGGAGCCTCCACCACACTCCGGGGCAGAGAGTTCCACTGCTGAACGGCTCTCACAGTCAGGAAGTTCTTCCTCATGTTCAGATGGAATCTCCTCTCTTGTAGTTTGAAGCCGTTGCTCCATTGCGTCCTAGTCTCCAGGGAAGCAGAAAGGAAGCTTGCTCCCTCCCTCCTCCCTGTGGCTTCCTCTCACATATTTATCCATGGCTCTCATCATATCTCCTTTCAGTCTTCTATTCTTCAGGCTAAACATGCCCAGCTCCTTAAGCCGCTCCTCATAGGGCTTGTTCTCCAGACCCTTGATCTGCTCCCTCCTCCCTGTGGCTTCCTCTCACATATTTATCCATGGCTCTCATCATATCTCCTCTCAGCCTTCTCTTCTTCAGGCTAAACATGCCCAGCTCCTTAAGCCGCTCCTCATAGGGCTTGTTCTCCAGACCCATGATCTGCTCCCTCCTCCCTGTGGCTTCCTCTCACATATTTATCCATGGCTCTCATCATATCTCCTCTCATCCTTCTCTTCTTCAGGCTAAACATGCCCAGTTCCCTAAGCCGCTCCTCATAGGGCTTGTTCTCCAGACCCTTGATCTGCTCCCTCCTCCCTGTGGCTTCCTCTCACATATTTATCCATGGCTCTCATCATATCTCCTCTCATCCTTCTCTTCTTCAGGCTAAACATGCCCAGTTCCCTAAGCCGCTCCTCATAGGGCTTGTTCTCCAGACCCTTGATCTGCTCCCTCCTCCCCGTGGCTTCCTCTCACATATTTATCCATGGCTCTCATCATATCTCCTCTCAGCCTTCTCTTCTTCAGGCTAAACATGGCCAGCTCCTTAAGCCGCTCCTCATAGGGCTTGTTCTCCAGACCCTTGATCTGCTCCCTCCTCCCTGTGGCTTCCTCTCACATATTTATCCATGGCTCTCATCATATCTCCTCTCAGCCTTCTCTTCTTCAGGCTAAACATGCCCAGCTCCTTAAGCCGCTCCTCATAGGGCTTGTTCTCCAGACCCTTGATCTGCTCCCTCCTCCCTGTGGCTTCCTCTCACATATTTATCCATGGCTCTCATCATATCTCCTCTCATCCTTCTCTTCTTCAGGCTAAACATGCCCAGTTCCCTAAGCCGCTCCTCATAGGGCTTGTTCTCCAGACCCTTGATCTGCTCCCTCCTCCCTGTGGCTTCCTCTCACATATTTATCCATGGCTCTCATCATATCTCCTCTCATCCTTCTCTTCTTCAGGCTAAACATGCCCAGTTCCCTAAGCCGCTCCTCATAGGGCTTGTTCTCCAGACCCTTGATCTGCTCCCTCCTCCTCCCTGTGGCTTCCTCTCACATATTTATCCCTGGACCTCATCATATCTCCTCTCATCCTTCTCTTCTTCAGGCTAAACATGCCCAGTTCCCTAAGCCGCTCCTCATAGGGCTTGTTCTCCAGACCCTTGATCTGCTCCCTCCTCCTCCCTGTGGCTTCCTCTCACATATTTATCCCTGGACCTCATCATATCTCCTCTCATCCTTCTCTTCTTCAGGCTAAACATGCCCAGTTCCCTAAGCCGCTCCTCATAGGGCTTGTTCTCCAGACCCTTGATCTGCTCCCTCCTCCCTGTGGCTTCCTCTCACATATTTATCCATGGCTCTCATCATATCTCCTCTCATCCTTCTCTTCTTCAGGCTAAACATGCCCAGTTCCCTAAGCCGCTCCTCATAGGGCTTGTTCTCCAGACCCTTGATCTGCTCCCTCCTCCCCGTGGCTTCCTCTCACATATTTATCCATGGCTCTCATCATATCTCCTCTCAGCCTTCTCTTCTTCAGGCTAAACATGGCCAGCTCCTTAAGCCGCTCCTCATAGGGCTTGTTCTCCAGACCCTTGATCCTTTGAGTCGCCCTCCTCTGGACACATTCCAGCTTAGAGTCAATATCTCTCTTGAATGGTGGTGCCCAGAATGGGACACAATATTCCAGGTAATGTGGTCTAACCATGGCGGAATAGAGCATGGGGAGCATGACTTCCTTAGATCTAGACACTGAACATAAAGAGTCTTTTGGTGTAATGACAACTTGTCTTCAGGGCATAGGATCCTTTGCTTTAGAGTAAGCGTAATGTCAAGAGTCTTTCATAAGATCCCCCTTTGAGACATACTCTAGCCACCTGTGTATTTTCCCTATAGATCCACTGTCCCATTGTATAAAACACCCGAGGAGGGATTACTAGTGTGAAGAACTCGATGTCTCATATATCCACCTGAGGAAGACTCTAGTCGAAACCGGTCGTGGATGTGGATATCCAGAAACTTTCTAAAGCAAGGGATCCTATGCCCTGAAGAGAAGTTGGTTTTACACCAAGAAAGACTCTTGACATTACGCTTACTCTAAAGCAAAGGATCCTATGCCCTGAAGACAAGTTGTCTTTGCACCAAAAGACTCTTTATGTTCATGTCTGTGTAATCTTTGTAAACAACTGGTTGTTGTTCATTATATACTGGGTTATGCCTGTTGTTCATTCGTTCAGTCGTCTCCGACTCTTCGTGACCTCATGGACCAGCCCACGCCAGAGCTCCCTGTCGGCCGTCACCACCCCCAGGGTCTCCTTCAAGGTCAGTCCAGTCACTTCAAGGATGCCATCCATCCCTCTTGCCCTTGGTCGGCCCCTCTTCCTTTTGCCTTCCACTTTCCCCAGCATCATTCCCTTCTCTAGGCTTGGCTGTCTCCTCATGATGTGGCATTCAAAGGACTTCCACTTTGTTTCTTTGTTGGCCGTCACCACCCCCAGCTCCTTCAAGGTCAGTCCAGTCATTCGTTCATTCGTTCAGTCGTCTCTGACTCTTCGTGACCTCATGGACCAGCCCACGCCAGAGCTCCCTGTCGGCCGTCACCACCCCCAGCTTCCTCAAGGTCAGTCCAGTCACTTCAAGGATGCCATCCATCCATCTTGCCCTTGGTCGGCCCCTCTTCCTTTTGCCTTCCGCTTTCCCCAGCATCATTCCCTTCTCCAGGCTTTGCTGTCTCCTCATGATGTGGCCAAAGTACTTCAACTTTCCCTCTCATCTCCTTCCCTCCAGTGAGCAGCCGGGCTTTCTTTCCTGGAGGATGGACTGGTTGGATCTTCTCGTGGTCCAAGGCACTCTCAGAACTTTCCTCCAACACCACAGCTCAAAAGCATCCATCTACCTTGGCTCAGCCTTCCCGAAGGTCCAGCTCTCACATCCGTAGGTGACTCCAGGGAAGACCATGGCTTTGACTAGGCAATGGATCTTGGTTGCCAGTCGGATGTCTCTACTCTTGACTATTTTGTCGAGACTGGACATGGCTCTCCTCCCAAGAAGGAAGCGTCTTCTGATTTCCTGGCCACAGTCTGCATCTGCACTCATCTTTGCACCTAGAAATACAAACCCTGTCACGGCCTCCATGGTTTCTCCCTCTATTTTCCAGTTGTCAATCATTCTTGTTGCCATCATCTTGGGTTTTTTGTCATTTAGCTGCAACCCGGCTTTTGCGCTTTCTTCTTCCACCTTGACGAGAAGGCTCCTCAGCTCCTCCTCGCTTTCTGCCATCAGAGTGGTGTCATCTGCATATCTGAGCTTGTGAATGTTTCTTCCAGCCATTTTCACCCCAGCTTTGCATTCCTCAAGCCCCGCACATCCTCGCATGATGTGTTCTGCATACAAGTTCAAAAGGTTGGGTGAGAGGATGCAGCCTTGCCGGACTACGCCTTTCCCAATCTGGAACCCGTCTCCTGTTCCGTGGTCAGTTCTGACTGTGGCTCCTTGGTCCTTGTACAGATTCCTCAGGAGAGAGGGAAGGTGGCTTCGGATGCCCATCCCACCCAGAACTTGCCACCCTTTATGATGATCCACACAGTCCAAGGCTTTAGAAGAGTCAGTGAAGCAGAAGTAGATGTTTTTCTGAAACTCCCGGCCTTTCTCCATTCTCCAGCGGATATTGTGGGTTATGCCTATACCATATAAATTTGCCGTTTATTGAATATTGTAATATACAAACTGTTAGGCAATACCGACCGTTGTCATTTATATACCACAATGTTTAGTGGATTTGTGTTTTTTGTATTGGTGGGAATCCATTGTCTTCTTGTGGCTCAGAGTGGGGCCAGCCCCCTCACCCTTCCTGTGGCTACAGAGAAGAGGAAGCCCTTCAGAAGAAGAAGAAGAAGAAGAAGCAGCCAGAGAAAGAAGGACAGAGCACTTCCTCCTTCTCCTCGGGGTGGAGGGAGGCGGCAGGAGGCAAGATGGGTCCAGCTTTGGCTTCGTCCATCCTCCTGGCCCTTGTTCTCCTGCTGCTGCCAGGCTTAGCGAGGGGAGAGTCAGACCAGCCCCCCAGCCAGGAAGAGCCCTCACCAGGTAGGATGATGATGGGTATACCCCACTTTTTCTCTCCATAAGGAGACTCATGGACTTGGGATCTGGGCTGACCCCAGGAGAAGGTCAGCACTGGGCAAAGGCCTTGCTGGGATTGTATTTGGGAGCCTGACATTGGAGCAGTTCTGCTCTGGAGACCTGTTTGTGGCCTCTTGGGTGTGGGGAGCATGATCTCCCCCCATGCAGACCTCATACTAGTCCCCCAGAGCCTCAGGGAGGTGAAAACACTACAACTGTTGCCTTATTTATGCCCAGAAGGAGCCGGGAGGCAAGAAGAAGGAAGGCTGTTCTGTGCCAGTCTTGGGGTTGTAGGGTAGGGTAGGGTGGGGTGGGGTGGGAGGACAGAACTTCAATTTCCATCTAGTCTGGCCCCATGGCCACAGAGGGTGCCTCAATCAAGCATTCCTGACAGAGGGCCACCCAACCTCTGCTTGAAGGCCTCCCAGGTGAGCTGTTGCATTGTCCTCACTGTCCACCTCCTTCCTAACCTTTGGGTAGAATCTCTTCTGTGCCAGTCTTGGGGTTGTAGGGTGGGGTGGGGTGGGAGGACAGAACCCCAATTTCCATCTAGTCTGGCCCCATGGCCACAGAGGGTGCCTCAATCAAGCATTCCTGACAGAGGGCCACCCAACCTCTGCTTGAAGGCCTCCCAGGTGAGCAGTTGCATTGTCCTCGTTGTCCTCCTCCTTCCTAACCTTTGGGTGGAATCTCTTCTGTGCCAGTCTTGGGGTTGTAGGGTGGGGTGGGGGGTGGGGGGGCAATACCCCAATTTCCATCTAGTCTGGCCTCATGGCCACAGAGGGTGCCTCAATCAAGCATTCCTAACAGAGGGCCACCAAACCTCTGCTTGAAGGCCTCCCAGGTGGTCTGTTGCATTGTCCTCCTTGTCCACCTCCTTCCTAACCTTTGGGTGGAATCTCTTCTGTGCCAGTCTTGGGGTTGTAGGGTGGGGTGGGGTGGGGGGACAATACCCCAATTTCCATCTAGTCTGGCCCCATGGCCACAGAGGGTGCCTCGATCAAGCATTCCTGACAGAGGGCCAGCCAACCTCTGCTTGAAGGCCTCCCAGGTGGGCTGTTGCATTGTCCTCCTCCTTCCTAACCTTTGGGTGGAATCTCTTCTGTGCCAGTCTTGGGGTTGTAGGGTGGGGTGGGGTGGGGGGACAATATCCCAATTTCCATCTAGTCTGGCCCCATGGCCACAGAGGGTGCCTCAATCAAGCATTCCTGACAGAGGGCCACCCAACCTCTGCTTGAAGGCCTCCCAGGTGGTCTGTTGCATTGTCCTCCTTGTCCACCTCCTTCCTAACCTTTGGGTGGAATCTCTTCTGTGCCAGTCTTGGGGTTGTAGGGTGGGGTGGGGTGGGGGGACAATACCCCAATTTCCATCTAGTCTGGCCCCATGGCCACAGAGGGTGCCTCGATCAAGCATTCCTGACAGAGGGCCAGCCAACCTCTGCTTGAAGGCCTCCCAGGTGGTCTGTTGCATTGTCCTCCTCCTTCCTAACCTTTGGGTGGAATCTCTTCTGTGCCAGTCTTGGGGTTGTAGGGTGGGGTGGGGGGTGGGGGGGCAATACCCCAATTTCCATCTAGTCTGGCCTCATGGCCACAGAGGGTGCCTCAATCAAGCATTCCTAACAGAGGGCCACCAAACCTCTGCTTGAAGGCCTCCCAGGTGGTCTGTTGCATTGTCCTCCTTGTCCACCTCCTTCCTAACCTTTGGGTGGAATCTCTTCTGTGCCAGTCTTGGGGTTGTAGGGTGGGGTGGGGTGGGGGGACAATACCCCAATTTCCATCTAGTCTGGCCCCATGGCCACAGAGGGTGCCTCGATCAAGCATTCCTGACAGAGGGCCAGCCAACCTCTGCTTGAAGGCCTCCCAGGTGGGCTGTTGCATTGTCCTCCTCCTTCCTAACCTTTGGGTGGAATCTCTTCTGTGCCAGTCTTGGGGTTGTAGGGTGGGGTGGGGTGGGGGGACAATATCCCAATTTCCATCTAGTCTGGCCCCATGGCCACAGAGGGTGCCTCAATCAAGCATTCCTGACAGAGGGCCACCCAACCTCTGCTTGAAGGCCTCCCAGGTGAGCTGTTGCATTGTCCTCCTCCTTCCTAACCTTTGGGTGGAATCTCTTCTCTTGCCATTGGGATCCTTGGTGTTGTAGGGTGGGGTGGGGGGGGGGGACAATACCCCAATTTCTGTCTAGCCTAGCCCCATGGCCACAGAGGGTGCCTCGATCAAGCATTCCTGACAGAGGGCCACCCAACCTCTGCTTGAAGGCCTCCCAAGTGGTCTGTTGCCTTGTCCTCCTCCTTCCTAACCTTTGGGTGGAATCTCTTCTGTGCCAGTCTTGGGGTTGTAGGGTGGGGTGGGGTAGGGGGACGGAACCCCAATTTCTGTCTAGCCTGGCCCCATGGCCACAGAGGTTGCCTCGATCAAGCATTCCTGACAGAGGGCCAGCCAACCTCTGCTTGAAGGCCTCCCAGGTGAGCTGTTGCATTGTCCTAGTTGTCCACCTCCTTCCTAACCTTTGGGTGGAATCTCTTCTGTGCCAGTCCTGGGGTTGTAGGGTGGGGTGGGGTAGGTGGACGGAACCCCAATTTCCATCTAGTCTGGCCCCATGGCCACAGAGGGTGCCTCGATCAAACATTATTGACAGAGAGCCAGCCAACCTCTGCTTGTAGGCCTCCCAGGTGGTCTGTTGCATTGTCCTCGTTGTCCACCTCCTTCCTAACCTTTGGGTGGAATCTCTTCTGTGCCAGTCTTGGGGTTGTAGGGTGGGGTGGGGTGGGGGGGACAATACCCCAATTTCCATCTAGTCTGGCCCCATGGCCACAGAGGGTGCCTCGATCAAGCATTCCTGACAGAGGGCCACCCAACCTGTGCTTGAAGGCCTCCCAAGTGGTCTGTTGCATTGTCCACCTCCTTCCTAACCTTTGGGTGGAATCTCTTCTGTGCCAGTCCTGGGGTTGTAGGGTGGGGTGGGGTAGGGGGACGGAACCCCAATTTCCGTCTAGTCTGGCCCCATGGCTACAGAGGGTGCCTCGATCGAGCATTCCTGACAGAGGGCCACCCAACCTCTGCTTGAAGGCCTCCCAAGTGGTCTGTTGCATTGTCCTCCTCCTTCCTAACCTTTGGGTGGAATCTCTTCTGTGCCAGTCTTGGGGTTGTAGGGTGGGGTGGAGGGGGGGGGGAAATACCCCAATTTCCATCTAGTCTGGCCCCATGGCCACAGAGGGTGCCTCAATCAAGCATTCCTGACAGAGGGCCAGCCAACCTCTGATTGAAGGCCTCCCAGGTGAGCTGTTGCATTGTCCTCGTTGTCCACCTCCTTCCTAACCTTTGGGTGGAATCTCTTCTGTGCCAGTCTTGGGGTTGTAGGGTGGGGTGGGGTAGGGGGACGGAACCCCAATTTCCATCTAGTCTGGCCCCATGGCCACAGAGGGTGCCTCGATCAAGCATTCCTGACAGAGGGCCAGCCAACCTCTGCTTGAAGGCCTCCCAGGTGGTCTGTTGCATTGTCCTCCTCCTTCCTAACCTTTGGGTGGAATCTCTTCTGTGCCAGTCTTGGGGTTGTAGGGTGGGGTGGGGGGTGGGGGGGCAATACCCCAATTTCCATCTAGTCTGGCCTCATGGCCACAGAGGGTGCCTCAATCAAGCATTCCTAACAGAGGGCCACCAAACCTCTGCTTGAAGGCCTCCCAGGTGGTCTGTTGCATTGTCCTCCTTGTCCACCTCCTTCCTAACCTTTGGGTGGAATCTCTTCTGTGCCAGTCTTGGGGTTGTAGGGTGGGGTGGGGTGGGGGGACAATACCCCAATTTCCATCTAGTCTGGCCCCATGGCCACAGAGGGTGCCTCGATCAAGCATTCCTGACAGAGGGCCAGCCAACCTCTGCTTGAAGGCCTCCCAGGTGGGCTGTTGCATTGTCCTCATTGTCCACCTCCTTCCTAACCTTTGGGTGGAATCTCTTCTGTGCCAGTCTTGGGGTTGTAGGGTGGGGTGGGGTGGGGGGACAATATCCCAATTTCCATCTAGTCTGGCCCCATGGCCACAGAGGGTGCCTCAATCAAGCATTCCTGACAGAGGGCCACCCAACCTCTGCTTGAAGGCCTCCCAGGTGAGCTGTTGCATTGTCCTCCTCCTTCCTAACCTTTGGGTGGAATCTCTTCTCTTGCCATTGGGATCCTGCCCTCTGGGACAGCCTTAGAAGGCAAGGCAGGCCTTTGGGGAGGCCTTCATGACCTCCCCCTGGGGCACCCCTTCCTACTCCAGGCCCCAAATGCCCGCTTCCTTCAGCCACTCCAATCGCTGTAACTATTCTGCTTTGGTTAGATCACACCTGGAATATTGTGTCCAATTCTGGGCACCACAATTCAAGAGAGATATTGACTCTAAGCTGGAATGTGTCCAGAGGAGGGCGACTCAAATGATCAAGGGTCTGGAGAACAAGCCCCATGAGGAGCGGCTTAGGGAACTGGGCATGTTTAGCCTGAAGAAGAGAAGGCTGAGTGGAGTTGATAGCCATGTATAAATATGTGAGAGGAAGCCACAGGGAGGAGGAGGGAGGGAGCTTCCTTTCTGCTTCCCTGGAGACGAGGACGCGGAACAATGGCTTCAAACTTGGAGAGGAGATTCCATCTGAACACGAGGAAGAACTTCCTGACTGTGAGAGCCGTTCAGCAGTGGAACTCTCTGCCCCGGAGGGAGTGTGGTGGAGGCTCCTTCTTTGGAAGCTTTTAAGCAGAGGCTGGGTGGCCATCTGTTGGGGGTGATTTGAATGCAATATTCCTGCTTCTTGGCAGAATGGGGTTGGACTGGATGGCCCATGAGGTCTCTTCCAACTCTTTGATTCTATGATTCTATGATTCTAGATGGGCTCAAAGCCAACCTTATAGAATCATAGAATCCAAGAGTTGGAAGAGACCTCCTGGGCCATCCAGTCCAACCCCATTCTGCCAAGAAGCAGGAATATTGCATTCAAAGCACCCCTGACAGATGGCCAGCCAGCCTCTGCTTAAAAGCTTCCAAAGAAGGAGCCTCCACCACACTCCAGGGCAGAGAGTTCCACTGCTGAACGGCTCTCACAGTCAGGAAGTTCTTCCTAATGTTCAGATGGAATCTCCTCTCCTGTAGTTTGAAGCCATGGCTCCATTGCGTCCTAGTCTCCAGGGAAGCAGAAAACAAGCTTGCTCCCTCCTCCTCCCTGTGGCTTCCTCTCACATATTTATACATGGCTCTCATCATATCTCCTCTCAGCCTTCTCTTCTTCAGGCTAAACATGCCCAGTTCCCTAAGCCGCGCCTCATAGGGCTTGTTCTCCAGTGAGGATGTTGACCACGAAACACTGCCAGAGGCTTCAGTGACAGAGAGAGAGTGCCAAGCAGAAGCAATTAAGGTTTCCTCAGCATTGGAAAGATAAACACGGGGATTCCAGGTGTCAGGTAGAGAGTGTCTCCATAGGAACCCCTTTGGTTTCTGAAGCTGACCCCTTGGATTCCTCTTCTGAGAGCAACTTTGTGTTTCCCGAAGAAAGTCCTTGCACTCCAAGATTGGGGGTTCTGGCCCTGCTTCCATGTCACGTTTTCCAGTTTGGGATTGGGGGATCTCCTTTGTTTGTATATATTTTTTGGTCTAAGTCAGTGCTTCTCAACCTGGGGGTTGGGACCCCTGGGGGGGGGGGTCGCGAGGGGATGTCAGAGGGATCACCAAAGACCATCAGAAAACAGTATTTTCTGTTGGTCCTGGGGGGAAGGGAGAGTAGGCGTGCTTGGCGCATGGCAGCATGGTGTGCATGTGCGGGTGAGGGAGAGCATACAAGGCTGGAGGGAGGCTCGTGCCAGTGAGTCCCTTCAAGGCATGGGGGTTCTGCGTGAGAAGTTTGGCCCAATTCTATCCTTGGTGCTCTTTGATAGTAGGGGAACTATAAATCCCAGCAACTACAACTCCCAAGTGTCAAGGTGTATTTTCCCCAAACTCCACCAGTGTTCACATTTGGGCATATTGAATATTCGTGCCAAGTTTGATCCAGATCTATCATTGTTTGAGTCCAGAGTGCTCTCTGGGTGTAGGTGAACTACAACTCCCAAACTCAAGGCCAATGCCCACCAAACCCTTCTAGTGTTTTCTGTTGGTCATGGGAGTCTCGTTTGCCAAGATTGGTTCAGTTCCACCGTTGGTAGAGTTCAGAATGCTCTTTGATTGTAGGTGAACTATAAATCCCAGCAACTACAACTCCCAAGTGTCAAGGTGTATTTTCCCCAAACTCCACCAGTGTTCACATTTGGGCATATTGAATATTCGTGCCAAGTTTGATCCAGATCTATCATTGTTTGAGTCCAGAGTGCTCTCTGGATGTAGGTGAACTACAACTCCCAAACTCAAGGCCAATGCCCACCAAACCCTTCTAGTGTTTTCTGTTGGTCATGGGAGTCTCGTGTGCAATCAGGATTGGTTCAATTCCACCATTGGTAGAGTTCAGAATGCTCTTTGATTGTAGGGGAACTATAAATCCCAGCAACTACAACTCCCAAGTGTCAAGGTGTATTTTCCCCAAACTCCACCAGTGTTCACATTTGGGCATATTGAATATTCGTGCCAAGTTTGATCCAGATCTATCATTGTTTGAGTCCAGAGTGCTCTCTGGATGTAGGTGAACTACAATTCCCAAACTCAAGGCCAATGACCACCAAACCCTTCTAGTGTTTTCTGTTGGTCATGGGAGTCTCGTGTGCAATCAGGATTGGTTCAATTCCACAATTGGTAGAGTTCAGAATGCTCTTTGATTGTAGGGGAACTATAAATCCCAGCAACTACAACTCCCAAGTGTCAAGGTGTATTTTCCCCAAACTCCACCAGTGTTCACATTTGGGCATATTGAATATTCGTGCCAAGTTTGATCCAGATCTATCATTGTTTGAGTCCAGAGTGCTCTCTGGGTGTAGGTGAACTACAACTCCCAAACTCAAGGCCAATGCCCACCAAACCCTTCTAGTGTTTTCTGTTGGTCATGGGAGTCTCGTTTGCCAAGATTGGTTCAGTTCCACCGTTGGTAGAGTTCAGAATGCTCTTTGATTGTAGGTGAACTATAAATCCCAGCAACTACAACTCCCAAGTGTCAAGGTGTATTTTCCCCAAACTCCACCAGTGTTCACATTTGGGCATATTGAATATTCGTGCCAAGTTTGATCCAGATCTATCATTGTTTGAGTCCAGAGTGCTCTCTGGATGTAGGTGAACTACAACTCCCAAACTCAAGGCCAATGCCCACTAAACCCTTCTAGTGTTTTCTGTTGGTCATGGGAGTCTCGTGTGCAATCAGGATTGGTTCAGTTCCACCATTGGTAGAGTTCAGAATGCTCTTTGATTGTAGGTGAACTATAAATCCCAGCAATTACAACTCCCAAATGACAAAATCAACCCCCCCCCCCCCCCCAAAACCACCACCAGTATTCAAGTGTGGGCGTGCCGGGTATTTGTGCCAATGAAAATGCATCCTGCATATCAGATATTTCCATTACGGTTCATAATAGTAGCAAAATGACAGTTAGGAAGTAGCAAGGACAATAATTTTATGGTTGGGGGTCACCACCACATAAGGAACCGTATTAAGGGGTCGCGGCATTGGGAAGGTTAAGAAACACTGGTCTAAGTTTTGTGGATTTTGGCCTTCCTGTCAGTGCGGGACTTTTGCTTTTGCCTTTGACGTCTACCTTGGAAATACTGTTCTACTCTTCACCTTGGAAAGTATTTTTGAACTCGTTTCTTTGTATAGAACTTTCTTTTCGTTAATAAACTTTAAATTAGTTTGATTTCTAGGTTCTTGTGGGTTCTTTTGGGCTATAGAGCCATGTTCTAGAGGCATTTTCTCCTGACATTTTGCCTGCATCTATGGCAAGCGTCCTCAGAGGTTGTGAGGTCTGTTGGAATTAGGAAAAAAGGGTTTATATATCTGTGGAATGACCGGGGTGGGGCAAAGGACTCTTCCCTGCTGGAGCTCAGTGTGAATGTTTCAACTGACCACCTTGATTAGCATTTGAAGGCCTGGCTGAGCCTGGGGGAATCTTTTGTTGAGAGGTGTTAAGATGTGCCTGGTTGTTTCTTCTCTGCTGTTTTACTGTTGTAATTTTTGAGTTTTTTAATACTGGTAGCCAGATTTTGTTCATTTTCATGGTTTCTTCCTTTCTGTTGAAATTGTCCACATGTTTGTGGATTTCAATGGCTTCTGTGTAGTCTGACATGGTGTAAATAAATAATACATAAATTATAAATAAATAAAATAATGTATTGTCGAAGGCTTTCATGGCTGGAATCACTAGGTTCTTGTGGGTTTTTTCGGGCTATAGAGCCATGTTCTAGAGGCATTTTCTCCTGACATTTTGCCTGCATCTATGGCAAGCGTCCTCAGAGGTTGTGAGGTCTGTTGGAAATAGGACAATGGGTTTATATATCTGTGGAATGACTGGGGTGGGGCAAAGGACTCTTCTCTGCTGGAGCTCAGTGTGAATGTTTCAACTGACCACCTTCATTAGCATTTGAAGGCCTGGCTGAGCCTGGGGGAATCTTTTGTTGAGAGGTGTTAAGATGTGCCTGGTTGTTTCCTCTCTGCTGTTTTACTGTTGTAATTTTAGAGTTTTTTTTAATATTGGTAGCCAGATTTTGTTCATTTTCAAGGTCTCCTCAAAGGATAAGAGGGATCCTCTCACCTCTGCAGGAGTCTCCCATATAACATGCAGCTGTGGACAAGAAGTCTCCATAGGGACCAACCACGAATCAAGGAACATGACAGGCACTCCAGACTCCTTCAACCTGAGAAGTCAGCCATAACAGAGCACCTGATGAACCAGCCTGGACACAGCATATTATTTGAGAACACAGAAATGCTGGACCACACCAACAACCACCATGTCAGACTACACAGAGAAGCCACTGAAACCCACAAGCATGTGGACAATTTCAACAGAAAGGAAGAGACCATGAAAATGAACACAATCTGGCTCCCAGTATTAAAAAAAACTCTAAAATTACAACAGCACAACAGCAGAGAGGAAACAAACAAGGACATCTAATCACCTCTCAACAAAAGATTGCTCCAGGCACTGCCAGGCCGTCAAATGGTAATCAAGGTGGTCAGTTGAAACATTCACCCCTAGCTCCAGCAGACAAGAGTCCTTTGTCCCCCCCAAAACTCAAAAATTACAACAGCGCAACAGCAGAGAGGAAACAAACAAGGACATCTAATCACCTCTCAACAAAAGATTGCTCCAGGCACTGCCAGGCCGTCAAATGGTAATCAAGGTGGTCAGTTGAAACATTCACCCCTAGCTCCAGCAGACAAGAGTCCTTTGTCCCCCCCAAAACTCAAAAATTACAACAGCGCAACAGCAGAGAGGAAACAAACAAGGACATCTAATCACCTCTCAACAAAAGATTGCTCCAGGCACTGCCAGGCCATCAAATGGTAATCAAGGTGGTCAGTTGAAACATTCACACCTAGCTCCAACAGACAAGAGTCCTTTGTCCCACCCTGGTCATTCCACAGATATATGAACTCTTTTTCCTAGTTCCAACAGACCTCACAACCTCTGAGGATGCTTGCCACAGATGCAGGTGAAACGTCAGGAGAGAATGCCTCTGGAACATGGCCATATAGCCCGAAATAACTTACAACAACCCATTCCCACCTAGCTCCAACAGACAAGAGTCCTTTGTCCCACCCTGGTCATTCCACAGATATATGAACTCTTTTTCCTAGTTCCAACAGACCTCACAACCTCTGGGGATGCTTGCCATAGATGCAGGCGAAACGTCAGGAGAGAATGCCTCTAGAACATGGCCATATAGCCTGAAAAAACCCCACAAGAACCTAGTGATTCCAGCCATGAAAGCCTTCGACAGTACAGTTCGATTTCTGTTGGCTGAGCTCCATTTGGGCTCCTTAGCTCTTCGTCTTGGGTGAAAAGGAGTCTCACAGGCGGCTGTGCTGCAACAGGCAGTTCCAGTTTACTTAGAATCATAGAATCCTAGAATCAAAGAGTTGGAAGAGACCTCCTGGGCCATCATCCAGTCCAACCCCATTCTGCCAAGAAGCAGGAATATTGCATTCAAATCACCCCTGACAGATGGCCATCCAGCCTCTGCTTAAAAGCTTCCAAAGAAGGAGCCTCCACCACACTCCCCCCGGGGCAGAGAGTTCCACTGCTGAACGGCTCTCACAGTCATAGAATCAAAGAGTTGGAAGAGACCTCCTGGGCCATCATCCAGTCCAACCCCATTCTGCCAAGAAGCAGGAATATTGCATTCAAATCACCCCTGACAGATGGCCATCCAGCCTCTGCTTAAAAGCTTCCAAAGAAGGAGCCTCCACCACACTCCCCCCGGGGCAGAGAGTTCCACTGCTGAACGGCTCTCACAGTCAGGAAGTTCTTCCTCATGTTCAGGTAGAATCCTAGAATCCAAGAGTTGGAAGAGACCTCCTGGGCCACCATCCAGTCCAATCCCATTCTGCCAAGAAGCAGGAATATTGCATTCAAAGCACCCCTGACAGATGGCCATCCAGCCTCTGCTTAAAAGCTTCCAAAGAAGGAGCCTCCACCACACTCCCCCCGGGGCAGAGAGTTCCACTGCTGAACGGCTCTCACAGTCAGGAAGTTCTTCCTCATGTTCAGGTAGAATCCTAGAATCCAAGAGTTGGAAGAGACCTCCTGGGCCACCATCCAGTCCAATCCCATTCTGCCAAGAAGCAGGAATATTGCATTCAAAGCACCCCTGACAGATGGCCATCCAGCCCCTGTTTAAAAGCTTCCAAAGAAGGAGCCTCCACCACACTCCCCCCGGGGCAGAGAGTTCCACTGCTGAACGGCTCTCACAGTCAGGAAGTTCTTCCTCATGTTCAGGTAGAATCCTAGAATCCAAGAGTTGGAAGAGACCTCCTGGGCCACCATCCAGTCCAATCCCATTCTGCCAAGAAGCAGGAATATTGCATTCAAAGCACCCCTGACAGATGGCCATCCAGCCTCTGCTTAAAAGCTTCCAAAGAAGGAGCCTCCACCACACTCCCCCCGGGGCAGAGAGTTCCACTGCTGAACGGCTCTCACAGTCAGGAAGTTCTTCCTCATGTTCAGGTAGAATCCTAGAATCCAAGAGTTGGAAGAGACCTCCTGGGCCACCATCCAGTCCAATCCCATTCTGCCAAGAAGCAGGAATATTGCATTCAAAGCACCCCTGACAGATGGCCATCCAGCCTCTGCTTAAAAGCTTCCAAAGAAGGAGCCTCCACCACACTCCCCCCGAGGCAGAGAGTTCCACTGCTGAACGGCTCTCACAGTCAGGAAGTTCTTCCTCATGTTCAGGTAGAATCCTAGAATCCAAGAGTTGGAAGAGACCTCCTGGGCCACCATCCAGTCCAATCCCATTCTGCCAAGAAGCAGGAATATTGCATTCAAAGCACCCCTGACAGATGGCCATCCAGCCCCTGTTTAAAAGCTTCCAAAGAAGGAGCCTCCACCACACTCCGGGGCAGAGAGTTCCACTGCTGAACGGCTCTCACAGTCAGGAAGTTCTTCCTCATGTTCAGGTGGAATCTCCTCTCTTGTAGTTGGAAGCCATTGTTCCATTGCGTCCTAGTCTCCAGGTTTTGCTCCAGGCTTTGCAAGGAATGGTTCGGGACTGGATTCTGGAAGGGGGGGAGCCCTGCAAATGGGGAACGAGAGGCAAAGAGCCCCCACCTGAGCTGCATGGACGGCTTCCTGCACATCCCGGGCAAGGATGGGGCACCTCCATCACCAAAGGGAGGATGCCCATTGCATTGGCTTGGCTTGGCTGGCTGGAGCAGGACTTGATAGCTTTGTGATTGTGTCGGAGTGGATTTTGAGGCAGCAAAAATAGTGCGGCTTATATTTCCAAAATATCCGGCAGCCTAGACGTCCCCAGGTTATGGTTTTTCTGGATCAAAGCTGGTGCTTCCTCATTGATAGAGAGAAAAGCTGAAGTGGGCACGGATGTTTCTCAGTGTGGTTTGATGGGGATTTTGGACTCACTTCCTTCTGGGAATAGGGAGGGTCGGTTTCCTTGGTGGCGAAACAACAAAACACACACTTCCGTGTTCAGATTTCTGCCGAGAAAAGTGCCGCTTTGGAAGGTTTCAAAGAGAAGACATTGCCATTTGGGGAAGAAGCCTTTCCTGTTCGTAAGGTGGGATTTTAATAGTGTCATGCCAACAAAACGAGACTCAGGGAGAAGGGGAGAACAATGGGGGAAGGCCAAGGGCCAGAAGCCTTACAATCTGGGTAGAGTTACAAGCTGGGTAGATGCGGGGAATGATGCCGTGGGTGGAGCGTGTCTGGGTTTCAGGAAGGCCTTCTTCGACAAGGTCCCCCATGACCTTCTGGCAAGGAAACGAGTCCAAGGTGGGCCAGGCAAAACTACGGTGAGGTGGATCTGGAATTGGTTAAATGGACGAACCCAGAGGGTGATTCTCCCCAAGGCTTCCTCCTCTTCATCCTGGAAAGAAGGGACGAGTGGAGGGCCATCAGCAGGGTTCCGTCCTGGGCCCGGTCCTGCTCAGGATCTTCATTCATGACTTAGACGAAGGGCTAGAAGGCAGGATCATCAAGTTTGCAGATGGGACCAAATTGGGAGGGAGAGCCAATAGTCCAGAGGACAGGAGCAGGATTCAACACGATCTTGACAGATTAGAGAGATGATGGGCCAAAACTAACACAATGAAGTTCAACAGTGACAAATGCAAGATCATAGAATCATAGAATCAAAGAGTTGGAAGAGACCTCATGGGCCATCCAGTCCAACCCCCTGCCAAGAAGCAGGAATATTGCATTCAAATCACCCCTGACAGATGGCCATCCAGCCTCTGCTTAAAAGCTTCCAAAGAGGGAGCCTCCACCACACTCCGGGGCAGAGAGTTCCACTGCTGAACGGCTCTCACAGTCAGGAAGTTCTTCCTCATGTTCAGATGGAATCTCCTCTCTTGTAGTTTGAAGCCATTGTTCCGCGTCCTAGTCTCCAAGGAAGCAGAAAACAAGCTTGCTCCCTCCTCCTCCCTGTGGCTTCCTCCCACAGATTTATACATGGCCCTGATCATGTCTCCTCTCAGCCTTCTCTTCTTCAGGCTAAACATGCCCAGTTCCCCAAGCCGCTCCTCATAGGGCTTGTTCTCCAGACCCTTGATCCTTTGAGTTGCCCTCCTCTGGACACATTCCAGCTTGTCAATATCTCTCTTGAATTGTGGTGCCCAGAATTGGACACAATATTCCAGATGTGGTCTAACCAAAGCAGAATAGAGCATGGGTAGCATTACTTCCTTAGATCTAGACACTGTGCTCCTCTTGATGCAGGCCAAACTCCCATTGGCTTTTTTTGCCGCCACATCACATTGTTGGCTCATGTTTACCTTCCTGTCCACGAGGACTCCAAGATCTTTTTCACACGTACTGCTCTCGAGCCAGGCGTCCCCCATTCTGTAGCTTTGCATTTCATTTTTTCTGCCAAAGTGGAGTATACTCCACTTTGGCAGGAAAAACGAAATGCAAAGAGACAGAATGGGGGACGATGAGGCCTGGTTTGAGAGCAGTACGTGTGAAAAAGATCTTGGAGTCCTCGTGGAGAGGAAGGGGAACATGAGCAAACAATGTGATGTGGCAGCAAAAAAAGCCAATGGGATTTTGTCCTGCATCAAGAGGAGCAGAGTGTCTAGATCCAGGGAAGTAATGCTCCCCATGCTCTATTCCGCTTTGGTCAGACCACTTTACCTGGAATATTGTGTCCCATTCTGGGCACCACAACTGAAGAGAGATATTGACAAGCTGGAATGTGTCCAGAGGAGAGCGACTAAAATGATCCAGGGTCTGGAGAACAAGCCCTATGAGGAGCGGCTTAAGGAGCTGGGCATGTTTAGCCTGAAGAAGAGAAGGCTGAGAGGAGATATGATAGCCATGTATAAATATGTGAGAGGAAGCCACAGGGAGGAGGGAGCAGATCAGGGGTCTGGAGAACAAGCCCTATGAGGAGCGGCTTAAGGAGCTGGGCATGTTTAGCCTGAAGAAGAGAAGGCTGAGAGGGGATATGAGAGCCATGTATAAATATGTGAGAGGAAGCCACGGGGAGGAGGAAGCAGATCAGGGGTCTGGAGAACAAGCCCTATGAGGAGTGGCTTAAGGAGCTGGGCATGTTTAGCCTGAAGAAGAGAAGGCTGAGAGGAGACATGATAGCCATATATAAATATGTGAGAGGAAGCCACAGGGAGGAGGAGGGAGCAAGCTTGTTTTCTGCTTCCTTGGAGACTAGGACGCAATGGAACAACGGCTTCAAACTACAAGAGAGGAGATTCCATCTGAACATGAGGAAGAACTTCCTGACTGTGAGAGCCGTTCAGCAGTGGAACTCTCTGCGCCGCAGTGTGTAGGAGACTCCTTCTTTGGAAGCTTTTAAACAGAGGCTGGATGGTCATCTGTCAGGGGTGATTTGAATGCAATATTCCTGCTTCTTGGCAAGGGGTTGGACTGGATGGCCCAGGAGGTCTCTTCCAACTCTTGGATTCTATGATTCTATGATTCTATGACTCAGGTAAGGAGGACAGTTCTCAGGCTGATAGTAAGCAACCAGGCTGACACTAACGAGCAGCCTGACCTTGAGGAAACGGGAGTCTTAGATCGGGCTGACCGTTTGGAATTCAGAGTTCGAAGGAGTGTGAGAATAGCTAACAAGAAGGAGGTCTGAGGCCAAAGGAATGCTTTCCTGTATTGCAAAGGGTGTTAAGCAGTGTGTTTGAATACAAACCTTTGTCAGGGCAACTCTTGGCTCAACCAAGCAGCTTGAGCACTTTTGCCTGGATTGTCTTGTGTCCATGTTCTCGGGACTTTGTCGTGTTCTCATGAGATTTTGCTTTGTTGTTGCCTCTTTGGATCATGCTTCATCGTGCTGTGTTAGATTGATCTCTTGGAACTTTACTTGCTCTTAAGAACTTTTTATCTTTTACTTTTTAATAAACTACAAAGACTTCAGTCCGTGTGCAGTTTGGTGATTTCAGCAAGGGGAATCTATTCTGAGGTGCGACGTCAGGACCCCATTCTAATATTGCCTCATTGCCTTGCCCCCCCCCCAAAGGCTTGGCCCCACAGCCAGGTCTTCACCATCCTCCTGAAGGACAGAGGGAGAGGGTTGATCTAATATTGCCAGGAAGGGAGTTCCATAACATGGGGGGCCAACACTGAGAAGGCCCTGTCTCTCGTCCCCGCCAAACGCGCCTGTGACGGTGGTGGGACTGAGAGCAGGGCTTCCCCAGAAGATCTTAGTTCCTTGGGAACCTGCCACGGAGACCTGGGTGTGGGGCTTCCTCCCTCTTTTTGGCTGCCAGGGAAGCCGTCCCGAGCCCCCTCCCTTCCTCCCTCTCATTCTGTGAATGCCATGTGCCACAAGGGAGCCAGACCTGCCAGGCCAAAGAGGGATAGCAACTGTCCAGTCAGACTGACCTCCCACATCTCCTCCCTGTCCATTGGCGCATCAGAGATGGGTGGAGCTTGACAGCAAGGGGCCGCTGAAGAGGGGCTCCTTTGTGGGAGCAAAAAGGGGGTGGGAATGGGGTCTGGATGTCATGCTCCATTTCCTGCTCTTGGACCATTGTGGGCCACCTGGATTCCCTTGGGAGGACCTATGAGTCTTATGGGATTAATATTGTGCAGGTCTGGCACAGGTGCCTCCAGAGAAGGTTGGGCCTTGGCAAACTACCACTCTGTGTATCCCTGAATTGTCTTTTTTCCAATGTGAGGGTTTGACCATAATTTCCTCTCTTGCCTCTCTTCCTCCAGGTCTCCTCAAGTGTGAGGTGAATGAGTCCTGGGTGAAGTTGGTGGCCTTTTCTTCGGAGCAAAAGGAGTTCTATGTCAATGACACGGCATCTGTGACCTGTCGGGAAATCAAAGATCGTAGCGCATACGAGGTGGTCTGCGTGGCCGATGGGGAGGGGGCCGCCTGGGACCTCAGCCGCGTCCCCTGCCTGCGTGAGTGGGTTTCAGGAAGGGAGGGGGGCAGCAGAAGGGTGCTATTGTCCTGGAAGAAGATCCTTGGGTTGGGGGCCCTTGAAATTGGGGCCCCTCCTGGGGAAGGCTGGGCCAAATGCTGCACAAAGACGGAAGAAGAGACAATAAGTATGGAGACACTCTCCTTCCACCCATTAAAATCACAGTTCACTTCTAGGGCACATCTACACTGCAGAATTAATGCAGTTTGACCCCACTGAACCGCCGTGGCTCCATGTTATGGAAAACTGCATTCATTCCAGAATAGAGAATGCACCCTGGGTTTCAGCCAAAGGCAACATGGGTCCTTCATGAAAGATGTCAGGCTCATCAGGGGCATCCCTTGCCTTTGTGGAAAGAGGATCCCGATGCGCTTCCCATGATGTCTTTGTGCTTTGGCAGAAGGAATGAGGGGAAAAATACCTTGCTGGTCTGCTCAAAAGTGGACATGGCTCATTCCTTTGTTGGAAGAAGTATTTTTTGCTTTCGAGCAAAGATCCAAAAGATCACCAAAACAGCTGGTACAAGTTCAGCCGTATCACTCAAGGCTCAAGACGGCCAAAGTAAAAGGAGAGAACCCGTGTTAGTTCTGTGTCCTGATTGGGTTAATGGCCATCTTCCAAAACAAGAGTTGTGATTCCGGAGTATTATGTCAAGGGAGCCTCTGCAAGTGCAGCATTTTCCAGAATGAAGCAGAGAGTGTTTGAGGACCGGGACATCCGTAGGGAGACCAAGGTGCTTGTCTATAAAGCCATTGTCCTCCCAACGCTGCTCTATGCCTGTGAGACGTGGACAGTCTACAGACGTCACATGCAACTCCTGGAACGATTCCATCAGCGCTGCCTCCGGAAAATCCTGCAAATCTCCTGGGAAGACAAGCGGACAAACGTCAGTGTGCTGGAAGAAGCAAAGACCACCAGCATTGAAGCGATGGTCCTCCAACATCAACTCCGCTGGGCCGGCCACGTTGTCCGGATCATAGAATCATAGAATCATAGAATCATAGAATCAAAGAGTTGGAAGAGACCTCATGGGCCATCCAGTCCAACCCCCTGCCAAGAAGCAGGAATATTGCATTCAAATCACCCCTGACAGATGGCCATCCAGCCTCTGCTTAAAAGCTTCCAAAGAGGGAGCCTCCACCACACTCCCTCCGGGGCAGAGAGTTCCACTGCTGAACGGCTCTCACAGTCAGGAAGTTCTTCCTAATGTTCAGATGGAATCTCCTCTCTTGTAGTTTGAAGCCATTGTTCCGCGTCCTAGTCTCCAAGGAAGCAGAAAACAAGCTTGCTCCCTCCTCCCTGTGGCTTCCTCTCACATATTTATACATGGCTATCATATCTCCTGACCACCGTCTCCCAAAGCAGTTGCTCTACTCCGAACTTAAGAACGGAAAACGGAACGTTGGTGGACAGGAAAAGAGATTTAAAGATGGGCTCAAAGCCAACCTTAACTACTCTGGCATAGACACTGAGAACTGGGAAGCCCTGGCCCTTGAGCGCTCCAGCTGGAGGTCAGCTGTGACCACCAGTGCTGCAGAATTCGAGGAGGCACGAGTGGAGGGTGAAAGAGAGAAACGTGCCAGGAGGAAGGCGCGTCAAGCCAACCCCGACCGGGAACGCCTTCCACCTGGAAACCAATGCCCTCACTGCGGAAGAAGATGCAGAGCAAGAATAGGGCTCCACAGCCACATACGGACCCACAAGGAAATCCATGATGGAAGACCATCTTACTCGTCCAACGAGGGATCGCCTAAGTAAGTAAGTCAAGGGAGCCTCTACACTGTTTATAGTCGGATAGCCTCTGGGCACCACGGCTCAACGCTGTAGCACCCTAAGGGTTGTAGTTTTACAAGGAGGGTGAGTCCCTCACAAAACTACAAACCCCACAATTCCATAGTATGGGTCCCTGGCAGTTCCAGTGGGGTCAGGCTGCATTCCTTCTTCAGCACCATCAACCAGGTGGTGAACTTTCCCCAGGGACTCCATTGTTTTCTATGCATAATTTTGGGCTGTGATTCCCCTTGCTTCCCCCTCCAATCTTTGAAACCCAGAAGACTAACCTTACTCCTTCCTTTGAACCGAGAGCCAGACTGACAGGAACCCACCTCTGCTTGCTTCCTCTAAGGATGCCAAGTGCCCATGAATTTGGACGGGGGCCTGGAATGGACCCCTCGGGCCTCGACCTTTGGCCCCGGAGAGACCCTGACCCTGACCTGTGCAGAAGGGTACCGTCCCGTTCCAGAGAGGGTCCAGTGTGTTGAAAAGCGTGCCGTGGTTGACTGGGACGTCAAGCCCGTTTGCAAGCCAGAACAGGGGTCAACTGCCCCTCCTCCTTCCACCAGCCCTGAGCCAGGCCCCCCACTGACCACCAGCAAGGCTCCAGAAAGGTTTTGTTTGAAGTCAGAGTGGCCCCCCTCCATCTCTGCTCTTGGAACATCTTTCAAGGAGACGTTTGTCATTGGTGAAAGGGTTTGGGTGAGATGTCGCCTGGAGCAATACGTCGGACCCAAGAGAAGCTGGATCTTCTGCAGAGAGAAGGATGGCCGTCCCGAATGGGACACCAGCAGCTTCCATTGCATTGGTGAGTTGTGGGTCATAGCATCATAGAATCATAGATTTGGGAGGGATCTCTAGAGTCCTTCCAGTCCAGCCCCCTTCTGCCAGGCAGGAAGGCACCACCCAAGCCCTCTAGGCAGATGGTACTCCAGCTTCAGCTTCAAAACCTCCAGAGAAGGAAGGGGACTCCACTGGACTTCAGGGAAGCCTATGCCACTGCCAAAGAGCTCTTTTGATCCTTATGTTGAGACGGGATCTCTTTCCCTGTCATTTGAACCCATGGCTTTGCTGTGTCCCAGTCTCCAGAGCAGCAGAAACCAAGCCTTGCCCTTCCTCCTCCTCCTCCTCTTCTTCTTCCTCCTCTGGATGGCACCCTACCCAACATGGAAACATGGCCCCCTTGCCCCCTTCTCTCGGCCTCTTTTTCTCCAAGCTCAACATCCCCTGCTGCTCCCTCGGCCAATCCTCAGGGGATCCATGGCGTCAACCTTGGACCATTTTGGTGTCCCTTCCAGCTTGTCAGTAGCCCCTTTCTGCAAGGTCTTTCATCCTCTGCACTTCCCCCAACTACACATCCCGGGGTTCCCAGTGTAGACGCACCACAATCGAGGGAGTGGGGAATCCATTCTGGGTTTCTATTCCTGGGTCTGAGGGAGCTGTCCAAGGTCCTGAACATGAATCTGTCAAGACTCAGACAGACCAGCAAAGCAAACGGCAATGTAAGAGTTAAAGGAAGGTGTTTAATGTCTATTAACAAAACAAAAGGAGACTCTTCAAGGCAGAGTAGTAAACAAAGAAGGCTTGCGTCAGCAGGAATGTAAACAAACTGGTCTCAGTCAGTCTTTGCTGGCAAAAGGAAAGTCAGTCTAAACAAAAGCAGGCAGCTTGAATTCAGCAGTAAAACTTAGTCCGTTTCAAAGGCAACCAAAACAGCAAACAGCAATCCGCATGAAGAGCGGTCCGACGAAGTTTTCAGGGATAAGCAGGGGCGTTGTCAGGCAGTCCGAGGGTCAAGGCAAGGAAGACTCACGAGTCTGGTTCCGGCAGGGTTGTTCACACAATCAGGAAACACGAAGCTGCAACAAGAGCTCAGGGCAGGAGTTACACACAAGGCACACGGTAATGCGACACTTTGAACTCTGCGATTAGTCTGTCCCCAAACTGCTGCTTAAATCTCATCCGAATCGCTGGAGTTACTTTCAGCTGCGTCTAATTCCACAGGTGAATCCCGGCTGCGCCATTGTTGCCAGTCAGTACTTCGGGCTCCATCCTGCAAAGTATTATCTGCAACCCAATTATCATTAAAACCCTGGAATTCATCGCTAGACGTGGGAGCATTAATAACATCCATTACTTCCTGAACTTTAGTCCAGTCCAGCTCTTCCTCTTCGCTGTCAAAGTCCCCACAGTCAGCTACATCTCTCAGGCGTTTAGCGACAGATCCCACATCACTATTTGAGCTGCTGGCTACTCTCTTTACACCTCTGTAATCTTCCAGCTCCATTTCCTCGCGAGTAAAACCCTCAAAATCCTCCTCATCCGTAGTCTCTAATTTATTTATTTATTTATTTATTTGATGCACTTATTAACCGCCATTCTCAGCCCATAAGGGCGACTCATGGCGGTGTACAGTACACATAAAAGACAATTACAAAAAAGCCAGTTTCAACAACATATAAACTATACAACAATTACAGACTACACTAAAAATCCGCTTCGTCTCTTAGTGGAATCATAGCCAGTCTCATATTCCTTGTTCCATTCCAGTTCTCATTACCGTATTGTTTAGCACTTAATTAAATGCCCTCTCGAACAGCCATGTCTTAAGGCTTTTTCGAAAGGACATGAGGGAAGGCGCCTGTCTGATATGTGCAGGGAGAGTGTTCCACAGCCGGGGGGCCACCACCGAGAAGGCCCTCTCCCTCGTCCCCGCCAGCTGTGCCTGTGAGGCAGGCGGGACCGAGAGAAGGGCCTCCCCAGACGATCTCAAGGTCCTCCTCGTGGGCTCGTAGGCCAAGATGCGGTCGGAAAGGTATTTTGGGCCGGAACCGTTTAGGGCTTTGTAGGCCAAAACCAGCACCTTGAATTGGGTCCGGTAGCAAATCGGCAGCCAGTGGAGCTGGGACAACAAGGGCGTTGTGTGCTCCCTGCCACCCGCTCCAGTTAGTAACATGGCTGCCGCGCGCTGAACCAGCTGAAGCTTCCGGGCCGTCTTCAAGGGCAGCCCCACGTAGAGAGCGTTGCAGTAGTCCAGGCGGGATGTGACAAGAGCGTGTACCACCGTGGCCAAGTCAGACTTCCCGAGATACGGGCGCAGCTGGCGCACGAGCCTGAGCTGTGCAAATGCTCCCCTGGTCACCGCTGAAACCTGGGGGTCCAGGCTCAACGATGAGTCCAGGGTCACACCCAAGCTGCGAACCTGCGCCTTCAAGGGGAGTGCGACCCCGTCCAGCACAGGCTGTAACCCTATGCCCTGTTCGGCCTTGCGACTGACCAGGAGGACCTCTGTCTTGTCTGGATTTAGTTTCAGTTTGTTCGCCCTCATCCAGACCGTTACAGCGGCCAGGCACTGGTTCAGGACCTTGACAGCCTCCTTAGTCGCAGGTGGGAAGGAGTGAAGGGAACAAGTCTCTGATCCTTTTCAGCTGTTGCTGAGCTTCATCATCCTCTAAACCACGTTTCCTTCTACTACTAGTAGTAGGTGCATGAGACAAACGCTGAGTCTCAACAGAATCCCTTCACCCCAAATCTGTTCAGTTCCTTCCACAGAGCCATGGGAGCCAGGAAGGGAGCATGGAGTGGGTTCGCTGCAGCCCTGACCCCATGGGACCCCAATGTCCACCCTGGCCTCCTCATGGAGAGGCCCTTGGAGGCTGGCTTCTCCGTCTTCAGGTGGAAATGGAAACCTTCCAAGCTTGTGGGCGGGTTATAGGCTCTGGGCTGGGAGGCCGGTCTGGAAGGGCCTGCTTTCCACTGACCGTCCTTCCTGCATTTGCTCCTCAGAGAAGCCCCAGGTTTCCAAGGAAGACGTCCAGGCCTCGGCCTCCAGCATCAGGCTCAGGTGGGGCTGCAGCCCCCCAGGACTCTGCCAGGACTGGGCCTTCCGGGGCTCCTGCGACCTGACCAGGCGACCACATGAGTCCTGCAATAGACGCAGAGGGCAGAGCAGGACCACGCAGAACCAGACCTTGCATTGTGATGGCTTGCTCACCTCTTCTTCATATCGCGTTGTTGTCCGGGGATTCCATGCAAAGGTGGGCTGGCATCTCTTGTATGAGGAATACATCCTGACGCAGGACGCAGGTAAGAGAGGTCTTGGGGGAGGAGGGGTATTTTGGTGGGACAGCCCTCTGCCAAATGCATTCGCCCCAAGAAAGTCAATGAAGTCAATGAAGCAGAAGTCGATGTTTTTCTGAAACTCCCTGCCTTTCTCCATTATCCAGCATCCGGGTATTGGCAATCTGGTCTCTCGTTCCTCTGCCTTTCTAATAAACTTAATAATAATAATAATAATAATAATAATAATAATAATAATAATCTGAATAAAGGAACCATCCCCTGCAAAATATCCTGAGTAGCACTTTAATTGCCCCTTGGGTTGTTCTCCACGTTGGGTTTAAAACCCTCCAAAGAGAGACACATCTTCCTCTGTTCATAGAATCATAGAATTATAGAATCAAAGAGTCGGAAGAGACCTCATGTGCCATCATCCAGTCCAACCCCATTCTGCCAAGAAGCAGGAATATTGCATTCAAATCACCCCTGACAGATGGCCATCCAGCCTCATAGAATCCTAGAATCAAAGAGTTGGAAGAGACCTCCTGGGCCATCCAGTCCAACCCCATTCTGCCAAGAAGCAGGAATATTGCATTCAAATCACCCCTGACAGATGGCCATCCAGCCTCATAGAATCCTAGAATCAAAGAGTTGGAAGAGACCTCCTGGGCCATCTAGTCCAACCCCATTCTGCCAAGAAGCAGGAATATTGCATTCAAATCACCCCTGACAGATGGCCATCCAGCCTCTGCTTCAAAGCTTCCAAAGAAGGAGCCTCCACCACACTCCGGGGCAGAGAGTTCCACTGCTGAACGGCTCTCACAGTCAGGAAGTTCTTCCTCATGTTCAGATGGAATCTCCTCTCTTGTAGTTTGAAGCCATTGTTCCATTGCGTCCTAGTCTCCAAGGAAGCGGAAAGGAAGCTTGCTCCCTCCTCCTCCCTGTGGCTTCCTCTCACATATTTATAAATGGCTCTCATCCTGTCTCCTCTCAGCCTTCTCTTCTTCAGGCTAAACATGCCCAGCTCCTTAAGCCGCTCCTCATAGGGCTTGTTCTCCAGACCCTTGATCTGCTCCCTCCTCCTCCCTGTGGCTTCCTCTCACATATTTATACATGGCTATCATATCTCCTCTCAGCCTTCTCTTCTTCAGGCTAAACATGCCCAGCTCCTTAAGCCGCTCCTCATAGGGCTTGTTCTCCAGACCCTTGATCTGCTCCCTCCTCCTCCCTGTGGCTTCCTCTCACATATTTATACATGGCTCTCATCATATCTCCTCTCAGCCTTCTCTTCTTCAGGCTAAACATGCCCAGCTCCTTAAGCCGCTCCTCATAGGGCTTGTTCTCCAGACCCTTGTCCAGCATCTATTTTTAAAGTTTTAACTATTACATTTGGCCCGGCCATAGGTTTCTAAATTCTTGTGTTTTATTTTCTATGTGTGAGTTACACTAATTGTATGGTTTATCTTGCTTATTGTTGTTGTCTTTATTGATGTGTTGTTGGGCTTGGCCCCATGTAAGCCGCTCCGAGTTCCCTCTTGGGGAGATGGTGGCGGGGTATAAATAAATACATTATTATCATTATTATTATTATTATTATTATTATTATTATTATTATTATTAGCTGTACCCACCATGTGATGCTGTGGCCAACCCTCCCTCCCTCTCTCTCCTACTTTCTTTCCCTCCTTCCTTCCCTCTTTTTCTTTCCCTTCTTCTTTCTTCCTACTCTACCTGTGTCTTTCTTTGCTTCTTTTGCTCTTTGGTTCCATCCTTCCTTCCCTCCCTCCCTCTTTCTCTCTTTCTTCCTTCTCTCCTTCCTTCCCTCTCTCTTCCCTTCCTTCTTTCACTTATTTCCTTCTCTCCTTCCTTCTCTACCTTTCTTTCTTCCCTCCCTCTTTCTTTCTTCCTTCTCTCCTTCCTTCCCTCCCTTTCCTTCCTTTTTTTCACTTTTTTATTTCCTTTTCTCCTTCCTTCCTTCTCTACCTTTCTTTCTTCCCTCCCTCTTTCTCTCTTTCTTCCTTCTCTCCTTCCTTCCCTCTCTCTTTCCTTCCTTCTTTCACTTATTTCCTTCTCTCCTTCCTTCTCTGCCTTTCTTTCTTCCCTCCCTCTTTCTCTCTTTCTTCCTTCTCTCCTTCCTTCCCTCTCTTTCCTTCCTTTTTTTCACTTTTTTATTTCCTTTTCTCCTTCCTTCCTTCTCTACCTTTCTTTCTTCCCTCCCTCTTTCTCTCTTTCTTCCTTCTCTCCTTCCTTCCCTCTCTCTTTCCTTCCTTCTTTCACTTATTTCCTTCTCTCCTTCCTTCTCTACCTTTCTTTCTTCCCTCCCTCTTTCTTTCTTCCTTCTCTCCTTCCTTCCCTCCCTTTCCTTCCTTTTTTTCACTTTTTTATTTCCTTTTCTCCTTCCTTCCTTCTCTACCTTTCTTTCTTCCCTCCCTCTTTCTCTCTTTCTTCCTTCTCTCCTTCCTTCCCTCTCTCTTTCCTTCCTTCTTTCACTTATTTCCTTCTCTCCTTCCTTCTCTGCCTTTCTTTCTTCCCTCCCTCTTTCTTCCTTCCTTCTCTCCTTCCTTCCCTCTCTTTCCTTCCTTTTTTCACTTTTTTATTTCCTTTTCTCCTTCCTTCCTTCTCTACCTTTCTTTCTTCCCTCCCTCTTTCTCTCTTTCTTCCTTCTCTCCTTCCTTCCCTCTCTCTTTCCTTCCTTCTTTCACTTATTTCCTTCTCTCCTTCCTTCTCTACCTTTCTTTCTTCCCTCCCTCTTTCTTTCTTCCTTCTCTCCTTCCTTCCCTCTCTTTCCTTCCTTTTTTCACTTTTTTATTTCCTTTTCTCCTTCCTTCCTTCTCTACCTTTCTTTCTTCCCTCCCTCCCTCTTTCTTCCTTCTCTCCTTCCTTCCCTCTCTCTTTCCTTCCTTCTTTCACTTATTTCCTTCTCTCCTTCCTTCTCTACCTTTCTTTCTTCCCTCCCTGTTTCTTCCTTCCTTCTCTCCTTCCCTCTCTTTCCTTCCTTTTTTTCACTTTTTTATTTCCTTTTCTCCTTCCTTCCTTCCTTCTCTACCTTTCTTTCTTCCCTCCCTCTTTCTCTCTTTCTTCCTTCTCTCCTTCCTTCCCTCTCTCTTTCCTTCCTTCTTTCACTTATTTCCTTCTCTCCTTCCTTCTCTACCTTTCTTTCTTCCCTCCCTCTTTCTTTCTTCCTTCTCTCCTTCCTTCCCTCTCTTTCCTTCCTTTTTTTCACTTTTTTATTTCCTTTTCTCCTTCCTTCCTTCTCTACCTTTCTTTCTTCTCTCCCTCTTTCTCTCTTTCTTCCTTCTCTCCTTCCTTCCCTCTCTCTTTCCTTCCTTCTTTCACTTATTTCCTTCACTCCTTCCTTCTCTACCTTTCTTTCTTCCCTCCCTCTTTCTTTCTTCCTTCTCTCCTTCCTTCCCTCTCTTTCCTTCCTTTTTTCACTTTTTTATTTCCTTTTCTCCTTCCTTCCTTCTCTACCTTTCTTTCTTCCCTCCCTCCCTCTTTCTTCCTTCTCTCCTTCCTTCCCTCTCTCTTTCCTTCCTTCTTTCACTTATTTCCTTCTCTCCTTCCTTCTCTACCTTTCTTTCTTCCCTCCCTGTTTCTTCCTTCCTTCTCTCCTTCCCTCTCTTTCCTTCCTTTTTTTCACTTTTTTATTTCCTTTTCTCCTTCCTTCCTTCCTTCTCTACCTTTCTTTCTTCCCTCCCTCTTTCTCTCTTTCTTCCTTCTCTCCTTCCTTCCCTCTCTCTTTCCTTCCTTCTTTCACTTATTTCCTTCTCTCCTTCCTTCTCTACCTTTCTTTCTTCCCTCCCTCTTTCTTTCTTTCTTTCTTTCTTTCTTTCTTTCTTCCTTCTCTCCTTCCTTTTTTTCACTTTTTTATTTCCTTTTCTCCTTCCTTCCTTCTCTACCTTTCTTTCTTCCCTCCCTCTTTCTCTCTTTCTTCCTTCTCTCCTTCCTTCCCTCTTTCCTGCCTTCTTTCACTTTTGTATTTCCTTCTCTCCTTCCCTCCTTCCCCCCCTCTTTCTCTCCCTCCTTCTCTCCTTCCTTTCTTGCCCTTTTCTGTGTATATGTGTTTTGTGTGAGCATATATGTGTGTTTATATTTCTGTATATATTTGCACATATGTGTATATATATGTGCTTGTGTATATGTGTGGTTTTGCACATGTGTTGCAATGCATTTTTTTTTTGCTTTTTAAGTCTTATCCACTGCGTTTTTCAGTGTTTTTAGGAGTGATGGTCACTTGTTGGCCTGAGAGGTGTCTTGTGTCCAAATTTGATGTCAATTTGTCCAGTGGTTTTTGAGTTCTGTTCATCCCACAAACAAACAT